>NW_006299393.1:783856-819503 GCF_000327345.1 Myotis davidii | reverse complement strand
GGCTGCACCTAGGGATTGGGCCTGCCCTCTGCCACCCGGGAGCAGGCCTAAGCCAGCAGGTTGTTATCTCCCGAGGGGTCCCAGACTGTGAGCGGGCACAGGCCGGGCTGAGGGACCCCACTCCCCCCCGAGTGCACAAATTTTTGTGCACCGGGCCTCTAGTCTTTAATAAAAGCTGTCACAAGTAAGAAACATAAAATGTGGAAGTAAACAACTCAACTTTTTAAATAAAGAAGGATGGCCATCTATTCCAAATATGTACCCTTTCCCCAAAAAATCATGGCATGGCAATGAATCTCTCTCATACATTTTGAAAGGTGAACACATACATGCCAGGAATAACACTTCATTTATTTTTATATGGATAAATGCCCCCATAGTAACACATTCAACTTGTGAATTCTTCTTTTAGTTCAATGTAGTATATTAACAAGTTTAATATTATATTGGCCAGTTTCACTTCTGCTGATGCCAAATGAAAAGCCTGCTACTGCTATGGAAAGCATACTGTGCAGTGATTTTCCAATTCAGACTGCCAAACGCATCAAATTCAATATCCCAACACGCTTACCTTTAAAATAATTTCTAAAAATCAAACTTGGTAAAATAAATAAGTAAATAAATAAAATTTAAAATCTCATTAACAGTTTGCCAAAGAGAAATCCAGAAAAAAGAAATAATAACCAGACACTTCTAATTAATCTTTTTTTCCATGTTTTATTATCATCTATTAACACTTTTTCCTCAAATTGTTAATGACTACCCTACAGTTATCACTGTTAAAAAAAACTAAGGGGTTGGTGTAAATGCAAATTGAATCACATACCAGGTAACACAAATAAGCCCCAAGTAGTCAGTGCTGCATCATTAAAGGGGCAGCCCCTTCCAGCCACGCTCTAGACACTTTCTGCCATAGGAAATATGAAATTAACGATACCAGATATTCCTGGCCTTTAAAAGAAGTTAGAAATCAGCATTTCTATGCAAAAATCTCCTGGTTTTTTAAATTTTGGATGTGTGTTATTGTTGTTTTCATTTGGCCCCAAAGTACATGCCTATATCTGAATTCAGCATCTGGTCTCTGGTTTGCAACCCCTGGCTTAAATAGAAGTTCCTGTCTTTATACTATCCTATATAATAAAACCCTAATGTGCAAATCGACTGAACGGTGGAACAACCAGTCGCTATGATACACACTGACCACCAGGAGGCAGGCACTCAACTCAGGAGCTGCCCCCTGGTGGTCAGTGCGCTCCCACAGGGGGAGTGCTGCTCAGCCAGAAGCCAGGCTCACGACTGGCAAGCGCAGTGGCAGTGGTGAGAGCTTCTCCTACCTCTGTGGCAGCACTAAGAAGCAGCAAGCAGGCAGGCAGTAAGGAGCGAGGGGTCCCAGACGGCAAGAGGGATCCCAAACTGGGAGACAGATGTCCACCGAGGGGTCACAGGCTGCGAGAAGGTGCAGACCGGGCTGAGAAACCCCCCACCCAGTGCATGAATTTCATGCACCAGGCCTCTAGTCTAAAATACCACCGCAGATCTCCTGTGTTTAGAGAAGCCCCGAAATGGATGTAATTAGCAGAAAGGAAGACTAGTGTACCATGTTCACAGTGACTCACCACTCCCTGCCAGTGCACCCTGGAGGGACTTTTAGGATAACGTCACTTTATTTGTGTAGAAGTCTCTCTACTACCGCCAGACTGGAAACTTCTTGTAGGCAAGGCCACACCTTATTCATCTCAGTTTTCTCAGCACTTGGCACATTAAAAGCACAAAATAAATAAATTTGAAAGAATGAACAAATGAATAAATAAGCACCAAGTGAATGTAATATCTGACGTCAATCCCTGTGGAAGGGAGTCTCTCTCCTGCGTCTAAGTGATAATAGAAGATCATGTGCTTGCCCTAGCTGGTGTGCTCAGTGATTAAAGAGTCAACCCGTGCACCAAAGGGTCTTGGGTTCAACTCTGGGTCAAGGGCATATACCTGGGTTGCAGGTCTGATCTGGTCCCAGTCAACCAATCAATGTATCTCTCTCCCATCTATGTTTCCTTTCTCTCTTCCTCTCTCTCTCTTCCTCCTCCCCTCCCTTCCACTCTAAAAATCAGTGAAAAAAATATATATATACCCGTGGATGAGGACCAACCAAAAAAGAAAAGACCATGTGCTCCTTTTAGACAGGTGAGTGTCTAATGTGGTTGTGATTGGGCTGTTGTCATTGTTGTTTTCACTGCACCTGAGGAAGCCACGGTCTTTTCTCCTGGATGCCTCCCTATAAAGTGGCAAGTGGTGGCTTGGAGGGGGTATAGGTGTGCCAGGGGAGTTGGGTGGTAAGAACAAAAAGGAAAGTCCATTATATGCTGTTTCTGTACAAATACTGCTGTTTTTTGTTGTTGTTTTTTAAAGATATATTTTATTGACTTTTCACAGAGAGGATGAGAGAGGGATAGAGAGTTAGGAGCATCGATGAGAGAGAAACATCGATCAGCTGCCTCCTGCACACCCTCTACTGGGGATGTGCCCACAACCAAGGCACATGCCCCCGACCGGAATCGAACCTGGGACCCTTCAGTCCGCAGGCTGACACTCTATCCACTGAGCCAAACTGGCTAGGGCGAATCCTGTTGTTTTTAGCCCAAGTTAAAGGAGGCCTGATTTAGAGTCCCTGTCACTTGTCAGCTAGCCAATGTTTTTACTCTTCCTTCTCTTATTTTCATACACATATTGCTCTTTACATTGTAGAGTCTAAACTATTTCTTCAACACAACCCTTAGAACAAAAATCTATCTATACTCTGTACCCATGTACATCACTTTATAGTCTTGACTATAAAAACTAGTTCCGTGTATCTTTTAGAGAGCAACTCAATGGGCACTTAGAGCTTAATTATATCCAAACAAGTATGAACCATAAATAAGTTTTCTTCCCTGTGTGGAGTTTGGCAGTGCCGAAGGTGTGGATTTCATTTAAGCGCTGCAGAAAGTTTACATTTTCTAACCCAATACTTGGGACCCAAGAGCTGACAACTAAGAATAGTGTCCCAGGGATGAGGTAAGAGAATATTTGGGAAATTCGTGATGCCAAAGTAAGCAGGGGAGTGTGCAAAGAAGAGAAGAAGCTTGAGGGCCTGGTTCTAGGCATATAATGTAGAAAAACACTTACCAGAACAGATGGTGGGGTTGCCAGAAGACTTGCACTTTGGGGGTTCCAAACCGGGTCTTCAGTGGGGGGACGAAAAACTCCTCTCACTAAAGAAAAACAATATTCAGGAACATTTTTAATTGAGACACTATTGTACTTGAGGTTTAGGGACAACTAAATACCACGTTTTTCCTTTTTACAGTTTAATTTCGGCAGAACAGATAAGGGAGACTTGCTTAGAAAATGCTTGCAACTTTATTCAGATGTTTTACTTACATTAGCACCATCTGTCTGAATTAAGAAACTGTAGCATAAAATAAATGTTCTTCCCATTATGACATTTAGGACACTCCTATATTATTTCTTTTTCTTTCTGAAGCAGTTTTTACTCTTTTTAAGATTCCTATGAAGCAGTTGTTGTTAAAATTGATTTTTTTTTCATTTTGATAAGAAAGTTGAACTGAAACTCCAACTCATTTGATTGATGCTAACAAAAGAGAAAATTATGCAAAACTATTTCCTTTCTGGCAGAAAGTACCTTTGAAAAATGGACTAGGAGATCAGAGAGTTTATCACTATACCAATATTAAAGAGAGTAGATTGTATAATTTAATTCAACAAAAATTTACTGAACCCTTACTAGTTACTACAGACTTTGATGCAGTGAAGGCTATAAATATTAATAAGGCTAAGTTTCTCCTGTGGAAGTATTTCATATGTCAGAGATAAATTCATGAGGGACACACACACACACACACACACACACAATATCCTATATAATAAAAGCCTAATATGTAAATTGTCCCCTCAGGGCAGTCCTTTCTACCAGGAGACCAGGAGTTCAACCACTCACTATGACATGCGCTGACCACCAAGGGGCGACGTGGAACATAGCCGGCGTGGTTATGCAGAACTGGCAGCGGGCGGCATGGAAGCGCTGCCTGCCCCAATAGGCCCTGATGAGAGCGGGACCATGGTGGGATGGTGGAGCAGGTGGAGCAAGACAAGAGAGATGTGAGCAGGGCCCAATTGCCCCACCAATCACCTTGTAGACAGCAACCAGCAGTGGCGGCAGGAGGCGGGGCTGCCACCCAGCTCCCAGGCACTGAGGAGCTGGGCAGGGGCCCTGGCCCCAAGCACCCCTCAGGCAGGATAGTGGAGCAGGTGAAGGGGCAGCGCCAGGCCAAGGCGTGGTGCCAGGTGGGGCTGCGGGGCTTCGAGGCTGGGAACATGAGCTGGGGCCTGATCTCCGCAGGTCACCCCAAGGGATCCCATCCATGCACGAATTCGTGCACTGGGTCTCTACTATATATATACACATACACACACACACACACACACACACAGACAAAGTATAAATTAATTTTCCCGAAATGGGAGAGGGAATCAAGAAACTAAAAAGAAGGGTTTGCAGGAAGGTGCGCTAGTGTATAAATCAAAAACAAAAGCAGAATCTCTTGTTGTTGTTATTTTTTAAATATATTTTATTGATTTTTTACAGAGAGGAAGGGAGAGAGATAGAGAGTTAGAAACATCGATGAGAGAGAAACATCGATCAGCTGCCTCCTGCACACTCCCCACTGGAGATGTGCCCGCAACCAAGGTACATGCCCTTGACCGGAATCGAACCTGGGACCTTTCAGTCCGCAGGCTGACACTCTATCCACTGAGCCAAACCGGCTTTGGCCAGAATCTCTTGTTATTCACCTGCTCTTGCTGGCCTGACATAGAGGAATTAATCAGAAGCCAAAAATCCTATTTGGTTTAAGTATTTTCCAAAACCCTTTTTCAGTTTGTATACAGTTATCTTGTCTTCTATGGACAATAAGCTCTAGAAAATCAAGATGAACATATCTTATGAGATTATGTCCAAGTTACCTAGAAAGCTATGCCATTCAGAACTCTGAAGTTGTCGTGACAATAGAAATAGATTTTAGGGACAAAAATCTGAGTAATTGAAATGTCCATCTATAGTGGCTGCACCAGTCTGCATCCCACCAGCAAGAAAACAGTATGGAGTTTCCTCAAAAAATTATAAACGGAACCCCCATTTGACCCAGTAATCCACACTTCTATGAATATATCCCAAGAAATCAGAAACACCAATCAGAAAGGACATATGCACCCCTATGTTCATAGCAGCACACTACACCATAGCTAAGATTTGGAAACAGCCTAAGTGCCTATGAGTAGATGAGTGGATTAGAAAACTGTGGTACATCTGCACAATGGAATACTATGCTGTTGTAAAAAAGAAAGTACTCTTACCATTTGCAACAGCATGGATGGAACTGGAGAGCATTATGCTAAGCGAAATAAGCCAGTAAGAGAAATCATCTCATTCATATGTGGGATATAATAATCAACATAAACTGAACAAAAATAGATCCAGAGACAAATAGCAGGGGAAGAGGAGGTTTGGGATCAACCAAAGGACTTGTAGGCATACATATTAGCATAACCGATGGACACAGACACTGGGGCAGTGGTGGCATGTCCTCGGGGGTGGGAGTGGCCAGTGGGGTGGTCAATGGGGGCAGGGGGGAAGGAGACATATGTAACACTTTAAACAATAAAAAAGATAAAATGTTCAGCTATTTTATTTGTCCCCATTGAAGAACGTAACTTCTCAGCCCTAGTTGATTTAGCTCAGTGGATAGACCATCACCCTGCAGACCAAAGGGTCCTGGGTTCGATTACTGTCAAAGGCACATACCTTGGTTGCAGGCTCTTCCTCCACCCAGGCCCTGGTCGGGTCTCATGCAGGAGGCAACCAATCGATGTGTTTCTCTCACATCAATATTTGGCTCTGTCTTCCCTCTCCCACTCACTCTAAAAATCAATGGAAAAATATCCTCAAGTGAGGATTTTTAAAAAAGAAGAAGAATGTAGCTTCTCAGAATGTATTTAAGAATAAAATGTATTCTTAAATATTTTTTTAAAAAGTCCTATGTAACCCAAATAAAGTCGAGGCTACTCTGTGGCCCTGTCTCAGCACACTGGTTCATTAAAGAAACATCAGTTCAGCAGCTTAATTTTTCAATTATGTTATTGAAACAGAATTCAAAGTTTTAGCTTAGTTCCTCAAAAAATATCTTTTGTTTTTTGTGGGGGTTTTTTTTCATTGATTTGGGAGAGAGAGAGAGAGAGAGAGAGAGAGAGAGAGAGAAACATTGATCGATTGTTCCACTTATTAATGCATTGATGCTAACAATGGCAAAAATTATGCAAAACTATTTCCTTTCTAGCAGAAAGTACCTTTGAAAACTGGGTTACTTCTTTAATGCACCCTAATCAGAATCAAATCCGCAACCTTGGCATATGGGAACAAGGCTGTAAACAACTGAACTACCCAGCCAGAGCAGAGAATATCTTATTTAGGAAATAAGGAATTATATTATACAGAGTAAAATTTTGTTAAAATGTTTTCTCTCTTTTCTTTTTCTCCCTTGTGTCTGCTTCTATTTGTCTACACACACACACACACACACACACACACACACGCACATGCACACGAGGCCTATGTGGTAACTGCCTAAAAATATACAGGGTTCTTTTCCCCTCGGGTTATGTGGCAGTTGGAGAGGCTGTAAGCATGCATCGTTATTAGTATTGCCTCCCACTTGTGGATTTTCCTCCTTAGCAGCTGGTACTTCTCCTATGGGGATCGCTTCAATAAAATATACTCTGGACATTTTAAAAGTTCAACTACCAAGTGAAGAAACTGTAGAGAAGTAAAAGGAAGTAGCAAGTTCACAGGGCACCACGTCCCTGACGCATTAAGTTCTGGACTCAACAAGCTCTGCCCCAGGTTGACTAGGTCACTCCTGACTAGGTCACTCAAACTCAGAGTAGTCCACCCTAGCCAGTTTCTCAGTGGTTAGAGCACCAGCCCACAAACTGACAGGTTCGATCCCTGGCCCAGGCAGAGCATGTGCGGGAGGCAACCAATCGATGTGTCTCTCACATAGATGTTACTCTCTCTGTCTCTCCCCCTTCCTTCCACTCTCTCTAAAAATCAATGGGGGGAAAAATATCCTCGAGGGAGGATTAAACAAACAAACAAACAAACTCAGAGTAATCAGCCCCTCCTGGCTGACCCAGATCCACCTGTTGATTTTGGATCACCACTGGACCAATACAGCCGCCTGAACTCAAACTTAGTGCGGGGTTCTCTGGGATCCTGCCCAGCACCCAGTCTCAGTTCTTTCCCAGGGTCTTCCAGCAGCTTCCCTGAGCTGCTCCTTCTCTTCTGCTCTCTGGCTTTTAAGCCTTTACAGCTGACCTGCCTCTGGAGAGTTGATGTCTTGGTTGCCGAGGCAGCACTACAGCCTATTTCAATTCATACTTCCAGGTACTTCTTGACTTTTTCTTATAGTTTGCTTCCATAGCTCTAAACTATTTCTAAATAT
The DNA here is from genome assembly GCF_000327345.1 of Myotis davidii. NCBI lineage: Eukaryota > Metazoa > Chordata > Mammalia > Chiroptera > Vespertilionidae > Myotis > Myotis davidii. Next base: position 811,953 of record NW_006299393.1, on the reverse strand, counting down.
CATGCTGTTCTCCACAAAGAGTGGCCTTCCATCTAAAATATTCCAGAGAGCCCTTGATTAATCCATTCCAAGTAGTACATGGCTAACGTTCCAATCAGCTTAGGATGGCTCCTATCTCATTCAGTCTAGAGCAGTGGTTCTCAACCTTGACTGCACATTAGAATCACCTGGGAATCTTTTTTAAATCCTGATTTCTGGGCCTCAGGAATGATTCTAATGTGCAGCCAAGGTTGAGAACCACTGGTCTAGAGAATGCTCAGAACCACGTTTATTTAGGGTAATTCATTTCACCAGAGCATACTAGAAAAGGAACTAAAACTATAGAGGACTTCATGATTGTTATGAAACTCACCATTGATGAGCTGAAGGGAGCCAGGATCTGGATTCAAAGAGGAGTTGCCCAGCAACAAATTGTGATGCAGTGTCTCAGCAATATAATCTCTGAAGTTACTAATTGTATAAACAGCAGTGGGCTTATCATCCAATTCCACGAGACCATGGTTTTCCACCTTGTTGGAGTGAAGGCTGATTAGGTCCCAGGTGGTATTGCTGATGGCCTCTCCGTTGAAAGTAACTGCATAGTGAACATCTGTGCCACTATGGATGAAAAGAGAGAACAGATGAGGACCTGCTAAGGAAGCACAAAAGAAGGACTATGAACCCAGGAGAACAAGCACTAGACCTAGAGGGAGATTCTCAGAAAGCATGGTTTCCATCACCATTCTGTAGGAGCAAAATGATTCCCAAATCAGAGCATAAAAATAAATTAAGTCCTTCTTCTTAACTTACTTATATATTCTTATATGTTCCTTGATTATAGCCTTTGTTGTTTTGTATAAAGATTTTGTTTACAGTGACTGCCTTTCAGTCTCTTCTTGAGTTTCTATCCCCAATGTTCAGCTTGGTACCTGGGAAAGAGGGGTACCCAGTGCCTACTAAATGAACAGAAATCTATACTCATCCTATATAATAAAAGGCTAATATCCTATCTAATAAAAGAGAAACATGGTAATTAGTGTCACTCCGCTACCCTTCCTATTGGCTAATCAGGGTGATATGCAAATTAACTGCCGGCCAAGATGGCGGTTAACCGCCAACAAAGATGGCGGCTAATTTGCATACTGCAGGCAGGATGGGACAGCGCCATTCTGCTTGCCCCGCCTCCATCCGGGCCTGCTATCAGTGACCTGGATGGCAGGCGACCCCTGTGCGACTCGACCCAGGGCTGGCGGGCGTGACCCTCGTGGTCCGCCAGCTGTCACGCCCCCAACCAGCCCTCCCACTGGGAGATCCAGGGCGACTGCAACCGCCAGCAGTCTCCCCGCCAACCCGGATCTCTCACAGCAGTCGCCCCTCCAGCCCGGATCTCCCGAGGGAGATCCGGCCCTGCTGGGGCGACCGCTACCTGTCAGTCACCAGTCACGCCCCCAATCAGCCCTTAATGTGGTATACAGGGAGATATTAGAATAAGTTTAATCACTTTATCAGTCATTATTTGCATCAGTGTTGTTTTTACATCATGAGTTTTTTGTTATATCATTTTATTATTGTTTATTTATTAATAAAATTATGTATTATTTTCATATACATTGTACTCATTTCCTTTTATCTCTCACACTTTTATTACCCCCTGGTGGTCAGTGCACTCCCACAGGGGGAGCGCTGCTCAGCCAGAAGCTGGGCTCACAGCTGGCAAGCAAAGTGGTGGTGGCGGGAGCCCCTCCTTACGCTGCAGGCGGGCAGTAAGGAGCGAGGGGTCCCGAACTGCAAGAGCCCCAGACTGCGAGAGGGGTCCCGGACTGCAAGAGGATGCAGGCTGGGCTAAGGGATCCCTCCAGTGCACAAATCTCATGCACAGGGCCTCTAGTCTGAATATAAAAAGAGAACTGCATCCTAATAGAGGTATTAACATATCTAAAGAAAAAGTATCAACATAATGACAATGGTCTCATGAAGTCAAGGAAAAAAGGAATTAGTCAATTAACTTGTGTTACTATTGAGTAGAATTCTCACCAGTGTATTGTGGCTTTCTCAGAAGACAGATCCCTAGGCTGCAGACAGCTACAATAGGCTGGCATGGCTTGACGATACTGGCTACTAAAATCACCAACTTCCTTTTCTGGATTTCAAGTTTGCAAAGGAAACTTTTGATTATAACTGCCTACATATGTTCCTATAGAAAAAGAATGCATGAGCCAGCCAATGCAATAATTAGTCAATTGGCAGATATATTTCTCATTTTAAAAACATCAGCTGGCATCCTAGAGAATGCAGTGTGTTTTGTGGTTTGGTAAGCATGAATTGGTCTTAAGAGACCTCTCCTTCGGAGCCCTGGCAGTGCAGGACCTGTCCGCGGCCTGCTTGCTGCAGATCACATCCTGGACTGCAGGGGATGCCATGAAGGTGACATCCTTCCCTGCCATTCAAGCAGCCAGGCCTCTTTGAACTTCTCACTCTGAGTAACTTCAGTGAGGTTTCCTCCCAATAAGCTGCCGCCTCCAATGGGGCAGTTTGGGCACTTTAACACGGTTACTGAGCACTTTGACACCTGATGCTCTAAGTGGTGAGACATCTGCTTGTCATCTAGCATCCTTCAACCACTTCATTTTCCCCATGTCAGAATATGTTGATTCAAAGGTAATTCCTGATCTTTTTTGTAAAGAAATAACTTCAGTAAAATATATTAAAATAACCAAAGGATGGCTCCAAGGTGGAATAAAACAGTAAGAGGGACACCTACTGGTCAGAACTCACTACACCATATGTGTCCCAAGCATCTAGCACAATGCCTGGCTCATAGTAATTCAATAAATATATTTGAAAGTAATGAAAAAAACAAATGGTCAATTGTATTCACTAATATAAGCAAATAAATGATAGTATGTGGTACTCCTGACTTAATCCAAAGGATTTTTGGTCCCTAAATAGAAGTAATTTTTTACCCTAAAGAGCATATGTATCATCTTCATACAAGTGTGTTGTGAGTAATCACCTGGGGGCATTGCTCACAGCCAGAGCACAGCGCTGTGCGAATGTACACACTCTCCCAAGCTCAGTGGAATGGACCATGCCCACATCTCCAGAAAGATGAGCTTCTCTTTGGGGTCTTTGCACAAGATATTTACATGTTATCATGGCTCTAGGACAGGAAAAAGTGACAAGGGGAAAATGGAGAAGATAGTAAAGGCTGAACCAGTTAGCACTTGAGTTGGTTTCTGGGCTATAAGAAAATCAGAGAAGGAGAGGCCAGCCTTTACTAGGAGCCTATGATATGCCTTGCATGACTTATAAATATCATATGGAGAAGATCAAGAGAAATATTCCTGCATCAAGAAATCTATGCAAATCAGGCAGTCTAGGTTAGATTACTAGCCTAACTTTTTATTGGCAAAATTTGTTTCCCAAATGTTTCCCTTGAACATCTAAAAAGAACATTTCTAGCCGAAACCGGTTTGGCTCAGTGGATAGAGCGTCGGCCTGCGGACTTAAAGGTCCCAGGTTCGATTCCGGTCGAGGGCATGTACCTGGGTTGCGGGCACATCCTCAGTTGGGGGATGTGCAGGAGGCAGCTGATCGATGTTTCTCTCTCATCGATGTTTCTGGCTCTCTATCTCTTTCACTTCCTCTCTGTAAAAAATCAATACAATATATATATAAAAAAAGAACATTTCTATTATAATCTACCAGATCTAGTGAGGATAAATTCATTAAAGAAGATAAAATCCTCAGAGGGATGCTACAATTTATTACCATGTTTTTATCCTGGAAAGAGAGCTCAAAGAAAGGCTTGAAATATGAGGAAACCATCTACTCTCAGAGCCAGGAACTTTCCTATGACCCAGAACAGACTGAGTTCCGGCGTGGCGAAGGGAACACAGAGATTTCTCATGATGAGGGACAGACTGAAAGAGAGCCAGAAGCAGTATCTGACTGAAGAAGGCTCGGCTGGCTCTCAGCGCTAACAACTCCAAGGAACCAACCACCATCATCCTTCATCTTCCGACCTAGACTGAATCAGCTGCTTCCAAGAGGAAAGTTTCTCTGTCTGACAGCTATTTCCAGAGATTTGAATCATGTGGAGGTGAAATTTTCCCTTTCTCATTCTCTCACCTCAAATGCCCTTGTTGGCTATTTGACATGTGCAGATTTTAAATAGAAAAAATAATGCAATCACATCTCATTAAGGTCACCAAAATAAAGATTTTTCAGAGAAACTTAGATATCCTTTCTTTTATAAAACTTCTATTAGGAAGAAGATGCACACTTATGAAGGCTGGAGCTGAATATTTGAAGTGTGTACACCAGGCAAATATTTTGTTGATTCACTTCAAATGAGTCCTACCAACTTAAAATAATGTGTGCATCTTGAAAGGGGTACAAAGCAAATAGAAATTTCATGTGCATGTAAATGTTATAATATTTTGTTATGTTATGTTTATAACATGTAACATTTATACATGTTTATAAAGAGATTATATATCATATAAATAGACTTTCTGCACCACATTTTTACTCATACACAGCTCAGAATAAAAGTATACTGAACAGTTACGAATAAATGTCATTAACTACCTAACACTTGACGATTTTGGAAACTGCACTGAAGTTAACAATTTTATCATAAAATCTAATGGCTTCATATTGAATTGTTGTCTGTATCCCTAGAGAGAACTTAGCACTCAGCAACCATTCTTTTGGTCATAGGGTAACATCAGAGTTTGGGTTGTTTTAAATTCTAATCACCCATAATCAGGCTTTTCAGTTGAACACAAATAATCAACAAATGTGCCTATAACAAACACACACACACAGCAGTTTACACATACTCAGTACAGAAACCCACATTCTGATTCCCTTAGGCAAAATATCAGATATATAGTCACGTAACATATGGCAAATCAATTTGCCTCCCTGAGGCAAAATTTCCTCAGCACCAAAATAGAATGAATATTAATTCTCATTTTCACTATCTCACAGGGATACAAGAGAGTTAGATGAAAAAAAATGAAAGAACCAGTACTTTGACATATCTCTAAAAGTGCTTTTCATTAGACTGTGTTCCTTGAGGGTAGAGACCAACAGTCACTAATTTTTGTAGACACAGGGTTTACCTAATTTGTAGGCATGTATTAATACTTTCTAAAATGATATAAATGAAAATGAGCAAGTTAAAATGCCCTCTCCAAATATAAGGTATTAATTACAGTGAAGGAGTATTACTGTATCTCTAAACATGCCCACATTTAGCCCATGAATATACTTCATAAATTCTAGACTATACTTGTCAATCTTCCAAGAGAAAGTGAATGTTCAATAAATATGGAACCCAAAGGCAAAAAATGACAAGCAACCTTCACAAGGGGTATTGACTATGCTTTTTTATTATTACACATGCATCCTCTAAGAAATTCTAGAGAGCAGCTGTTTTTGCAAATGAACTCTTATAGAGATCTGCTTTGTTCCCTTCATTTTCCACTTAAAGTGACACTCAATTATATTATTGGATGCATAGAATACTTGAAAGTATTAAATTAATGCAAGTTTTTATTCCTATTTTAATTTTCTGCTATCAAAGAGCTCACAGTTAGGACATGCTGATTTTAGTTTACTTTTGATGATTATAAGTTATACAGTTGTCCATATGAAAATAATGCCATAATTAATGAATAATAATAATACAAGAATAAACTCTCTTTCACATACAACTATAAACCTACTTTTGCCCCACCCTCTTTTTGTTTTTTAATCCTCACCTGAGGATATTTTCTCTATTGATTTCTAGGGGAATGGAAGGGAGGGAGGAGAGAGAGAGACAGAAAGAGAGAGACATCAATTGGTTGCCTCCCATTTGCACCCCTACTGGGGCTGGGGAACATGCAACCAGAAATCAAACCCAAGACCCTTCAGTCCAAGGGCCAACACTCTAACAAACCAGCCAGGGCGTTCCCTCTATTTAAAAGTACTTGTCAGTATTCAGTCTATAACAGAGGTCTGTAAACTACTGCCTGAAAGCTACATCCAGCCTACTGTCACTGAATTAACGGATCGTATGTTTTTAAATGGTTGAAAAAAATCAAAAGACCAATATTTTGTGACATGTGAAAATTATATGAAATTTATATTTCAGTGTCCATAAATTAAGATATATTAAAACACAGCCACACTTATTTGTTTTCAATATCTCACCAATATCTACTTTCATCTGATATTAGCAGAGATGAGTAGCTGCCAATGGAGACCATATGGCCTAAAAAGTTTTAAATATTTACTATCTAAGCCTTAACAGAAAATTTTTGTCAACCCCTGATCCGTACAGAGATGGACACTGATACTGGAAGTCATAAGAGAATTGAGCTATGCTCCCTTAAACCTAGGTCTACCACATTTTCTAAACTAACTCCTCATTCATTTGAAAGTACAGAAAGTACTAAAAAGTATCTTACCTGCCATTTTCCTCGGGGGACCTGGAAAAAAAAAAGTGTTAAGCACAATTTTAAAATTGTATTTGTCACATCATTCATCACAGTACAAGTTCTTAATATATTTCCTCTGAAAAGTTTCTTCAAGTGAAAATGCTTGCAGAGTATCAGAAGCTGACAAATTTCTGTGGATTGAAGGAAGTGAGCAAAGGCAGAGAAAATGTTCCATTTTAAAAGTCTTTACTATCTTTAAACTTTATTAACTACTTTTAAAAGAGTTCATATAAGGTTATCTCTTTATAAATAAACTTTTTCAGTCGGTCAACAGGGGACTCCAGTAGTTGGCATTAACAAAACTAGGAACACTGCTGGGGAGATGCGATGTGCTGTGTAGCATTGAAATCAATGAAAACCAAATCAGGCAACATACAGTAAGGTGCTAAGAGGCTGGGAAAGGCCAGGACTGACTGACTTACAGGATAGTGCCTTTAACATTTATTGACGTTATGTAACAGACACTATTAAGTTCTACTAAGAATTTCCCATGTGCCGGGAACTATGCTAAGCATTTTGCAAAAGTTATTTCAATTAATCCTCATTAAGATTTATTAAGAATCATTAGTACCCCCATTTTACAGGTCAAGAAACTGAGGGACAAAAAAACCTAAATCATTTAAAGTATTTCAAAAGTATTATTTAATAAAGCAGGATTAATAGGTAAATTGTCTTTTTTATGTAAATGAGAAGTTAAGACTTGGTAATTTACCCAAAACCATCCAGCCAGAAGTGCCAAAGGCAGGGTTTGCACTCAGGAACTTTGACTCCGAACTACGAACTATGTTGCCTTCCCTGTGCTGCCAAGTGAGGGGGTCCCCAAAGGCCCCACATTCTCAGGTTCTCAGGGGAGCTTTAGGCCAGAAGTGCCAAAGGCAGGGTTTGCACTCAGGAACGTTGACTCCGAACTACGTTGCCTTCCCTGTGCTGCCAAGTGGGGGGGTCCCCAAAGGCCCCACATTCTCAGGTTCTCAGGGGAGCTTTAGGCACAGCTGGAGGTGGTATTCTGTGAAAAAGCACTAAGGTTCAAGTGGAGAGACTGGTTGTGGTGTGAGGATAGATGGAAGGTCAATTTATCATGCTTGCCCTCTGCCCTGCACCAATAATAGCTGAGTGTCCTTAGGCAAACTATTTAAATTCCCTGGGCTCTGTTTTACATATCCTGGGCCATAGCAGTGCCCCAGAGGCTCCAACCTTCAAAGTGCTGGATCTGGAATGGAGGTTCAGACAGACACTTTGTTTCAAATTTACAAGCTAATTCACAGATTCTCTGACTCTGGGCTAAAACTTCATCCCTTTAAACCTGTTTGCTGCTCTGTGAAATGAGATTGATACTAATATGCATTCTGAGGTGGGTGGAGATGAAATGGGCTCAGGAGATGAGGTGCCTGATACAAAGTATTCACTCAGTAAACATCACCAGTGTCATGCAGTGGGTCTGAGCGGGAAGAAATGCCTCTAAAGAGGTCTCTGACTCACAACTGTCATGTTTGAAAAGAAGGTGAGTGCAGAGTGGCCTTACACCAAGACACCACTCACCTCAGTGAGACCTGGACAAGCTTTAGTTGGACCTAGAGGTCACATCTAATCTGACATCAGGCTCCCCTCGGTGCCAAATAAAAGCAGTGCAACATGCCGGCAGCAAGCGGGGGACATGACTTCCCAATTCTTACCCTGGCCCCACTACAGATCCAGTATGTCCCTTGAGTACATTATTTTGCCTTTTTGTAACTCAGTTTCCTCACCTGAAATACTAACAATAGGAATATACATTTGCTAGAAATAGCGTTGAATTACAGCATTTGAGTCATTTTAAATTATTGTTGTGTGTATAACATACCCAACAGGATATTCCACTTAAAATAAAGAGTGCATTTTTAGAGTAAGTCTATTTACCTGAAGTCAAGTACACGGATGTCCTTATAGCCCGGCAACCCAGTAAATGCATTTTCAATCTGTTAAAAATAAAGTTTATAAATAGGTAGAAACGTGGGAAAGGATGCAGAAAATAATGCTTTTAGGAGTAGATAAGGTTCTAATGTGCTATAATATTAATTTTTCTTCAAATTGTAAAGGGCATACTTCTCATTGGCAATTACTGTTCTTTCCCCTATGTGATGAAATGTGAAGAAAAAAAAAAACATTAGTTGCCCAAGGAGCTGTAACAGCATTTTTAAATGTAGTGTTTGGATAGGGAGTCTGGCTACAGCACACAGAGTGACAGTCAGGCGTTCATTTCCGAAAAGTGTCTGTTTCTTGTTCCTACAACACAAGGGAACCATGGACACAGTGAACATTAGGAAGAAACCTACAGGTCTGGGCTTACCCCCCCCGGAAGGGAGGCCTTGTTCACGGGTTGCCGCAGAGATGGTGAGGCAGTGGCCAGTAATTAACTGGGCCAAAGATCAATTTATGAGCCTCACATCAGTGGGTACCAGTTTTATTTCTGCGTCTGTAATGTCCCACCATGTAAATCAGTATCTGCTTAGTGACTGGAGCAGGGAAAAGAGAATCCTAGACCGGACTAAACAGCTAAAAATAATCAAGTTATACACAAATACCAAATGTTTCACAAGACTTAACATTTAACCCACCACCTTTCAGAAGATGCAATCTGACCAGGTAAGTCACGACGGAGCTCACACCAGGAGAAGGGAGGGAAGTTGTCAGCGGACTTGGGAACTCTGTTGGTGGATCTCTGATTTTAAAACCAAGTCCTTGCATAATCAGTAGAGTGAATTTTTTTTTAAGTTTTGGTTCAAAATAAAACAAACTCATAGGTACAGAGAACAAATTGATGGTTGCCAGATGGGAAGGGGGTTGGGTGGCTAGGTGAAGAAGGTGAAGGGATTTAAAGTCCAACTTGGTAGTTACAGAATAATCACAGGGATCTACAGCATAGGGAATCTAGTCAATAATACTGCAGTAACTACATATGGTTACTAGACTCATCAAATAATCACTTTGTAAGTTATACAAATGTCTAACCATTATGCTGGGCAGCTGAAATTAATGTAATATTGAATGCCAACTGTAACTGAAAGAAATTAACAAAAAAAACAAACAAATAAATTTTGGTTCACTGAAGATCTTCATGCCTTAAGGATACAGAATCCAAATACATGATAATAATAGTTTGCCTTGTTTTATTCTCTGAGAAGAAAGAGAGTGGTGCTATAATTCTTAGAGGATGGGGTGTGGATGGGATCCCAAGACGAGGAATCTTAGACTGAGGTATAAGTCCCAGCTGCTTTAGCTGGCAAAGTGGTCATGCATGTCTCTTTTATAGAATTAATACTGCCCTGCTCACCAACCACATCAGTTTCTGTAAGATTAAAAGGAATGTAGCTGAAAGTACTCTATTAACTGCAAAATGCTATTTACAATAATTGCATATTTCTATTATTACTAAACCCATCTTTTGGGGGGCTTTGCCATCTCTTGAGTATAAACACATACAGATATTTTAATTAATCATATCCAGTTAATTACTGTACAAGTGTTCAGGTGTAAGAAGTCATTTTACTTGACTAACATCAAGATTAATAATAGTTACAATGTATTGAGTGACTGCTATATGCCTGATTTTGCAATATTACTTCTGATCTTGCAACAATCCCAAGAGGTACATATTTTCCCAATTTTATAGATGAGAAAACTGAGACTCTGAGATGTCAGCTCACTTAGCCAGGGTCATGCATTTGGTGAGTGACTGAATCCGAACTTATTCAGCCCCAAATCTCTCCAACACCAAATCCTATATTCTTCCCATTGAATTGCATGCCTCTTCCTCTTTCCCCTGACTCATAATAAATACGGTTTAGAACCAGGACCAGGACTGGGGAAACTGGGCAGCTCACCACAAGTTCTTACCTGAATTAAAATAAGGGGACTCTGTGTGACATAAAGGGAGGAACGCTTTGAAAGGAAAGAGGAGACCTGATTTCCCCTTCCACTCCAGGGGCTGAAATGACCAGGAACCAGTTACTAGTCCTCCGGGGCCTCATCTATAGATGGATGCTGTTACCCACATGGTTTCTGTGAGCAGTCAGACAGACATCCTGCAGCCTACAGAACTCAAAGCAGTGTGCAAGGACCCTGGGCTGATACTGTAGCGATCTTCAAGCCTGACCCTTCCCTCTAATGTCATATTTGGCATTGTCCCAAGTTTATCTTACTCTTACTCTTCTCATGAAAAAAAACATATATATTATTTTCCCTCAATCCCCCAAGCAGGCTTTTTTTCCCCGTGTGTCTTCCAATATTGGCTAAGAAACGATAGTGAAGGAACAATGCCCGTGGCTGTGCCTGCAGGGAGAGAGTTGGAGGCCTCCTTCAGTTTGTAGTAAACATGGTGACAAGACCTTTCAGAGCCTCACCCCAGACCCCACTAAGATGGCCCAGCGGTAGATGTTTTGTTCCAAGTACAGGGACAGGAATGTAGAGACAGGCCAGAGAAGGAACTGTTGCTCAGCAGGCCCCGGCCTTTTGTTACCTTCAAACCACCTCAAGCCAACAGCTCCCTGCCTCATAAAGTCCCTGCAGGAGATGGTTTTCAGGTGTTTATTAGCCTGTCCTAAATATGCAGCCATTCAGAATATTTGTTTACCCAAACACGGAGGCCTATTAAAGGTGCTTTTACCCAAGGGCAGAGAGACCCAGACAGCCGATCCAAGACACAATCTGACACAAGGTGGCCACTGGCCTGGCTGACATTTCTTCCACATACCGTACAGCCTCCCAACTTGGCCACACAGCTAGGAAAATTAACTGTCTGGCCTACACTCCCCATGTCTGATGGCTGCAATGATGCTGTTTGGCTGAGAGGTGCATATTTTTATTTCTCATCTAGACACAGTGTCTAGGGAAGGAAATTAGTCCGAGGTGATGGAATTGAAAAGTGTGGCCAAGAAGAAACCCATCGAGAGGGAATGGAAAAGAAATAAACAGGAAGGAATGGTGTGCCCCGTAAATGGAGAGAGAGGAGGATGGGCACTTACTACATGAGAGCAAAGGCATGCAGGGGACAAGGTGGGTCATTTTCGACTGAAAGAACCTTGAGTTCAAGTTCCATATAGAATTCTTCCAGGAAGGAAAAGCATGAGATGATCTATTATCTGATTTTTTAAAGAAACCCTTTATTAAAAATACCTACTCCCAAGGAACAGAGGTAGAAGGGACATTAACTGATCACTGGATGCTGTTTGGTCCTTTGAACTTGGTACCATGTCTTCCCAGTTTGAACAGTGTGAACTGTTCAAAATTTTTCAATTTAAAAAAGTAGAACTGAGTATGAAAATTAAAGAAATTAAATATAATGTTTCACAAAGAAAAACAACACATTGTATGTAGTTCCTCAAAGATGCTCATTTTTCACAGGACACATTCTGCCTTGGCTTTGCAGCAAATGTTGGAAATAGCATTTATTTGTTAGATGGCAAATGTGTGAAGATTTTGTTTCAATGAAATAACCCATCTGTCTTTCAGTGAACTTTTCACAGAGCTTTCTGAAGAAATGCTAAGTCATCACCCCCGAACAAAGCAGACGGAGAGCTTGAGTCCAAAAGCTGCCTCTAAGTATTGCTGTGAATATGAGACATTTATCCCAGAAAACTGTCTTGCTTATTTAAAAAATGAATAAAAACAAACAAAAATCACTCACCTCTGCGATAAACTCTTCTACAAGGCTCTGGTGGTGGAAGCTAGCGGGATCCCGGAGTTCTTCCCTGTATTGTTCCCCCAAAAGGTGGATACTGAATTCTGCAATCTGTTCAGCTGCTGGTCTTGTGGATTCTTCTATCACAGTCTCAATTTCATTGCTAATCTGAATGTTTAGGAAAAGAACAATAAGTGTCAATGTTTACTCATTCAATCAACAAAAATGTATTGATTGTCTACTATATACTATGGCCAGATACTATGCCAAAGGCAATTTCTAATGATGCTCTTCTGTATAGTGTTTGAATTTGGAACTGATTGGGTAGACTTTCAGACATAGGTTAATATTAAAATTGCTGTGCATTTGTACATTCCTTTGAACACACAATGATTAGTTCAGGGAAAGATAGAACATATTTCGAAGATAACCACCAAATTTGACCATTTGTGAGTTAAAACAGAGTTTACTGTGCTAAAATTGTCATCTAGAAATAGCTTAGAAGCTTGTTTCTCAAGATTGTTTATATTTTTACAAATTCTTTAATGTCTGGCTTAACGATGACAGCTGGATTCTCAAATCTGTTTCTGCATTAATCAGTTCCAATATTTTGTTTTAGTTTAAGTATATGAAGAAAATCTAGCCGTACAGATAAGTATGCAGAAAGAAGGAATATATTAACAGCCTTTTCAGGTAATTGTGGATTTCTTTCTAAATACTACACCAAGGTCAAGAGTTGGTAGTTTCCTTTTTTTTAATATGTTTTTATTTTTCAGAGAGAGGAAGGGAGAGAAAGAGAGAGAGATAGAAACATCAATGATGAGAGAGAATCATTGATTGGCAGACTCCTGTACGTCCCTTCTGGGGATTGAGCCTGCAACCCGGGCATGTGCCCTTACCAGGAATCAAACCGTGACTTCCTGGTTCATAGGTTGACACTCAACCACAGAACCACACCAGCAGGGAAGAGGTGGTAGTTTCTTAATTGTTAATTGCTATGTGGAATCTGAAATCATATCACCAAACTTTTTGTACTATGTATCATTAGAAGCCAGGTTTTCCAGTGGCCAAGGCTGGAATAATTAGTGTCAAAATGAATACTGAATTATAATCCAAATAATAAAATAAACATTCATGAGTCCAGCCCTAGCCTGTTTGGCTCAGTGGATAGAGTGTTGGACACCTGGACTGAAGGGCCCTGAGTTTGATTCCAGTCAAGGGCACATGCCCAGGTTGCAGGCTCAATCCCCAGTGGGGGTGGGGGGGCAGCATGCAGGAGGTAGCCAATCAATGATTCTCTCTCATCACTGATGTTTCTACCTCTCTTTTCATCTCTGAAATAAATACATATTTTTTAAAAAATTCATGAGTCCATGCTAATGTGATTTAATAAATAAATCTGAGAGAAGTGACAATAGTTTCTTACAAAAGAATTCCAATTAATAAATGCAGAAGGAATGAGGGAACTAGAAATCACTACTAGAACAAACAGTAATAATTGCTTGAGCTCATCTAATCCAAGTCCCTCCATTTGATACACAAGAAAACCAGGGATTGAAATGGAAGAACGGCTAGCCTGTGGGCTCACAGCCAATGGCAGAGTCAGGAAGAGAACACAAGGACTTTATCACTGTGCCATTTCATCTCTGATGGATCACATAATCAGCGACTTTTCAAAACTTTAGAAGATCCCACCATGGCTTCTGATGCTTGAATTCTCTCCATACTATCCCTGACAACAGGCTGTTCATCCTCAATTTAAATGGCTCTGATGAGAAAGAGTCATGACCTTCAAAGGCAGACCATTACATTTCCAAAAGAAGCTCTCATGGTTATAATGTTTTCAATATTAAACCCAAATTTATTTTCCTGTAAGTGTTAACCATTGATCCCAGTTCTGTAACCTGAGACACCTATAAACACTGTGGTCACCAGAGAGCCCTTCAAATAAATACAGGCAGCCATCATGTCTTTCCTGACTTCTCCCTGGTTCCTCTCCTGCAGACACTTCTCAGGCTTGTAGTGTCTTCCTCACAGTGTGGCACACACCAATGAGGTCCAATGACCACTTCTCTTGTGATAGATTCTATATCTGTATTATACAACCCAAAATCACACTAGCTTTTACTAGGTGATTCTCACCCCGTAACTGCATCATACTGCTGATTCATATTGAGAGTAACACCAACACAAACTCTTAGTCTTAAATAGAATTTTGTACAAGACTTTGCATTTTTCCATCTTAAATTTTACCTCACTAGATTTGGGCAGAAACTTCCATTTCCAGTATTATTTTAAAAGAAATATGCTTAGTAACCTTACTGCTACATAATGCCTAAAATGCTGAATAAATATATTTAATGTTTTGAAAGCATAGCTCATTTGCAAGAAAGAAATCCCCAATGGGTCAAAAAAAATTAGAGGAATCCAGGGAGGTGACTGAGTGTTGTTTGTGTACACGGTGTATCTGCTGATCCCTTGAGGCCTTGGCTTTAGTTTTACCTTTTATCACAAAGTGGAAGGTCTGCACATGTTTAAAATCAGACCAAAGACTCTCACATAAAGTAAGGATTCTAAAAGCTCTATAGACAGTTTGAAACAAATTAGACTAAGTTGAAGGGAGAATTAATGAACTGAAAGACATACTTGAAAGCAAAACCAAAAGATGAAGAAATTAAAGTTATTAGAGAAATAAACATGGGAAATAAAATGAGGTCAGACATATCTAATCATAAGGGATAACAACTGAGAATTTCTTTTATAACCACTTTTATGAAACTGCTGAATCCCAAATACTGTATAGTATTTTACATATATGTAGTATATGGGATATACAGAATTAGAGATTTTGCAGTTTTACAAAAATGGATATAGATGTATATTTATGTTTACTTATTTTGCTTTGGATTTGTTGTATTTCCTTATTGTAAGGCTTTATATCTATCATACATTCTGAGAAATTCTCAGCTGTTATCTCTTGTGAGATTATATATATATATATATATAGAGAGAGAGAGAGAGAGAGAGAGAGAGAGAGAAGACAAGGAATATTTTTAAAGGGGGAACTCCTTTCAAAGGATCACAATATCCTGAAACAAGAGAATCCCCATGCAGTTAACTATTATTTGTAGTTCATTGTATATATATTTATACTTGTTTATTGCATCATAAACTACATATAATTCATTTCAATAAGGCATATTTTGCTTTTTAAAATAATCCTATTTGTTGTCTTCATGACTCTCAAGTTAAAGAATACCTTGTGGGGAAGAATAGGAATTGTATTTGCTTGTATGTGCCTTTAAGAAGCCTGGAGCCTGGCTGGTATGGCTCAGTGGTTGAGTGTCGACCTATGAATCAGGAATTCAGGGTTCGATTTCAGGTCAGGGCACATGCCCAGGTTGTGGAGTTGATCCCAGTAGGGGACATGCAGGAAGCAGCAGATCAAAGGTTCTCTCTCATCATTGATGTTTCTATCTCTCCCTTTCCCTTCTTCTCTGAAATCAATATTTTAAAAAATGAAATCTGGAATAATTCACAAGAATATAACAAAAGCAATTGCCTGATAGGGTGTGGGGAAGGGTAGTGTAGAGTGGAAACTGGGAAGATGACAGGGTTAAATATGTGATCAATTATCTCTTATATTTATAATTCTTAGACCCATGTGAATGTAATATCCCTGAAAAAAATAAGCAGAAAAAACAACAAAAGGACTTCCCAAAAAAAAAGTAGACAAAAACAACCTGAATAACAACCGAGCTGATCGGTAAGTTCCCAGTTGTAACAATAAAAGTTAGAAAATAGTGAAATAAACCTTGACCTCAAAAAAATACCTCAATCTAGAATTTAATACAGATTTAAAATATTTTTCTAAAATAAGGGAATAATAAAGATATTTTCAGGTGATCAAAAATTGAGATTGAACCAGTGAGAGACTCTCACTAAAGTAATATCAGGAGCATATATATCAGAAGGAAAGTTAGCCTCAAATAGATGTCTAAAATGCAAAATGCAAAAAAAAAATTTAAGAAAATAAAATGATAAACATCATTTATCAGTGAATATAAATGTAAAATAAACTTTACTATATAAAACAAATATAGTGTAGTCTAAGTTATAGGAGTAAAAAGAGAAAAAACTAAAGTAGAGGGAGGAAAAGAACAAAAATAGAATATAAATCAGTAGGGTGGTCATTTGAGGTACAGTATTCTAATCTTCCCATGTTGCTCAGGATAAGGACAAAGATTTTGAAACATTTAAATTTTGATAGAATAAACATGCATTATAACTTATAGTGCAACTACAAACAAAATAGAAAAAGTATATGATTGCTGAAACGGTAGATGGAAAAATATATTAGGAAAAACTGAAATGCAAAATTGTACCATGGGCTTTACTTTGGACTAATTCTTGTTAGGTATTTCTATAGTGTTTTGTTCTATAAATTGGATTCAAATTACCCTTTCTGTTTGGGATATTAATATTCCAATTGATTATACACAATTCCTTCATTTCTACCATAGTAAATTTTATCTCATTCTATAAAACATTCCAGACCTAAATCATAATTATTCTGATTCAAGTTCAGAACTACAGTATCACTTTTTATTCATTCATTCACAAATATTTCTCAAGTGGTGATATTTTTATCACCATCAACTTTGAACACAGTGGTACTGAAGGTAAAAGTACTGATTTGGGCATCAACTCAGGCATCCCAATCTACTACCAGCCTTGTTCAGTTATAGGGAGGCTGGTGGGGCAGAGTGGGTGATTTATTCTGATTTTATATGTTAAAATGTTGAAGTTTAGGAAGAGAAGATGCAAGGTAACTAAATTGTGCCTTTCTAGTGAATATATTCAGTCAGACTTTGCTACATATTAAGTAATCAAGAATTTATAAACCCCCAAAATTTAAAAATACATATTTAACAACATTTCTAATACAACATGTCCACCTTCCTGGGCAGTGTGTACTTTTTAAAGAATCTGAATATGGTAAAAAAAAATCAACTTAATCTTGTACAGTGGCCAGGTTACTATTAATAATGATGTATGTGAAAAGAATGGTGCTTCTAAATTTTTTTAAAGTATATTTTTCTAAATATATTTTATTGATTTTTTACAGAGAGGAAGGGAGAGGGAGAAATAGAAACATCAATGATGAGAGAGAATCATTGATCAGCTGCCTCCTGCACACCCCACAATGGGATCAAGCCTACAACCTAGGCGTGTGCCCCTGACCGGAATCGAACCTGAGAACCTTCAGTCCGCAGGCTGATACTCTATCCACTGAGCCAAAGCAGCCAGGGCTGCTTCTAGATTTTTTAATGACATAAAATCTATATCCTTTCACTCTGGAGAAGAGGAAGCTAAGTCCTTGACTGATTTAGGGATAGAAGAATATAGGCAAATGTCCCCATAGTAAATTATGTCCTGTAGCCCACAGGAGATGGTGAGTGGGCTTACCACAGACAGTTCCCCAGATCCTGAGCCATCTCATTTACAATTTGAAGCCCTCTCTCGCCAAAAGCAGTTTCACTTGACTCTCCAAGGAATCTTTTTAATGCACTGGTTTTAGAATCCAAAACATTTCCATCAAGGGAACCACAGGAAGTCCTGTGTACTCTGACAATGGCATAATAACCTCCCTTAACCCCTCTTCTCCATGTTATAAACTAAACAAAACAGAGCGTCACTCACACTCTCCTCTGGTCTCCCCAAGCTGCTCTCTGAGGTACCTGCAGAGGAGGTCACCCCTGGATATGGAACTCTGAGGACAGCACCTAATGGAAAAAGAAAAACATGTGCATGAATCCAGTCCCTGACCAAGTCCGAACCCATATCAGGAAATAAGGAACTGACCTCTAAACCATTTCCATAAGTCATTTGCTTTTTCACTTTGGAAATTCTGTGCATTCTAACCTTAAGACACATTTGCATTGAGTCTTCCCAGGACAAGAAACTATTACAATTCATTCATTCATTCAACAAGCATTTACTGAACACCTAGTACATGTCAGGCTCTACACAAGATGCTAAGGATTCAGACAAAGTCCCTGTCCTTGAAAAGCTCTCTAGGAAAGGGGACAGACACTGAAGGAAGTGATACTACCACAGAGAGGGGTGGGTGAAAGTTGGTGACTAAGCATGAATTGATCACTGTTGAAGCTGGGCCTTGTGCTATTCTAATTTTTGTGTATGTTTGAAATTTCCAATAAAGAGAAGCTTTTAAAAAATTAACAAAGAAAGGAACTATCAATTGACAGGAAAGAGAGAGGCCAGAGGAACATGTTAAAGTACATGGCAGAATGCAGCCAGAAAACTCCTTACTCTGGGAAACTCTACAAGACAAATGACAAATTCTCGGCCCAGGAATGTCCTCCCTGTTGCATGAGCAGTGGTTAGAGTGTTTGCCTTACAGTAATTCTTTAGGTTGTACATTTGTTTTAAGCAGTTTTCTGATTTGTATCATACTCAACAACTAAAGGTTTGTAAGTACCCACAACATAATGCCATGAAATAAATGTTTTAATTACTTTTTCTTGAGGCTCTTGAACAACATATATATAGAGAGAGACAGAAACACAGTATTTTTTAAATGGGAGCTGAAAAATGTTTGCTTGCAAGATTGTATTAAACCACAAATAATTTTCAAAGAAAAGCAAGTAAAGGCACAAAAGCATACCTTCCAATGTTGAGGTATCGCCAACAGGGACTAGAGATGACAACTCAGGGCTAGGGGGAAAAAATGTTTGGGGTTAATAAAATGATAGAAATGTGAGGGCTTATGTGGTGCTTTCTTTTCCCAAAAAGGAATTAGCTAGATTTCCTTTTTTAATTTTTAATTGATATTTAGAGAGAGAAACATCAATTGACTGCCTCCTGCACATGTCTGCACATACCTCACACTACCCCGCTGGGGATCAATCCCCTACTGGGGGATTGAACCCACAATCCACACTGGGCAGGGCAGGAATTCATTAGATTTTCAAACAAGGATTCCAAATCAAAGTACTGAATAACAAGTTTTTTAAAAATAATCTTCATGCCCTACTAACCAGTTTGGCTCAGTGCTAGAGCGTCAGCCTGCAGACTCAGGGGTCCCACGTTCGATTCCGGTCAAGGGCATGTACCTTGGTTGCAGGCACATCCCCAGTGGGGTGTGTGCAGGAGGCAGCTGATCGATGTTTCTAACTCTCTATCCCTCTCCCTTCCTCTCTGTAAAAAAATCAATAAAATATATGTTTTTTTAAATAGTCTTCATAATTTATTTATTTTCTATTTATTGATTCCTACTCAATTAGAATCATGCTATACAAAGTACTCACCCACTTATTATATCATCCCTCTTCCATTTTATTTCTTCTCAGTTTTTATCACTATGTGAAATTATTTTGTTCATTTATTATCTACTAGAGGCATGGTGCATGAATTCATGCACTGGTGGGGTCCAGTCAGCCTGCCCTGATGCAGGCAATTGGGGGCAGGTTGGCTGGGGTGAGGGACCATGGGCAGGGCTGGGCAGGACAAAGGGCCCGGGGGCAGTTTGCTGGCCTACCCCACCCCTGATCAGGGTAGGGGTACCCACTTAGGGGTGGGGCCAGGCAGGGCGAGGAGCCGCAGGCATTCTGGTCGTTCTGCCTTTCGGTCAATTGTCATATTACCCTTTTATTATATAGGATTTCTTTATTTCTGTCTCCAATCCCTTAATCTTCTAGGATAGCATTGTCTAATATGGTAGTTACCGGACATATGTGGAATTTAAATTAATTAAAACGGAATAAAGTTTAAAATTCAGTTCCTCATTCACACTAATCACATTTCAAGTGCTCAATAGTCCCATGTGGTTAATGGCTGCACATTGGACAGCACAGTACAGAGCATTTCCATCACCACAGGGAAAGAACTGCCTTACGGATCTAAATTCCTTGAGATCAAGGACTTTACCTGCTATGTTCTTGCTGTATCTCCAGCCTCAATACTATCTGCTATTTAATAGACATTAAATAGATTTTTTAATATATTTTTATTGATTTCAGAGAGGAAAGGAGAGAGAGAGAGAGAGATAAAAATATCAAAGATAAGAGAGAATCATTGATTGGCTGCCTCCTGCAAGCCCCACACTGGGGATCAAGCCCGCAACCCGGACATGTGCCCCAACCGGGAATCGAACCATGACCTTCTGGTTCATAGGTCAATGCTCAACCATTGAGCCACGCCAGCTGGGCTTAAATAGATCTTTTTGAATGAATAAATAAATACTATTGGCAAAACAGTGTAGGAGGCATGTGTCATATAGTTGTTAACAAAACACCCATGGTCTATGAAAGTTACAGTCTTCTAGAGAACAGATACCAAATAAATGATTATAAATACAATTAGTACAGACTGAAAAGTACTAGCTTCTAAAGGGAACATACAAGCACAACTTTCATCTCATTTGAGAGATCGTAGAAATCATAAAATCACTTTCTATAAAGAAAGTCGAGCTTGGAGAAATGGCTGCTGTAGGCCACACTGCTGGTAGGCTTTAGGTCTCCCAGCTGTCCTTCAACCACGCAACTGAAAGCAGAGATCCCCACTCTGAAGGAAAGAAAGTAGGTTTCGCAAGTCCAAATTTATATACTCAAAAAATATAAAAATTAAATTACAGTAATTTGGGGAAGTTTTAGAACTTTAAAGTTTGTGTGCATGTCCTAAGGGAATGGGCTATTTCATTACCCTTTTTCAAAAAAGCTGGATGGTGATAACACCAATTTTCAATTCATAGCAATTTAAAACTCTATTCAACTTTACACAGGTCAGCCTCCTAATGTGATTCAATCACAGTCAAAAATGTTTCCCTCACAGACTTGCCAATATGCCATGAGTCCCATCTTTAGAACAACTCCTTTGAATTGCCCTGCTGCTCCAAATTAGCTTATTGGGGGGAGGGGGCTCAAAGCCACCAGATAAACATGGCACACATCTTCAGGCATCAATTTTACTTGATGCATAGGCAGTTGGAGAGCTAAGTAACAACTGATAAATAATCTAAAATATTTTAGTATTTTTTAAATGTGGCTATAGTATGATTATATAAAGTTTAAATAAATATTAAGATAAAACATGATCATTCAAAGGCATTTCATGCCTGGAACTGGAGTGGGGAGTCAACAAGGGCTATAATCCCTAAACCTTCAGGCTTTAGAAGAAAATCTGAGAAACACAGATTAAAACAAAGCAAAACAACAACAACAAAAAGCATGATTCTTCTGGCTTTTAAAAATGCTATCTAAAAAAATAATATTTTAAACTATTACACCCAACCTTTCACTATCGGTTATTCATCATGCATTTGTAGGACAATGCTTACTAAGTGAGCTGTCATATAGAAGGATTTAAAGCAGTGGTTCTCAATCTTCTGGCCCTTTAAATACAGTTCCTCATGTTGTGACCCAACCATAAAATTATTTTCGTTGCTACTTCATCACTGTAATGTTGCTACTGTTATGAATCGTAATGTAAATATCTGATATGTAGGATGGTCTTAGGCGACCCCTATGAAAGGGTCGTTCGACCACCAAAGGAGTCACGACCCACAGGTTGAGAACCGCTGATCTGAAGGAATATGACATCTGGGTAAGTCATTATGATGTGTGATGAACTGTGTAAGCATCAAGAAGCTTCTTTATTTTTTTTCTTTCTTTTTATTGATTTCAGAGAAAAGATGGGAGAGGGAGAGAGAGATAGAAACATCAATGATGAAAATCATCAGCCTCTTGCTTGCCCCCTACTTGGGATCGAGCCCACAATCCAAGCATGTGCCCAGACTGAGTACTCCTGGTTCATAGGTTGACGTTCAACCACGGAGCCACACTAGTGGGCAAAAGGCTTTTGGCACCCATGTTGGTGTGGTTCAGTTGGTTGGGTGTCATCCTGTGTATTAAAAGGTTGCCGGTTTGATTCCCAGTCAGGGTACATGCCAGGTTGTGGGCTCAATCCCCAGTAGGGGACATGCAGTAGGCAGCCAATTGATGTTTCACTCTAACATTGATGTTTTTCTCTCCCTTTTCTTTCCTCTCTCTCTAAAAATCAATAAAAAAAAATTTTAAAGAGTCTTCTTGGGTTACAGGAGGTAGAGCTAAAAAAAAAAAATGAGATTCAGATGCATTTGAAACAAACGTTAACATAATTAGTTCTGAATAGGGCCTATCAATTGTCCACAAGGCAGAACCCTTCCCATTCCCTCACTTGATACATGAAAAAATGAGGCCCACATGAGTAAAGCCATTTTCCCAGGGTCACCAAATAATGCAATATAACCCAAGGCCACGCCTAAACGTTCTAACTGTATCCAGTTCCCTTTTCAATAATAATAACAGCAAGAATGATCACAACTAAATTTCCTAAGTCCTCATTACAGGTCAAGCACTGTGCTAAGTAGTTTATCTTAGTTAACTCGCAACAATCTTAAGAGGAAGATATTAGTATCCCCATTTATACAGATGAGGAAATTAATGCTAGAAGTGGTTAAGAATTTGCTCAGGTGACAAAGCTGGCCAGGGGAAGAGCTGTAATGTAAAATAGACCCATTTGGTTCCAGAAACCTCACTCTTACCCACCTTAATTCCTTACAACACGGTCTTCACACGGCCCATATTCTCTAGAAGGGCAACCAACATGGTTTCACCTTATCTTAACGTCAGTGGCCTACCTAAACTAAACAACCGAAAATAAATAGATAATAACAAAAATAGATAAACTAAACAACCTAAAAGTCAAAGAGTATACGGCCCCAGAAAAAGGAAAGGAAACCCAGTGAGAGCTGGAGAGCCATAAGCCACCAGGTATAAAGAGCAAAGAGGTCAAAGTAAGGCAAAGCAGCCAAAGCACAGCACAGTAATTAGAACAGACCTCACCTGGAGTTGGTCAAATTGTCCCCAACATCAAAATCAGATTTATGCTAATTCTCTACGTAAACAAGCAGATGGAGAAGTGTGCTTACTTCAGAAAAATTACTGAATTCAAAATAACATTGCTTTAATGATGATAAGTAGACAACTCTCCATAATTGAAATTATCTGCCTAACACTCCAACACTTAATTCCTCCCCCTCCCCCTCTGTTTTCAAAAGACAGTAAAGAACACTTAACAACAAGAACCCTTTCACACATTCTCATTAGGCAGGCCTCCTGAGGAGATCCGCTGAGGTGTCACTCACAACAGAACTAGAACACAGAGTCATGTTGAGTTTGGAGACAGAAATGCTTCATTTCCAAGCCAAACCACAAATTTGAAGTTGTTCAGCTAAGACCTTTAGTTTAATACCAACAGCAAACAACCCCCTGTGGTCTCATTTCCTCAGTTCATCCAGCACATCATTTATTCCTCACTGCTGCTGCCTGATCATGTCAGTGGAATTCAGGTGGGATTGTGTCAGAAAATATCACAGCCACATGGAACAGAAGTGTCAAAATGTAGTGAAACAAGCCAAGCATAAACTCCTGCCTAGATGACTACTCCCCTTGACAGTTTTCTATACTTTGCTTTGTTCTTAAATCTGTTCATTGTGATCAGCATGTGACAACAGAACTCAAGGAAATGAGCCAGAAATCCTGGGTGCTGGTCCCAGATGTATAATTAACTTTGTGTATGACTTGGAAAAATACCTCAGTTGTTCTGAGACTCATCTCCAAAACAGAACCACCTCCCTGCCCTACCTATTTCACAAAGGTATTGATGAAAACTAAATAAAATATCTTGTGCA
This sequence comes from Myotis davidii, assembly GCF_000327345.1. Classification (NCBI taxonomy): domain Eukaryota; kingdom Metazoa; phylum Chordata; class Mammalia; order Chiroptera; family Vespertilionidae; genus Myotis; species Myotis davidii. The sequence goes on along the minus strand of NW_006299393.1, from coordinate 788,072 downwards.
GAGCATTACAAAAAGTACTAAGTGCTAAACCAATATAGGAGAAAACGGGGGTTACTGTGTCATCCCACACAGAATAAAACATTTGCTTAAAAAAAATGTATATTTGGGGTTTTAAGAAGATGGCGGCGATATAGGCAGACGCGTCCCAGGTCGTGTCCCGGAGCAAATGGAGTGAGCAGCTGAAACTAATAGCACCCACCCCGAGTTGGCGAAAGGGCTCAGCTGGTGAGACGGTTTGCAGCCGGGAAGAGCAGAACTCCCCTGGAAAGATCCAGTAATTCATTTAACAAATATATAATGAGCACATGTCCTAAACTGAGCTTTATACTGGTTATTGAGGATATGGTAAGACCCCATAGCAGGGTTAAGCAGCGACTGGAGCCACGTGGAGCTGCCTTCAAGATGTCTAGTTGAAAGACCTTGTACGCAAATATGCATAACCCATGGACACAGACAATAGGGCGGTGAAGGCCTGGGGGAGGGGAGCAGGCTGGAGGGGGTCAAAGAGGGGAAAAAATGGACATATGTAATACTTTCAATAATAGAGATTTATTTTTTTTAAAGATGTCTGGTTGTAACGGAGACAAGAGCTGGAGGGAAGGCCATTTGTAAAATAGGTCACGTGGCAGAGACTTCAGCATGTTTAAATACTAACGGGGACGAGTTAATAATGGGAAAGTTGAAGACTCGGGAGAAAGAGAGAAACAATGACAGGCAGAGATTTCTAAGAGGTAAGATGGATGTGAAGTCCTGAGTATGGTGGGAAATGCTTTTTTTTTTTTTTTTTTTTAAAAATATGAGGAACAATGTACTAGCTAGGCCCTACCACTCTTTAAATGATAGGAACCAGTTTAGAATATGATACCGTGCCCGACTGCCAGGGCTCAATGGTGGAGCATTGACCTCTGAACCAGGAGGTCATGGTTCGATTCTGATCATAGGGGAGTGCAAGAGGCAGAAGGCAGCCAATCGAAGACTCTCTCTCATCATTGATGTTTCTATCTCTCCTTCTCCCTTCCTCTCTGAAATCAATAAAAATATACATGAAAACCTCAATACTTCTTCAGGTTAAGAGCCATATTTAGTCAGAATTAAGTACTTCTTAGCCATATAAGATCTATAAAATATGCTAACATTTTTATTATCAGGTACAACCATGAAGATTATTGGCACTGGCAGGACGCACCAGACTATTTAGCCCACAGCCTGTTTGTAGCAATGGCAATCACAAGAAGCTCTGAGCTCTGCCTTTTGGCCATGAAGAGTCCACACTCAGGAAACCACATGGTCCACATCTGAGTAGGGGCTCAGTCTCAGGCCCCAGCATAGACTCAGTGATAACATTAGCTGTACGAATAAGTGGGATCACAAAGAGTCCTACTTTCCTCCTCTTTACTCATGTTTGATTTGAAACGTATGTGTACCACACTACTACTCACATGTACACCCCAGCTGTGCTTTCGCCAGGACTCTGCTGTCAAGACTGGATCTCTGGACACTGACTCACCGACGTGGTTTTTCCAATGTCCTTCCCTTTCATTGGAGGCAAACTTCTGGACTCTGACCTGGATTGTATGCCCTAGCGGTGCTTTGCTAAATACTCACCCATACGCTGGCATAATCTAGATATTCTGAGTATGGAGAGAAGTGGAAATCTTTAGCCGTGGTAGGCTCAAAATCTCTCACTTTCCATGACCTATTTTTCCTGCTACTGCTCAGGAGCCAGAAATGACCTTAACCCTAAACCTAAAGACCAATGAAGCCAAGATTCATAACACTAGAGGAGTCATCAAGGTTGTGCTATTCCGATACTTCAAAATCATTATCATCATTCCCCAGTAAAGTGATCCACACCACCACCCATCCTTTAATAAACTATCCACCACTAAGGTGCACCATTTCAGGGCAATTTTACCATTAGCCTGAAAGGCTCAACAACAGTAGGTCATTCCATATTTCATTTCCAGAAATCTATTTTTTCACCCAAGAGACACAACAAGTCTGCCTCCTGGTAAGGTCAGACAGCAAACAGGAGCAGTGGTTGTGGTGGTGGTCTGGGAAGGGGAGTGGCCTCCAATGAGGAAAAGCATTTGGGACTTACCCACAGACCTGGTCATTGCAGGAACTGGCAAGAAAATAGAGAGTGGCCATTAAATTTGGGGTGGGTCTTGGAGTAAGTATGATACTCCTCTGTTGCCAAACATGAACTTGGGGGGTGGGGGGAAGACACTTACCGGCTAACAGTTTCCTTTGTGTACGCCAGTTTCTAAGAAAAACAAAGATGAAAAAGAAAAGCCTAAGTAAGTTAATGACAGTTAATAAGCTGTAAATAAAACCTTTGGCATAGAGAGCCTAATGCCTTAACATTATAGAATCTATGTTATTATTCTCATTGATTAGACAAATAGGTGAAGCAAGGTACTACTGATGCCAAGTTTGTTTGTTACTGAGATCGTCCCTATGTGCAGTCTCTGTTTATGTGCCCAAAAGTTCCTGTGCTCTCCATTCGTGGACAGAAATTAACAGGCTTTACCTGCTGCTCATTCCCAACCCGTCTATAAATCAGAGATTGGTGGAGTTTTACCTTAACCTTCCATGGACTTAGAATCAAAGAATTTTGTGATCTAACATATGTATAGTAACTCTCATCCTAGAACAATATGAACATGTAGATAAAATAATGGTAAATCTGCTTCTCCAGAATTCAAACAAAAAGACAAATTCTATCAATTATAGAATTATGTCTCTATTGCATTCCAAAGCAAATTGTCTCCAAACTTCCTCTAAGTTAGTGGTTTTCCTTTGAGACCAATATGATAAAAAGAACACCAGTAACTGGAAGTCAGAAAACCTAGTTTCAAGTCCCATAGAGGCAAATCTGGTGTTAGACCTCAATTTCCTCATCTGCAAAATGGGGAGACTATTACTCTAACTCTTATAAATTACTCACTGCTCTTCTTACTCTACAGATTCTCCTAGAATAATCTCAGCCACTCTCATGGTTTTAATTACCACCTCAAAGCTGGTGATTCCTTCAGCTATATTTATAACCCTGACCACTCTCCTTATCTTCATACCTACAAATCAAGTAATTCATATTTCACAGATGGCTCAGATCAACACATTTGAGAGTGGACTCATTCTCCCTCCACCAACCATCTACAAAGTTGCTTCCCTGCCTGAGTTCTCGTTCAATCATCCAAGCTAGAAACTGGAAGGCTTCTTGGACCACTGCTTCATCCTCTCCCTTTCTCACCAACCCATGACTTTAATCCAAAAAAAACTAGACATGACTAATCTTGTTTCCCACATGTCTCTCATGCTTCCTTTATCTCAAGGTCGAGTTAGGACCCACGTCCCCTAGGGCCTGGGGCACTGAAGCAGCATCCAACCTCTATTCCATCCTATAGTATATAGAAATATAATGGCCTTTTTTAAAATGGAAAACTGTCAAATCAGCCTCTGTGACTCACCTACTTAAAACCCTTCAATGGTTTCCTATTATCTAGAGAGTTAAATACAAACTTGTAAGTTATCCATTTTTCCAGTCTGATCTCCTATCACTTCTGATATATTGGCCCAAGTCCTTCTCTACAAACACTTGGCCCATGTTGTCCTCTCTGCCTAGAATGTCCATTCCAAATTCCTTCTCATTTAGCTGATTAGTACTTGTTATTTAAGATGCCACCTAGGGAACACATTTTCCCCCTTGGTCTGCATGTTCTACTAAATAATTATTGAAAGTATATTTCCCATGTCTTTAAAACTAAACTTACAAAAATTTAAAAAAAATGTATATTTGCCTTTGTGATCTATGATAGGCATTCTCAACTACAAATGTAAGTAATTGAGATACTCGCCCCCCCCCCCACACACACACACACACACACACACAACAACAACAAAAAATCCCAAAGAACAGTCCTTACACTGAGAGGTCTGATAATGAACTTGGGTGATTGGTAGAATTCAGTAATTCATTTAACAAATATATAATGAGCACATGTCCTAAACTGAGCTTTATACTGGTTATTGAGGATATGGTAAGACCCCATAGCAGGGTTAAGCAGCGACTGGAGCCACGTGGAGCTGCCTTCAAGATGTCTAGTTGAAAGACTTTGTACGCAAATATGCATAACCCATGGACACAGACAATAGGGCGGTGAAGGCCTGGGGGAGGGGAGCAGGCTGGAGGGGGTCAAAGAGGGGAAAAAAT
>NW_006299393.1:777910-781886 GCF_000327345.1 Myotis davidii | reverse complement strand
AAAACTTCCTGTGCTCTCCATTCGTGGACAGAAATTAACAGGCTTTACCTGCTGCTCATTCCCAACCCGTCTATAAATCAGAGATTGGTGGAGTTTTACCTTAACCTTCCATGGACTTAGAATCAAAGAATTTTGTGATCTAACATATGTATAGTAACTCTCATCCTAGAACAATATGAACATGTAGATAAAATAATGGTAAATCTGCTTCTCCAGAATTCAAACAAAAAGACAAATTCTATCAATTATAGAATTATGTCTCTATTGCATTCCAAAGCAAATTGTCTCCAAACTTCCTCTAAGTTAGTGGTTTTCCTTTGAGACCAATATGATAAAAAGAACACCAGTAACTGGAAGTCAGAAAACCTAGTTTCAAGTCCCATAGAGGCAAATCTGGTGTTAGACCTCAATTTCCTCATCTGCAAAATGGGGAGACTATTACTCTAACTCTTATAAATTACTCACTGCTCTTCTTACTCTACAGATTCTCCTAGAATAATCTCAGCCACTCTCATGGTTTTAATTACCACCTCAAAGCTGGTGATTCCTTCAGCTATATTTATAACCCTGACCACTCTCCTTATCTTCATACCTACAAATCAAGTAATTCATATTTCACAGATGGCTCAGATCAACACATTTGAGAGTGGACTCATTCTCCCTCCACCCACCATCTACAAAGTTGCTTCCCTGCCTGAGTTCTCGTTCAATCATCCAAGCTAGAAACTGGAAGGCTTCTTGGACCACTGCTTCATCCTCTCCCTTTCTCACCAACCCATGACTTTAATCCAAAAAAAACTAGACATGACTAATCTTGTTTCCCACATGTCTCTCATGCTTCCTTTATCTCAAGGTCGAGTTAGGACCCACGTCCCCTAGGGCCTGGGGCACTGAAGCAGCATCCAACCTCTATTCCATCCTATAGTATATAGAAATATAATGGCCTTTTTTAAAATGGAAAACTGTCAAATCAGCCTCTGTGACTCACCTACTTAAAACCCTTCAATGGTTTCCTATTATCTAGAGAGTTAAATACAAACTTGTAAGTTATCCATTTTTCCAGTCTGATCTCCTATCACTTCTGATATATTGGCCCAAGTCCTTCTCTACAAACACTTGGCCCATGTTGTCCTCTCTGCCTAGAATGTCCATTCCAAATTCCTTCTCATTTAGCTGATTAGTACTTGTTATTTAAGATGCCACCTAGGGAACACATTTTCCCCCTTGGTCTGCATGTTCTACTAAATAATTATTGAAAGTATATTTCCCATGTCTTTAAAACTAAACTTACAAAAATTTCCACTTATAAGAGACACTTTCTGATTGTGGATCCTGAAAAACAAGATAGCAACTAAAAAGGGCTCCTGATGGCTAATTGGATTCAAATTTTAAAATATATACTAGTATAGAGAGAGAGCCCAGCAGCCATTTCTACACAGGGCCTCTCATGCAAACTGCACTTCAGGCAGAAGCCTGCACTGAACGGCCTGCCTTCACTGTGTTTCTGCCATCTGAGCCAGGAGTTCCTGAAATCCTATTTTGACCAGTAGGACTGAAGCTTTCCCCATTCAATCAGAGCTCTGCAGCTATATCCCACCCCAACCCCCCATCAGCTTCTTTGCCAACCAATCAGGACAGTGCCTTTGGGGCCAATCAAACTGCAAGGATTTGCATGAGGACAGACCAATAGGGACCAAGGACCAGGGCGGGGGACTTCGGTCTAAATAAGTCAGCTCCCCTCTGGCTCTGGGAGCACACTTTTCCTTTCCACTGAAGAATGCATTTCCCAGGCTGAGCTGAAACACTGAAGATCTCTTGCTGGAGCAGACTAGGGAGGAGCAGAGCAGAGCTGTCTCATCAGAGAGGGGTCTGAGTGCAAGGCCACCTGGCCCCAAAGCAGTCTCACAGCCATGTTGTTTTCACAGCCTTGCTCTATCACAGTTGAGCTGTTTTACACTGAATAAAGTTTCCTTCTTCACTGCACCCCTAATTTTGGATTCCTATTGGCATTGAATTGGCACCAATGTAACATCACAAGAGGCTGTTGTTATGGTAATAACTCTACATCACAAATATGTGCTGCTCTATCAGTTGATCCTTATCAGGAACACAATGAGATGGACAATGCTGATATGCGTGTGTGTGTGTGTGTGTGTGTGTGTGTGTGTGTTTTCTTGAACACCTATTCCATATTAGCCACTGAAATGTGTAAAACTGGTAACGACTGAAAGGAGGGCCCAATGGTTTGAGGAAAAGAACATGGATTTCAGAAGAGAACTGGGTCTGGATTTCAGCTCCAGCCCATCTGGCTTTGTGATATAGGCTAAGGAATTTAATAACTCTCAGAGATTTATGTTCTTAGCCTAAATCTTTGCTGAGTACTATTTTAAATATTTACATTTATAAACAATGCTGAGACTTTTAGTGAATTAACAATGTTTATTATAATGGCCAGAGCTAGAGCTACAAAGACTAGGCCATGCCCCATGGCAGCTCACTAAAATAGCCTAATGCAACAAATCAGAGTGGATGCAGGGATTTGCCACCTGTTCTCTCTTTCTTTAGGCCCTAGCTATGTATCTAACCCCTGCAATAGTCCAGCAATTCCTTCCCTTTTTACTATACTTACCTTCATAATTAAGCTTCTATGTTCCACAGACTGACTAAAATTTGTGCCCATTTCAAATATAGTTGTGATTCCATCCTCACATAAATTCATCCAGTAACGATATTCCTCACGCCCAGGAAATCGATCCCAAAAAGTCCTGAAGGCTTCCCAGACAGCTTCTTGACATACTGAAAAACAGATGGACAGGTGTTTTAACAAAAAGTTGATGCACTTTGGGGGTCACAATGATCATGGGCCTGTTTGTTCAGATTCCGGAGACACTTGCCCACAGTGTCCTTTTCGGAAGGACATGGGAATGATTCCCAGTCAATGCCCTACTGTTTCTGCATGTCCTGCTTTAACTTTTCAGCTCTGAAGAGAATTTTTATTCCCCATACTTTTCCCTTGCAAAGGATATTGGTTCAGCTCCAAATATGCAGGATGTGTGTTTTTCCATCTCTTAAAAAAAAATCCATGTTTTAGTTTTACAAAAGTGGAGCTGATATTGAGCATACCTCAATAAGTAAATGGGTAAACAAATTGTGGTACATACATATGATGAAATATTATTCAGCAATAAGAAGAAATGAGCTTTCAAGCCATGAAAAGACATGGATAAGACTTAACTACTTATTGCTAAGTGAAAGAAGCCAATATGAATGTATGATTCCAACTATATGACATTCTGGAAAAGGCAGAACTATGGAAATTGTAAATAGATTAGCAGTTGCCAGGGCTTAAGATTAAGGAAAGATGACTAGATAGAGCACAGAGGGATTTTTAGGGCAGTAAAACTATTTTGTATAGTGATGTAATAGTGAATACATATTATTAGACATATGTCAAAACCCACATAATGTACAGCACAAAGAGTGAACCCTAATGTAAATTACACACTTTAGTTAAGAATAATGTGTCAACATGGAAGCTATGTAGCATGTTATTAAACATGACTGGGTTACAAAATAGACTAAGGAAGAAATAAAAAACATCCTGGAAATAAATAAAAATAAACACACAAAAACCCAAAATCTATGGGACACAGAGAAATCAGTCCTGAGAGGGAAGTTCATAGCATTACAGGCCTACCTCAAAAACAAAAAAACTTTGAATAAGCTATCTAACCCTACAACTTAAAGAATTAGAAAGAGAACAAGAAAAGTCAAAAGTAGAAGGAAGGAAATAATAAATATCAGAGCTGAAATAAATGACATAGAAACTAAAAAAAAATAATAAGATCAATAAAACCTCCAAGACCTGGTTCTTTGAAAAGATAAACAAGATTGATGAAACTCTAGCCAGACTCATCAACAAACAAAAAGAGAGGACCCAAATAAATACAATCAGAAACAAATCTAAATATGTAGA
>NW_006299393.1:776108-777869 GCF_000327345.1 Myotis davidii | reverse complement strand
AGCATTACAGGCCTACCTCAAAAACAAAAAAACTTTGAAAAAGCTATCTAACCCTACAACTTAAAGAATTAGAAAGAGAACAAGAAAAGTCAAAAGTAGAAGGAAGGAAATAATAAATATCAGAGCTGAAATAAATGACATAGAAACTAAAAAAAAATAATAATAATAAGATCAATAAAACCTCCAAGACCTGGTTCTTTGAAAAGATAAACAAGATTGATGAAACTCTAGCCAGACTCATCAACAAAAAAGAGAGAGTACCCAAATAAACAAAATCAGAAATGAAAGAGGTGAAGTCACAACTGACCCCACAGAAATACAAAGAATCATGTAAAAAAAATACTATGAATGGCTATATTTCAATAAACTATACAACCTGGACATATTCTTTAAAAATGCAATCTTCTAAAACTAAATCAGGAAGATTCAGAAAACTGAATAGGCTGGTAACTACAAAAGCCCTGGTCTGAATGGCTTCACAGGGTAGTTTTCCCAAACATTCAAAGGAAAACTAACACCCATCCCCCTCAAACTATTCCAAAAAATGAAAAACGAAGAAACACTTCTAAGTTCTTTTTATGAGGCCAATATTACCCTAATTCCAAAATCAGATAAAGACATTACAAAGAAAGAGAATTACAGGCCAATATCCCTGATGAACACAGATGCTAAAATCCTCAACAAAATATTTGCAAATCACATCCAGCAATATATTAAAGAGATCATACACCATGACCAAGTGGGATTATTCCAGGAAAGCAAGGCTGGTACAATATTTGCAAATCAATAAATGTGATACATCATATAAACAGATTGCAAGACAAAAATCAGATGATCATTTTAATTGATGCAGAAAAGGCATTAGACAAAATCCAACACACTTTTTTGATAAAAACTCTCAGTAAAGTGGGAATGGAGGGATCATACCTCAACCTAATGAAGGCCATATCTGACAAGTCTACAGCCAACATCATACTCAATGGGCAAAAACTAAATCCATTTCCCCTAAGAACATGAACAAGATAGGGATGTTTGCTTTCACCACTCTTATTCAACACACTACTGGAAGTCCTAGCCATAGAAATCAGACAAGAAAACCTAAAAGACATCCAAATTTTAAAGGAGGAAGTAAAACTGTCATTATTTGCAGATGACATGATATTGTACATAGAAAACTGCCAGGGCTGACCAGCAGACCATGAGTGATGGATGAATGATTTTTTTGATGTATGTTTCTGTGAAAGAGAGGGCTAAGGGACTACCTGGCTAAAGGAATCAGAGAGGCCCATTTGCCTGTCTTCTTAGCCATTTATTGTAGCAACAGCTAGAACTAAAATTAACTATTAGATACTATTAACAGGGTAAGTATCCTTGAGAAAATACATGTATTTGTAGTGTCTTTTTAAAAAGGACATTTAAAGAATAAACATAAAGATTCCAGCAAAATATTCAGAGGATCAGACTTGTTTGAAAAAGTCAAGGCAGGGTCTGCCGCCTTTGGCAAGGTCCCCCTGGGGGCCTCTGACCTTTTGGAGAATTTTCCTTATAGACTTTCCAACCAAGTCCCGTGCTTCCCCACAGAAAACCCTAAAGACTCCATAAAAAAAAATACTAGATTTAATAAATGTTTGGCAATGTAGCAAGATACAAAATTAATCAATGACTTTTATACACCAACTAGAGGCCCGGAAATCAATGACTTTTTATACACCAACTAGAGGCCCAGTGCACAAAAATTTGTGCACGGGGGGGGGGGGGGGG
>NW_006299393.1:774411-775123 GCF_000327345.1 Myotis davidii | reverse complement strand
TCTGCTGATCCCCGGGCCAGGATGCCTCTCGGCTCTGCTGATCCCAGGGTCCTGAGGCCTCTCGGCTCCGCTGATCCCGGGGCCCTGAGGCCTCTCTGCCCTGCCGCTTCAGGGCTGTTTGGCTTCGCTCCGCTTGGAGCCTGAGTATGCAAATTACCCGCCATCTTTTAGCTTCTATAATTGAAACATTGTATCTTTTGGAGTTGTTGCTTCAGGAGCTCAGAACCCCCCAGTTGCAGATGGGGAACCTTGGCTTCCTCATCACTGGGGCAACCAAGCCTCCTGTTCTCAGCTGCCTGGCTGCCAGCCACCATCTTGGCTGACAGTTAATTTGCATATCGCCCTGATTAGCCAATGGGAAGGGTAGCAGTGGTATGCCAATTACCATGTTTTATTAGATTAGATAATGAATTCTCAGAAAGAGAAACAAAACCCCATTTATAATCCCATTGCAACAACAACAAAAATTAAGATACTTAGGAATAAACTTAACAAGGAGGTAAAAGACCTTTATTTGGAAAACTAGAGGACATTGAAAAAAGAGATAGAGGAAGATATAAACAAGCAGAAGAATATACCGTGTTCATGGATTGGTAGAATCAATGTCATTAAAATGTCCATGCTACTGAAAGCAATATATAGATTCAATGCAATCCCTATTAGAATACCAACAGCATATTTCACAGATCTAGAACAAACACTACAAAAATGT
>NW_006299393.1:771748-773194 GCF_000327345.1 Myotis davidii | reverse complement strand
TGGAAAACAGTATGGTTTTTCCTCAAAAAATCAAACATGGAACTGCCATTTGACCCAGTGATCCCACTTCTAGGAATATATCCTAGGAAACCCAAAACACCAATCAGAAAGAATAAATGCACCCTTATGTTCATAGAAGCATGATTTAAATAGCCAAGATCTGGAAACAGCCCAAGTGCCCATCAGTAGATGAGTAGATAAAAAAGCTCTGGTACATTTACACCATGGAATACTATGCAGCAGTAAAAGATAAGGATATCTTACCCTTTGAGACAACATGGAGGGACCTGGAGAGTATTATGCTAAGTGAAATAAGTCAGTCAGAGAAAGATAAATATCACATGATCTCACTCATATGTGGAATCTAATGAATAAAATAAACTGATGAACAAAATAGATCCAGGGACTTCGTTGGGGGAACAATAGCAGTATAAGTAACTCTCTGGACTTCATACTTAATTTTTCTGTATTCCAAAAACTTTCCTAAAAAATAAAATCTATTAATTAAAAAAAGATATGAGAACTAAAAAGAACAGAAATGATATTCAGAAGAAATGCCCCTACAGTAGTAAAATAAAAACTAATCCAATCTATCTGCTAAGTTATTCCATAGAATCAAATCTGAAAAGATGCTCAACAAGCTACCTGCACATTTTGTACATCATTGAATGTCTGGCTATACTGTAACCATTTCAGTGTCCAGATGCAGAATACTGAGCAATAGATAGCTTAGGATGGGAGGGAAGAGGAAAGTGGTAAGGGAGAAAGAAGAATATAAATAGACAGAGATCAAATAATTTATTTCTTAATGCAAGAAGACTAAATTCTTAACAAGCAGCATATTGAGGTGGAGCCCATAAACCAGTGATGGCGAACCTATGACACGTGTGTCAGAGGTGACACGCAAACTCATTTTGAGTGACACACATTGACAGAGACAAAAAAAAATTGCATAATTCAAATATTTGTCTCTCGCAACAGCCTGAGTGATATTATTACTCACGTTACTCATGATCAATAATGCAATTCTAAAACCGGATGTAAACATGTACATCGGTGTTGCATAGCAAAGATACATAGTGAAAACATCCAAGATACATTGTTCCAATATTGACATTAATATAAAAAGGTTAAGAATTGCACTATAAAGAGATTAATATTTACTCATGACATTTTATTTTTACTCAAGTGACAAAATGCCCAATTCTGGAAACGGCCTCGTTATTGTCAACATGTGCCTCGGGTAAGCTTCCCGTGTGTTCGGGTGCATTCGGCAAACGGACGCACTTGATCACCATGTTCGTTAGGAGACAGGAGTGGGAAGGTTAGAAGAAAAAGATATACAGTGCAACAGTGTTTGACGAGACATTCTGCATGTCGGATAATTGATTACAGCACCATATATTTGTTGGTTATACATAGTATCTTTGAATTGTTTTTGCAACC
>NW_006299393.1:759541-767757 GCF_000327345.1 Myotis davidii | reverse complement strand
TATACGCGAACTCATTTTTTTGGTTGATTTTTCTTTGTTAAATGGCATTTAAATATATAAAATAAATACCAAAAATATAAATCTTTTTTTTACTATGGTTGCAAATATCAAAAAAAAAATTATGAATATTTCCGTATGTGACACGGCACCAGAGTTAAGTTAGGGTTTTTCAAAATTTTGACACGCCGAGCTCAAAAGGTTCACCATCACTGCCCTAAACTCACAGAATCAGAAGATCTAAATTCTAGCCCTAGTTTGGTTGCATATTAGCTTGATAAACCTGGGTAATTTACCTAATCATTCAATGCTTTGATGTATTCATCTCTCTTTTTTAATGGTATGAATAATTACTGCCCTATCTACATTATTTGTGAAAGTAATTTATAAACTCCATAGTACTACCTGGATATCAGGTGTTATCATAGTAGAGGCTTGGTACATGAATTCATGCACCAGTGGGGTCCTTCGGCCTGGCCTGCAGGATCAGGGCGAAACTGGCTCTCCAACATCCCCTGAGGGGTCCTTGATTGTGAGAGGGTGCAGGTCAGGCCAAAGGACCCCACTGGTGCATGATTGGGGCTGGGGAGGGACACAGGAGGCTGGCCAGCCAGGGAAGGACTGCAGGAGGACTCCAGGGCATGTCTGGCCCATCTCACTCAGTCCTGATCAGCAGGACCCCAGCAGCAAGCTAACCTATCAGTCAGAGTGCCTGCCCCCTGGTGGTCAGTGCATATCATAGTGACTGGTCGACTGGTCGACTGTCTGCCCCTTGGTGGTCAGTGCACATCATAGCGAGCAGTTGAGCAGCCTTAGCATATCATTAGCATATTACACTTTGATTGGTTGAACGGACGATTGGACACTTAGCATATTAGGTTTTTATTATATAGGATTGGAGCCTGGTTCTGGTTTTCTGACAGTTGTATGATGGAAGAAGACAGTCTAAGACAAAAATCAACTCTTAGGCTCTAACAGAGAGTGAAATATTTGAAAATTGTAGGTCTATCAATTGGTTTTTCAAGGTTAAAATGAACCTAGGGTTGCAAACTTAATTTATCTTTTAGTGAAAACTGTATCCTTATTACTGCTCTGTAGAACTTTTTATCCTACAACATATAGAAGAGTCCAGCAGAACATGACTGAGGCAGACCTGATCACTGGTAGATTAATAGTTCTTCTTTTCTTCTTCTTAAAACTTCCCTATGAAAATTCAGTAAACACCAGAAGATAATGTAAAAGTGAACATCAAGATTGGTAAAAAGAAAGAAAAAGTTAATTCTATGACATATCCTATCTAATAAAAGAGGAACATGGTAATTAGCCATACCTCCGCTACCCTTCCCATTGGCTAATCAGGGCGATATGCAAATTAACTGTCAGCCAAGATGGTGGCCGGCAGCCAGGCAGCTTGAAGCTAACATGAGGCTTGCTTGCTTCAGTGACGAAGGACTCCAACATTCCCCGCCTGCCGCTGCCAGCCTCTGAGCTTGCAGTTTGAAACAGTGTTACAAATATAGAAGCTAAAAAAAACCCAGAAACCTGCTTTCAGCCAGCTGGGATCTCAGAGCTGGAGTTGAAACAGTGTTTCGATTATAGAACCCAAACAAACCGGATACCTGCTTTCAGCAGCAGAAGCCTAAGAGCTGGAGCCAAGCCTCAGAGCTAAAGCTGGCACAGAATAAAAAAAAAAAAAAGAAAAAAGAAAAAAAGGAACAGCCCTCAGCCCCTCACCCAGACTGGCTAGGCACCCCAGTGGGGACCACCACCCTGAAGGGTGTGTGACCAGCTGCAAACAGCCATCATCGCCTCATCCAGGCTGGCCAGGCCCCCCAGTGGGGAGCCCCCCCCTGATTCAGGACACCCTTCAGGGCAAACCAGCTGGCCCCTACCCATGCACCAGGCCTCTATCCTATATAGTAAAAGGGTAATATGCCTCCCAGCACCAGGATCAGCATGACAGGGGGCAGCGACCAAAGCCCCTCATCACCCTGCGGCTCTGTGTGTGACAGGGGGCAGGGCCACAACCTCCCTATCCATCCTGTTCTGTTCCTGACAGGGGAAGGTGTCCCAACCCCCTGATCAGCCCTGCTCTGTGTATGACAGGGTGCGGCCCCCCAACCGCCCCCCCCCCACGGGCCCTGCTCTGTGTGTGATGGGGTAGAGCCATAACCTCCCCATCGGCCCTGCCCTGAGTGTGACAGGGTGCAGTGCCCCAACCCCCCAATCCGCCCTGCTGTGTGTGTGACAGGGGGCGGTGCCCCAACTCCCCTATCGGCCCTACTCTGTGAGTGACAGGGGAGAGCTCCTCATCCCCCTGATTGGCCCTGCTCTGTGCATGACAGGGGGCGGCACCCCAACTCCCCTACCAGCCCTGCTCAGAGCCCGACCAGGGGCTGCACCTAGGGATTGGGCCTGCCCTCTGCCACCTGGGAGCAGGCCTAAGCCAGCAGGTTGTTATCTCCCGAGGGGTCCCAGACTGCGAGAGGGCACAGGCCGGGCTGAGGGACCCCCTCATCCCCCTGAGTGCACGTATTTTTGTGCACCGGGCCGCTAGTATATCTATAAGGACAAAAAAATAAATCTTAATAATTTCTTTACAATATACAGAAAAAAATAATTTGAAATAGAAAGGCTAATACTATGAAGGTCCTAAAAGAAAACACAGAAGAGTATCTACATGATTTGAGGACAGGTAAAGATTTTGTAGCCAGGACACAGAAGCAACAACTATAAAAGAAAAAAAAAATGACCCCTCGCCCTAGTGGATAGAGTGTCAGCCTGCAGACTGAAGGGTCCCAGGTTCAATTCCAGTCAAGGGCATGTACCTCGGTTGTCGGCTCAATCCCCAGGATGGGGCATGCAGGACACAGCCAATCAATGATTCTGTCTCATCATTGATATTTCTATCTCTCTCTTCCTCTCCCTTCCTCTTTATATGTAATACTTTAAACAATAAAGTTTTTTAAAAAATACCTTGAAACAACAGAAAAAAAATTTTTTTAATTAAAAGAGAAAAACAGACAAATTAAATTAGAATTCATCAAAACAAAAACTTCTGCTCATCAAAGACACTATTATAGCCAAAACTGGTTTGGCTCATTGGATAGAGCGTCGGCCTGCGGACTGAAGGGTCCCAGGTTTGATTCCGGTCAAGCGCATGTACCTGGGTTGTGGGCACATCCCCAGTGAGAGATGTGCAGGAGGCAACTGATCAATGTTTCTCTCATCGATGTTGCTGACTCTCTATCTCTCTCCCTTCCTCTCTGTGAAAAATCAATAAAATATATTTTTTTTAAAAAGACACTATTATAAAAATGAATATCTGAGTAATACCTCTAGCAGAAAATATTTGAATTACATATATCTGACACAGAACTGAGATTTAGGATATATAAAGAATTTCAACAACTCACTAATTTTGAAAAGCAAACAATTAAAATTAAATAATAGGTATAAGACTAAAACAGACACTTTATAAAGGAAGAGACATAAACAGGTATGCTTAAGATTAATGCATTTCACATTTTAAAAGGTAAACAAATATTAAGCTCTAGTTAATGATATTCATGCTGAAGTGTATAAGGGAAAATATATGGATGTCTTTAATTTATAAAATACATCCAAGAAATAAAATGATTGGATAAGTAGATATGTGGTAAAGAAAATATAATAAAATTAACTATAGAGCTCAGGGGTAAGAATATGTTCTTATATCATTCTTTCAATTATTCTGAATGTTTAAAATTGTTTATAAAATCTTATAAAAATATTATTATACTAGAGGCCTGGTGCATGAATTCGTACATGGGGTCCCTCGGCCTGGCCAGCTATTGGGGCTGACCAGGTCCATCTCACTCAGTCCCAATCAGGGCCAATCGGAGCTGGTCGGCCATGGGGAGGGACCGCAGGAGGTTGGCTGTGGGAGCAGCTCCTGCATTGAGCATCTGCCCCCTGATGGTCAGTGCACATCATAGCGACCGGTTGACCGGTCATTCAGTCAACCAGTCATAATGGTTGCTTAGCCTTTTATATAGAGAGATGTTAGATAAATAGAAATCATATCAGGTTTCATAGCAGGCCTTCTCTTGGTCTCTTTTATGGATTCACAGCATAGCATAATCTGTCTCCTGTAAATGATGCTTTGGAGGGTGTCCCCCACCTCCTATAATCAAACCCTCAGCAATTCAATGCTTGGTCTAAAATATCTCCATCAGAAATTAATTCTTTTAAAAATATTTTTTTTTATTGATTTCACAGAGGAATGGAGAGGGAAAGATAGAAACATCAATGATGAGAGAAAATCATCAATTAGCTGCCTCCTGCACACCCCCTACTGGGTATCAAGCCCACAATTCAGGCATGTGCCCTGACCAGGAATTGAGCCATGACCTCCTGGTTCATATGTTGATGCTCAACCACTGATCCATACCAGCTGGCCCTAATAAGAGATTAATCATAACAATCAGTCTGCAGGCAGAAGCAATTTCCACACCCTGTTGGAAAACCTGTTGCCCCACACTGTGATTGATAGCCTGAGGCTAATCAAGACTGAATACAATCAGACTGCAGGCAGAGGCAGATTTCTGGAGGTTTTGAGTCTTTACCTGATCTAATTCAGGGCCCAGGGCTAGGAAAAGCAGACCTTGGTGCACATCATGGTCCTTTCCAAAGGCACCCAGTCCCCCAGCAGAGGGAGCCACAAGCTGTAGATTGCTGATAGCTCCAAACAGGGTTCTCAGGGCCAGTAACAAACAGCATCTGAAATTGTCCTGCACTAGAAATTGGAAGTCATAGCAGATCTACCTAATACATAGACACAAATCCACACAGGCAGCCAAAATGGGGAGACAAATATGAAGCCCCAAATGAAAGAACAAGAGAATTCTCCAGAAGAAGAACTAAATGAAATGGTGATAAGAAATTTATCCCACATAGAGTTCAGAATATTGATGGTAAGGATGCTCAACAGCATGTGAAAAGATATAGTAACTATGAAGAATAACATAGCACTAATAAAGAGCACAGTGGAAGGAATACACAGCAGATTAGGAGAAGCCGAGAATTGGATCAATGAATTAGAAGACAGGGTAAAAAAAAAAATCACTCAATCAGAGAACCAAAAAGAAAAACAATTAAAAAACAGGAGGACAGCTTAAGGGAGCTGTGGAACATGAAATGGAACAATATTCACATCATAGAAACATCAGAAGGAGAAGAAAGTGAGCAAAGGATAGAGACCATGTTTGAAAAATAATGGCAAAAACTTCCCTAACCTGGTGAAGAAAAAACTCACACAAGTTTAAGAGGCAAGAGACTCCCAAGCAAGAACTCAAACAGGTCCATGCTGACACATCCTAATTAAAATTGTAAAAATTAAAGACAAAGAGAGAATCTTAAAGGCAGCAAGAGAAAAGCAATTTGTTAGCTACAAAGGAGCTCTCATAAGGCTGTCAGCTGCTTTCTCATCAGAAACTCTACAGGCCAAAAAGGAATGGCATGAAGAATTCAAGGTAATGAAAAGCAAGGATCGGAGCCTGGTAGTGTTGGCTCAGTGGCTGAGCATTGACCTCTGAACCAGAAGGTCATGGTTCAATTCCCAGTCAGGGCATATGCCCAGGTTGCAGGCTCAATCCCTTATCCTGCAGGAGGTGGCCAATCAATTATTCTCTCTGATCATTGACTAGAGGCCTGGTGGACAAAATTCGTGCACCAGGATGGGGAGGGGTCCCTCAGCCCAGCCTGTACCCTCTCTAATCTGGGACCCCTTGAGGGATTTCCAACTGCCCTCTCACAATCCAGGACTGCTGGCTCCCAACTGCTCACCTGCCTGTCTGCCTGATTGCCCCTAACTGCTGCTGCTGCCTGCCTGCCTGATCACCCCTTAACCATTCCCCTGCCAGCCTGATCGACGCCTAACTGCTCCCCTGCTGGCCCAATTGCTCCTAAGTGCCCCTTCTGGCCTGATCACCCGTAACTACTCTTCCTTGTCAGCCTGGTCGCCTCCAACTGCCCTCCTCTGCTGGCCTGTTCTCCCCCAACTGCCCTCCCCTGCAGGCCATCTTGTGTCCACATGGGGGCAGACATCTTGTGTGTTGGAGCGATGGTCAATTTGCATATTACCTCTTTATTATATTAGGGTGTTTCTATCTCTCTCTTCCTTTCCCTTCCTTTCTAAAATCAATAAAGATATAATTTTTTTAAAAAAAGAAAAGAAAAGCAAGGCTCTGAAACCAAGATTACTATATGCAGCAAGACTATTATTCGAAATAGATGCTGTAATGAAGAGCTTGCCAGACAAAAAAAGAAAAGGCTAAAGTAGTTTGTCACCACCAAACCAGCACTGCAAGAAATGCTAAAGGTACTGCTGTAATGAGAAGAAGAAATAGAGAGAGAGAGAAACATAAGCAAAGACCGAAGGAAAGAAGGAGTGGGTCAAACTCAGGATAGTATTAAATGAAGTCCAATGAAATCAATCTAGTGTTCAGGCAATTTAGGATTTTTTTTTCTTCAGTAAATTCAGACTTTTGTAGTCTGTAGTCAAGAAAGACAAAAGAAATATTTGGTTGGTTCTAGTTAAAAACTCTTAAATAACATATTCATAGCTATAATCATCAATCTTTGGCTGTCCGAATAAAACAATGCTATTTTATGTTTTATTATATTATAATACTAGAGGCCTGGTGCACAAAATTCATGCACTCGGGGTGGGGGGGGGTCCCTCAGCCCAGCCTGTGCCCTCTCACAGTTCAGGAGCCCTCAGGGGATCCAGTTGGACATCCTTAGCACTGCTACGGAGGCAGGAGAGGCTCCCACTACCATCGCTGCACTAGCCAGCCATGAGCCTGGCTTCTGGTTGAGCAGCGTTCTCCCTGTGGGAGCACACTGACCACCAGGGGGCAGCTCCTGCATTGAGCATCTGCCCCCTGGTGGGCAGTGCACATCATAGCAACCAGTTGTTCTGCCGTTCAGTCATTTTGCCTTTTATTATATAGGATTTTATTATCTTGTATCTCTACTTAAATAAAATGCCTTAATTTTTTTAAAAAAATACTAAACTGCCAGTTTCTTTATTAATTAGACTATAAGTTAATTTGTTATAACAATAAGACCTCAAAATTCAGACACTTAAATATATTTACAAAATGTATTTCTGTCTCCCAAAACAGACAACTATAGGTGGACAATTAAGACACATAAGTGGTTACCCTCTGTGAGAGTCTCCAGGCACTTGGGATTTTTATTCTTATTGCTCTGTTCTCCTCCTGGGTATCATTCTCATTTGCTTAATAGAAACTATCCCACTAGCACCACATTTGTTTTCTTTGAAAGAAAGAAGGGAAATAGAGTAACATCATTTAAAATTTTTTAATGTATGCACCTAAGCTGCTCCTATACCAGCCGTGGGCAAATTACGGCCCGCGGGCCGGATCCGACCCGTTTGAAATGAATAAAACTATTGAAAAAAAAAGCCCGTACCCTTTTATGTAATGATGTTTACTTTGAATTTATATTAGTTCACACAAACACTCCATCCATGCTTTTGTTCCGGCCCTCCGGTCCAGTTTAAGAACCCATTGTGGCCCTCGAGTCAAAAAGTTTGTCCACCCCTGTCCTACACCATTGGCTTAAATTTAGTCACATGGCCACATCTAGCAGCAAGACAGGCTGGGTAGGGAAGTTTCTAGCTGTGCATAGAGTCCTATGGCTAGGGGAATAAGGGAGGGAATAATGGAGGAAAATTAGAAATCTGTCAGAAGAGAAAAACCAGTAAGTTCTTAAAAACAGAAAAAAAGTGAAGTGTTTTCTGGAGGAGTTCAGGGTTAAGGGGAGAAAGGATAAATGAGGGAACCTCATAATTAAACTGTTCTGTGGTATTTTATATTTCAAAATCATGTTGCATATTGTACTTTCATTACATTTTAAAAATTAAACCATAAAACCATATATAGCATTGGGAAACGTGAGGGAAAAGTCAGAGGAGAGTTAGCAAAGGCATAGAGTCAAAGTAAAAACATTTACATTTAAAAAGATATGTTGCAAGAGTTTCTAATACAAAAATTGACATGTAAAGCTTTGAGAGTGATTATAGGAAGAAACAGAGAGATTCCTAATTTTCCTTAGGTTAATAAAACAGAAGTTCTCCCTTTTCTCCAGCCCCTAAAGCACAGTCACTTAAACTGTTAAATCTTGAAGAACAATAAGAGAAATAAAAAGAA
>NW_006299393.1:758750-759449 GCF_000327345.1 Myotis davidii | reverse complement strand
TCATAAAGTAAAACTTACAGTGGGAGATAGGTTCAGAAGTTGTGTTATATGGGGGACATGTTTATGGGCATGTGACTATGAGGGGGAGGAGGTACATGGATGTGGTTAGAAGAAGAGAGGGCATGGAACCTCTTTTAAATAATATAATTTGATGTTTGTCTTTTGTTACTTAAAACAAGTTACTGTTGTTAACTGATTTCCTCTTTTTTAAATTTTATTTTTCAACTACAGTTTGAATTCAATATTATTTTGTACTAGAGGCCCAATGCATGAAATTCGTGCAAGGGGCTTGGCCCCTGCAGCCTCAGCGCCTGCCTCTGCCTTGGCCCCCGCCGACGCAGCTTCGTCCAGGAGGTCATCCGGAAGGTTGTCCTGTCTAATTAACATATTATGCTTATATTGTCATAGATTATTATAGTTTCAGGTGTTCAGCATAGTGGGTTAGACAATCAATACTTTATGAAGTGATTCCCCCCCTCCGATATTTCAAGTACTCCCTGGCAATATACATCTAATCTAATAAAAGAGAAACATGGTAATTGGCGTACAACCACTACCCTTCCCATTTGCTAATCAGGGAGATATGCAAATTAACTGCCAGCCAAGATGGCGGCTGGCAGCCAGGCAGCTTGAAACTAACATGAGGCTTGCTTGCTTCAGTGACGGAGGAAACCAATGTTTCTCGCCTGCCTTGCAGGC
>NW_006299393.1:741178-757545 GCF_000327345.1 Myotis davidii | reverse complement strand
GGGGGGGGGCCCCTCAGACTGGCCTGTGCCCTCTCGCAGGTTGGGAACCCTTGGGGGATGTCCACCTGCCAGCTTAGGCCTGCTCCCCAGGTAATTGAGCCTAAGCTGGCAGTTAGACATCCCTCTGGCAGCCCAGGAGCCCTCAGGGGATGTCCAACTGCAGTGAAAGTGGAAGAAATTCCAGCCACTGCCACTGTGCTTGCCAGCCGTGAGCCGGGCTTCTGGCTGAGTGGCGCTCCCCCTGTGGGAGCGCACTGACCACCAGGTGGCAGCTCCTGCATTGAGTGTCTGCCCCCTGGTGGCCAGTGCATATCATAGCTACCAGTCATTCTGCTGTTCAGTCACTTTGCATATTAGCCTTTTATTATATAGGATTGACTGTATTCTCTGTGCTGTACTTTACACCCTTGTGACTATTTCGTAACTACCCATTTGTACTTCTTAATCCCTTTACCTTTTTTCACCCAGGTCCCAACCTCCACCCCCTCTGGCAACCATCAGTCTGTTCTCTGTACCTGAGTCAGTTTCTAGATTGTTTGTTTGTTTATTTTGTTCTTTAAATTCCACATATACGTGAAAGCATATAGTGTTTGCCTCTATTTAACTTATTTCACTAAACATAATACCCTCTAGGTCCATCCATACTGTTGCAAATGGCAAAAAAGTGAAACTAGACCACTTTCTTACAGCATACACAAGAATAAACTCAACATGGATTAAAGATTTAAATGCAAAACTCAAAACCATAAAGCTCCTAGAAGAAAATGTAGGCAGTAAAATCTCAGACATATCTTGTAACAATATTTTTTCTAACATATTTCCTTGGGCAAGGGAAATAAAAGAAAAAATAAGCAAATGGGACTACATCAAACTAGTAAGTTTTTGCAAAGCAAAGGAAACCATCATCAACAAAATAAAAAGACAATCTACTGAATGGAAAAAAGATAATCGCCAATGATACATCTGATAATGGGTTACTATCCAAAATGTACAATTTCTTCTTATCTGCCTAAGACACAGTCTATTTCCAATCTTTAAATAGTAATATAAAATTCCAATATAAAATGACAAACTAGACAAAATAATAATTACACTTAGTAAAAGAAGCCAGACAAAAACAAGAGTACATAGTGTGATTACATTTATGTAAAAAAGCATAGAATGCAAACTACTAAATAATGATAGAAAGTAGATTAGTGGCTGCCCCAGTACTGAGGTAAATGGAAGTGGTAAGAGAGGGAAGGCACATAAGAAAATGTTTGGGGATGATTGATAAGTTCATTATCTTAATTGAAGTGATAATATCAAGGGTAAATATATTTGCGAAAACTAATCAAATTGTATACTTTAAATATGTGGTTTATAATCCATCAAAATATGTCTTAATAAAACCATATTTTAAAAGGTCCAACTACAATCTTTAATAAAGATTACATCTTTGTGCCTGTAAATGAATCATGAGTATTTCTGGTTATTTCCAAAAAAAAATTGGAGGGGGTGCAGGAAAAGTATTTGAGGTGTATTTAGATAGATGATCAGTAAAAAGTGTGGGTATATTAACCCCAGGTATTAAAGAGAGAAAGATACTATCAATTACATTCTACTCTAACCAACCTAAATATCTGTTTAATTCTACAAATCATTAGGTTAAATATAGTTGCTTCTTCCTTATATAGAGATATTTTTCAAAACTGTTATACCAAGTAGCAATGATACCAAATACTCTATGAAGGAAAAATTGAGCAAATCGTTAGATTGAGTTAGCTTTGTGGAAAGAGCTAAGATCATTGGTTGGACATTAAATGGATCTCTCCAATTTCCAAACCCTTGGTTCTAAGGACATAATCCAATTGTCTCCTCAAAAATGTCTTTAAAATCAAGATCTAGGTTGAAATATTAATTTTTCCTAATTTTTAAAAATATAACAAATGAGATATATACTCAACACCATGACAGGAACAGTTATATCAACATTGTTGCAATCTTGATGTACTGTCCCAGCTGTTTTAGTGTTAGAAGGCGCCTTTCCAATAATCCTTCATAGCATCTGTATTTTAAAGTTAGTTATTCTAGGAATGCTTTATTTTTCTTTTTGTTGGCTTCTTTATCAATAGTATCTTGTGAGTTTATAAACACAAGAATAAAGCAATTAAAAGGCATAATAACCACATTCCTTTGGTTATGATTATTTCCTCTTCAATTTAACAAGCAGCTATCTAGATATTCTGGTCAACTTTAAAATAATGTTTTTTTAAATCCAGGTAGTAGAAATTGTATTTTCATAAATTATAAACTGTCACTCTCATTCATCTTCAGTTCCTTTATTGTCTTCTCTGGAATTTGCTATTTCTGGCATATGTCCTATACACAAAAGGCCAGGCCAAAGGATTTCCATTCAAAAAGTAAAAGGGAAGCTTATTGCTTAATAATGTTTGATAGGCCCAAATACAAGCAAGAGATATAAATATTCTCCAAAAAAATAAAAGGTGCTAACACATTATGCCACTTTAACAAACAAAAAAACAAATATATAAATATATGTAATATCTGTTATTGTTATTTTTTTAAACACGTGCTTTAGTGAGGGAGGACAAGGGGAAGGACAAAATGGAGGAAAATAAGGAGAAGATAAAGTAGCAGCTCAGGGTGAAGCTTCATATAGCCCAGTGCCTGAAAAACAGTAAGTGCTAAATAAATATTTATTGAATATTTAAACATGAATGAGCAAGCCTGGTTTCAGCATCATTTCATCATCTTTCTCCACTTTAGTTTATTAGCATCACATCTATATAATGGCTTTTTATTGGTTCTTGAGGGGCAAAAAGCAAAGTTTGGGAGTCCTCCAAATATCTAAGGGATATGTTATGGTCAATTAAGCAATTTTGGTTAGTAAACAGAGGAAACAGAGACTGACTTCACATAATAAAAAGGTATGAAATTAAGGATAATATGTTTAGCTAAAAATAAAATAAAATCCTAGTTTTGTTGCAATAAGGTCTCTTGTGAGAAGTGCCATCATTCTAGATGTCAAAGTTTTATGTGTACCAACCAGAGAATAAGCAGTATGAGTCTATAGAATGTCTACACTATAAAATACAAAAATTGATATTTTATGTATATAAAGTAACTAATTAGTCAAATAGGTAAGTATAGCTTCATAAATATATTTTTTGGTATATTTAGGCAAATTACTGTAATGAAGAAGTAAAAATTATAATTCATTTATCCCATAACAGAAACTGGTATTTTTAAAGTGCTTAAAAAGAATTAAATCATTTCCTCTAGTTAAAAAATATCAACTTTCCTCCAAAGGTGTATGAATACTATATCCTTAGCAAGTCCCTTATCCATAGCTAGTAGAAAGATATTCGGCTCAGTCCCTATCTAAATGATCACAAATTGTGAATTATAATGAGACACAACAAATGTGATAAAACCATGTTTGAATGCCATTACAGAGCCCAAGGATTTGGATCTTGGCTTACCTCGGACTTGAAAATATTTCACATGGTTTGCCACAGCCTCTGTAACACTTTCATCAGGGCAGATTTTTACTCCATTAGGGAACAGAGTGGATCGCCTTCTTCTAAGCAACCAGTGTCTCTCAGCTTCTCTGTGGTCCCGAGGTCCTTTGTTTCCACTGGACAGGGAAGAGTCTGCGGATTCTGAGCCAGTCGGGAGAAAAGAAACTGTACTGGTGGGTTCTTGGGTTTCTTCTAAAGATAAGTAGGTCTGTGCTACAGAGTGAAGGCATAAACAAGGCTTCTGGTGATAAATGAAGATACAGTACGAAAGGTAACAAAGAAAAACTGTAAGGCAACAAAAAAAACGGACATTTGTGCCACATAAGGATTTTTCAAGTCGATCTCAGATTATAGACATGGGTGCCTAAGGAGAAGAGGAGTGAAGTATTCAATCTTTTCTCCATTTAACTCCTACTCCCTCGTTTCCAGATTGTTAGTTATTGAAGTCAAGTATACATCCAATTTCATACAAGAGGTAAAAGGAAGTAAGTTTTGAATCAGGAAATACTAACGAAGAGGAAAACCAAAATTATCAGAGCTCTTAAAACAGTGTAAATGAATCAATATCAAAGATTAATAGAATAGTATTTGATTCAATTTCTTATAGCAGTCACATCAAATATTATTTTTACAGAGAATACATTATAGATATAAAAAAGGATAAAAATAATATCAATTTTAAAGTACCTGTTAATGATGAAAGGTTTTCTTCTATCAGGACAAATATCAAAATACCCAAAGAAATCTTCCCAGAATGAGGAAACATAATCATTTGGCCAAAACCAAAGAGATGAGGAAAGACCAAAATTCTTAACTGAGCACCCAAAGCCTTGAAGCTTCCAGTAACAAATTGTTACAGGAAAAATCTAACATTTAAAAATTTATGTTTGAGAATTGGCAAACATTCCAAAACCATTATAAATGAGCATAAATAAAAACGGTGTCCTTTCAAAGTACCCTCACTCTTCTCTCTTCAGCATGCTATGAAAGCAGGAGAGATAAGCTAATTAGAGCAGATGGGGAGAGACAATTTTATTCTAATCTAGCCCTCTAAGCTCTTTACTAACACTCTCCTTGCCTTTAATAAGCAGTTTGTTTAAAAATAATGTTTCATGTATATTTCACCAAGTTTTACAATTTTTATGAGTCTATTAGTCGAATCTTATCAATTCAAATGTTCTCTAGGTTATTCTAGAACCAACAATTTATAAGCATAAAATGTCCAAACTGACTATACCTGTCTGATTCATAATACAGATCTACACACAAAATTAGTTTTCTTGGAGCTGTTTCTCTTTGTAATAAGTCTACTGTCCTTAAATTTCCTTCCTTGATAAAATATTTGAAGATCTTTCACTATAACTGCTTACTATGTCTTCTTCCTTATCTAGAAAATGGGATAGTAGTAGTAAACTACTGCTATGAGAGAGCTAGTGTGAGGATTGAATTAGGTAATATACAGAAAATGCTTAGAATAGTACCTGGTGCATACTGCACACACAATATGAAGAATAGCTATGAGATAATAACTTTATTGCTTAATTTGGTATGGCCCAGTGTGTTATCCCTCACCCCATAGGACCAGATAGAAGTCTTTGTATTAAGACAGTTGTTTTTATCAAATAAACCTAGTAGAAAATAATTTCATTATAATCCTTGTGGAAGCTAGAATTTATTAGCAAATAGCATTGAATGTATCTTACTAGTATGTCATATACCTCAGTTTTTAAAAAAAAAAGTTTTCTAATGATCTAAAGCACATTTTCTCTGAAGAATCCTAAACTGTGTTAAATCATCCTTTCTTTTATGCTTTAGGAAAAGCTCAAGTGTATTTTTTAATACAAGCTCATACAAACCACATTTTCAGCCCTTCTTTAAGCTCACAAATCTCAATGACCATTAAATAAATACATGAGCACAGAAGTATTTGCAATATATTGATACGAATTTTATTTGCCAAACTGTTGCTGAGTAGGAGGAAAAATCTGAAAATTTTACTAGCTAAGTGAAATGAGATAGGTCAAAGAAAAGTTTCATGTTGATAATTCAGACCAAGAAAGGCCCGGCCGGTTAGGCTCAGTGGAGCACTTTAAGGTAACAAAAGCTACTTGGAAATTCTTTTCAATGGCCTACTCCAACAAGCCAGGAGATGTTCCGAGACTCACAGTATTCTGGAAACATTTCTGTACTTAGAATGAGAAAAACCCTGGGCAACCCTGAGTTCAAATTCTGTTTTTACCACTTAATATTTGATTTTGGTGAACCTAAACTCCTTGAACTGATTTAATCACCAAAGAAATTAGGTATGATAATCTGTCTATATCACAGGGTTTCTGGGGAAAAATAGGAAATATGAAAATTCTTAAACTAATGTACACTATTTGTCTTTCATTACAAGTGTTCATAAAGTTTTAAGAGGTTTCAAATTTTGGAATTCTCTTTTGTTCAAACTGCAGAATGGAATAAATGTTCCCTAATTTAAATTATACCTCAAGTATTTACTTAAGAACTCTAACAATGGTTATTATATTCTATAAAAAATAGTTTGTAAGATTTCAAAAATCTGTACTTAAAAAAAATAGTATGAAAACTTCAGCTGGGTTCATTTGCTTCTAAATACATTTACCATTTTATCAATTCATTTAACTTCACATTTAATGTACCTTTTAACTGCAGCATTCTTAGAGTAATTGCATCTATGATACAAGGCAGTACATGACTACCATAAGGTGGTGCCAGGGGAACCCAGGAAAACGATTAATTCCAACTGGAAATCTAAAGGGGGTTTATTAGAGAAGATAACATTCCAGCCAGGCCTTTAACGGCCTGGTGCAGTGGCATTTCAGTGGGCAGAGGTGGAGAGGGTTAGTGGGAAGAGATGGGAGTTAGGAAAAAAACCTGGTCATTATCAGTAAGGTAGAAAAAAACACAATCTGTACAGAAAATAGGAAGGTATTTGCTAAAGCAGGAACAGGAGCCTCGGGAAAATAGGTTGGGAATGGAGGTTGGAAAGGTTGAGGTAGATTACGAAATACCTTGAAAGTCTTACCAAGAATGTTGGATTTTTTTCCTACAGATGAAAAGATTATCTAATTTTAATTACTCAGAAAAAAATGCTCCTTGAGTTTTCATTGAGATTCTTTTTAGGAAATATTTCAAAACCTCATCTGATGGTCCTTATGCTTCAAGAAATATACCACAAATTATAAGTTGGTAAGAAAGTAAACAAACATTGTGCTTAGAAATAACAAGTACCAGGTTCTTTCATCCATTCTTTAATTCCAAACGAGTTGACAATCATTTATTGACTCAGCAAAAGTTTCCAGGTGTTGACTATATGCTACTAATATACTAAATACAGCAAATGCAAAATGTTTGTTCTTTAGGAGCATGTAGTCTATAGGTGAAGACATGTATACAAACAACGAAATAAAACTGATGAGAGAAATATAAACAAGTCATTATGGGGGAACAGGAGAGGTAATGAATTATTCTGTTTGAGCAAATGTGGGGTGATGACATTTGAGCCAGATTTGGGGAAAAAAACAAAGTTGACAAGAAGTAGTGAAAGGGTGCTCTAGAAAGAAGGACTGGTATGTGCAGGCCTGAGGTGTGGAGATGCAATGTTGCAACATCTATTCCAAACAACCACCTATGATCTTGGGTTCCAAATGACATTCACACTCACAGGATAACAGTCCATAACCTAGCTCCTTTCGTTCCTATTTGATACACAGCACAGAAAGCAATGCATCAAATAAAGCGTATCTTCAAGTGGAATCTCTATAGGAGTCCTGACCCTGATTTCTCTAGCGCCCAGAAAGGATGTAAGAGAGGAGACCACCTTATGCAGATCACACCAGACCAGCATATGGAAGCCTCATCCACACAGAACCATGTCTTTTAACAAACTTCCCAAACTTCCACGCCCAGTTAGGATAGACTGCAGAGGGAAGCAGGGTTTTATACAATCTGATCCAGCAGGCTTTCCGAGCATGCATGTCCACTCAGTTCTCCAGTCCAGACACAGTTAACCGTTAAAGGTCTTTTCCACCATTTAAAAAAAATGTTGACTACAGCTGACAGTTCACATTTATTTAAGCTCAGTACATTTCCTAAGAAACAATATTGAAAAAAAGAAAACCCAAGGTAATTTCCTACAAATAAAAGGCTTAAGCTTGGTGTTAAGCCAAAAGTAATTAAAGTATAAAGTAATAATTTTATATGACTAAAAGTAGGTCAGAGTGGAAAGATGAGGATAAAGATAGAAACAAGTTTAGAAAGGGCTCTGTATGATGAGTCTGTACCTGTTTTCTCCCTAACAAAAAAGATAAGCTGATTTAATCAATTCACTTTAATAAACTTTTTCTAAGGTGGTTGAATATCACTCTTTTTTAAAAGCTAACCTTTGCCTAACTGGTGTGACTCAGCAGTTGAATGTCGACCCAGGAACCAAGAAGTCACTGGTTTGATTCGCAGTCAGGGCACATGCCCAAGTTGCAGGCTCGATCCCCAGTAGGGGGTGTGCAGGAGGCAGCTGATTGATGATGTTCCTCTCTCATTGATGTTTCTATCTATCCCCTCTCCCTTCCTCTCTCTCTAAAACTCAATAAAAACATATTTTTGAAAAGCTATCATTTTACTTTTAACCCCAAGAGTTGTGAATTAAAAATAGTAATACTTCTTCAGGAAGGTTTTCCCTGTCCACTGACAACCCTCTTACCACCTCTCCCTCTCCCTAGCGCGTGCTTGTGCTCCCAAAGAAACTGTATGATTGCTTTTATCAGGGAATATTAAGACTGTTCGTTCATATGTCCACTTCTCCCATTATACTATAAAGAATTCAGAAGATCTATCATTCATTTTATTGTAACTAGAAAATTGCCAAATGTTTCCTGAACTGACAATCAAATTAGCAATATGCTTGTTAAAACAGAAAGGAAAATTAATCTAAGCATCAGCCACATGATATGCACTGGCCACTGTACAACTCAAAATTTATTTCTAAGACGCACACATTTCTTTAAAAAATTATACCTCAATCTAACGAATTGTAAATATGTTTAATATAAAATGTTGATATTCTCAAACCATTCCCACATGAATTTAGGAAAATGAATTTTAAACAATCTTCAAAACATGATAAAAGACAGTGGTATCTTTGAAAAACACACAAACAAAAATATTAAGAAGTCACAAGAAAATGTATTATATATTTACTCTACCAAAATTTGATGTATGAAACAATTAATAGTCATCTTAAAAAGTCCCCTCCTACACACACACATAAATTGGGAATGAAGCATGTAATTATAAGATTCTTTATAGGAAACTTCCAAAAGACAAATATCTTTAACAATATAAAGATGGTGACAAGATTAACAAAAGCTTAAAAACACTGAGGCTTAACTGACAATATCAATTCACATGATTCTGAAATAAAATGTTCCTACTTTTAGCTTTATCTGAAATTTCCTTTGCTTCACTGCTTTATATACAGTTACAATGGAAATCAAAGAGACGCTTAAAACAGAAGATTAAAATATTCTTTAAAAAAACATTTTCCTTATCTGAGAAAATACACTATAATTGTCCCCTCAAAATATTCTTGATAACATTAGAGGGTTATGAAGTATTTCTATAATACCACCCTCAGCACATGAATTTGTAACTGTTACCTAAACATTGAATAAAAAAAAGTAAGCTCCATGGGGATTACAGGTCTCTAAAAAGACCAATTTAAAAATATAAAAGCAATGATAGCAATCTGGTTACAGATGAATACTGGGTAACAGAGCTATAAAATTATATATTTAGTTCTAACAATAAATAAGACTTTGAGGGTATTTTTTAATTAAAATTATAAGGACACCAATTTTATCTTGTATACTTACATAAATTGTGTACATATATTCTGGGGTAATGTAGCAGTCAGTATATAGCTATACTTCAAATTGAGTTACATATATAATTTTTAAAACATTTTTTGTTACAAATTTCACCCTGAATGAACGAACTCAATTCTCAGTTCCCCACATATGAAATTTAAAAAAAAAAAAAAGGAAAAAAAATTACAGCAGAGTAATGGTTCCATTTAGCAGATGAGAAAAATAAGCTGCGCTTTGAAAGACTGAATTTTTATCATCTTGCTAACATTATGTCTTCTTTTACACTATACAGAAGGGATGCCATAAATGGCACTTTCTGAAGCCTTGATACTAAATTCGTTAAAAAAAAATACACAGTATTCATACTGCATGCTTGAGCTGCAAAGAATAGAATTACAATATCATGTGACTTGTCAAAAAATCTGACAAGCACTGGGGCTGTTAGCAGGGAGGACCAAGCTCCCCTTAACTCCTGTTATGTGGAAGTACAGATCACATAGTTTTATTATCTACAAAAACATTCCCACATTACATATGCTATTGCATAATCCAAGCATATTACATCAGAAAAATATCAAATATTTATGAAATTTCCATTTCTATCTAATAAGTTTATGTATCTCACCCCCATTTCCTCTCCATCTATAAGATCCCAACAATCTAATAATACACCTTATATATTTTAAATAAAGGCCAATGACTTATAAAACTACTACAAGTTATTTTCTTCTCTGTGAGCTGGCTAACACAAATGCTGGTAAGCAGCTTTCCTGTAATCATGTAGAACATCTGTCATCTTTGTACAGATTAACTAGCTACTGCTTCCCTTCTGCTGCTGCAAATGAAGTTTCAAAATGAGCTCGCGAATATCCTCCCGTTTGGTCTTTATTACATGACGAGGAAACCATTTCTCCAAATGAATTGGAAGTTCAAAATTAACAATAGGATCCTAGAGAAAAGAAAGAATGCAATCATTTTAGTGGTATAATTCAAATTTGTTTGAATTTCATTTTTACAAGAAATGAGAAATTGCCAACTTTATTTAAACAACAACTTTACTGAGATATCATTCACATACCATAAAATTCACCTAAGATATGCATTTGAATGGTTTTCAGTATATTCACAAAATTGTGCAACCATCACCACCATCATTTTAAAACATTTTCATTAAATTGCTAACTTTAGAACATCAAAAATAAATCCTGTTTGTTCTGTTACAATGGTGTTGAACTGATTCGTGCAAAACAGATTAGTAAATAGAGAATGATATAGCTCAATGCAGAAGTCAGGTTGATTTGAACACAATTTTTTCCAAAATGCTAATATTTTGAAATTATTAAAACAAAGAGAAAGTCTTAGCAGTAAATGAAGAATCTTAGATTTTAAAAAACAAAAAACACATCAAATCCTGAAGCAGTGCCTTCTTTTAGTGCAAAAACCAGCCAATTTATTGGCTTCAAGAACTGCTGTATTTTCCATTATGTTAAGCTTAATCAGAAAGTTGCAAGTTATTCAAAAAATAACTGCTGAAGAAGGCTACCTCTAGATCATGTTTATAAATGTGATGAAATCTTACAACCTATATTAGAAGCATATTCTACTGACCGAGGCTATTAAAGTAGAATTATGTAACAAACTCAAAATATGTAATAAGGCACTTAGAATATTCTAAAAATAAAACCAAATCTCTTTGGAAAGAATATTAGAAGACTAGAATTGGCTTTAATGAACTTCCAATGTGAAAAAAAATAACAACGTATTTCAGTGACTTCCATAACATGTACCATATTCTGCTATATGTTATCATTCCTCTCCAATTATACCAAAAGTTGTAACTGCACCTTATAATCCTTACTTTGAATGTACTGTAACCTTTAAGGATTTTCCAAGCAAGTATAAATAACCTGCTCAATATACCAACAACACTGGAAATGACTGAAGTAATAAGCTGACAGTTCAAAAAGCAAAGAGTGATCCCTCGCTATTTAAAATTTCTCCTTTAATATTGCTGCAGTTTTAATGGAGTCTCTGGTGAGCTAGAAAATAATATCCACGCTTGTCACATGGTTTTCTGAACTACTTGAATACATGAATGTAGTTCTGAACATTTTTCTTCAAATTTCTATCTGCCTTACCACTCTCTGCATGCACCCCACCCCCCCAACCCCCAGTAATCATTCTGGAACTCCAATTATATGTAAATTAGACTTTTTGACTGTATCATACTTACCTCTTAATGCTCTGTTCTTTACATTCTTTTTCTTCTCTAAGCAAATTGGATACTTTCTAATGTCTTTTTTTTCTGAAGTTCACTAATCCTATCTTCTGCTGTATCCAGTTTGCTACTAAACCTATCCAATAAGTTCTAAATTTCAGATATATCATTATACATTTTCAACTCTAGAAGGTTCACTTGACTTTTTTAGATTTCATCTCTTCATTCATTTTGTTCATCTTTGACTTTTCTCCAACATATTAATCAAATCATTTCTAAGTTCTTATCTGCTAACTCCCATATATGAATTATCTGTGGTCCCATTCTTTTTTTCTTTCTTTCTTTCTTGATTACCTATAACATTTTCTGTTTCTTTGCTTGCCCAATAGTTCCTGATTGTATACTGGTAACTGTGAATAAGAAATTTATTTATATTTTTACATACCTTAAAGAAGCTTTCCACATATTGCAGTAAATATACTCCACAATCACTGCTATTATCTTGTTTAGGAACTTTAGGGCATAGGTCCACCATGTTTGCTTTGCTGAATTCACGGTGAGTTTTTCGTTTAACTTCCCACTCTACCTCTAAATACCTTAAATCATCAAAAAGTAGATTGACTTGAATAGAAATCCCTTTACTGTTATGTAACACTTTCACAAAAGTGAGAAAACATTTGTTGGCTCAAGCCGAATTTCCAAAGACTGAACTTTAACAGTAGAAATTATAATATGTGAGGCTTCAAAAGTCCTACTTTAAAGAAAATCATCATAGTTTCTAACTAAATGCTAGACCTTTTCCAACAACTCAGCTTTAACAAATCAAAAATATAAAGTTACTTATATTACAAAGTAGATTAACAAATTATTTTAAAACTTTAGCTGCTAGTTTTTTCCAGATCCTTAGAGTAAATTACCAAATTACACACACACACACATACACACACATAATAAGAATGTAAGGTTTATTTCCTAAAGTATTACTTTTGATAATCACTAACATTTGCACTGTTCCTTTGTAAAGTTGTGCTTTTATTCAATTATGAATACAAATTCTGAATTTACTTTTGACATAGTCCTTGAGAAATATTAATACTTAAATTTATAGGCCACATCTAAATACATAATAAAATATAATTCTGACAGCATTTTCAGTAATTCTTAAAATATCTTCAAAATTATTGAGATTTTTAGGTAACAAACTAAAGGGCAAACTTGTCATTACTTACTCTCGTAAATTCTGAACTGTGTTTTGTATAGAAGCAGCTTTCAAGGAGTCTAGTATGAGAATGCACGGCCTATTAAGAGCAAAGGAAAAAATCAAGATGTACATTTTTGTATATGAAGTGAACCTAAATATCTGAAAATATCATTACAGTATGTACCTACCTTTTACACACTTTCTTTGGTATTGACATACTCGTCTCAGTACTCTGAAATAACATAAATTTTTATGACTTTACAATTAAAACTAGTTTGAATAAATTAATATTCAGTTACTTTCTAAAGTGTTTCAAATAACTTTGAAATTAAAATTTCAAATAAGAGTTATTTTCATCATCAAAAGTGAGCTAATTGCACTTTTCAAACTTCACTGATTTATTTTCTTATACTGGTGAAACAGTTGTTTATACAGTTTTACATGTGGCCCAAAGAAGTTATGGACCTTTAATATGTCCTAAAAAACAAGCTGGAACTTTAATTAATTACTCTACTCAGAGTTATCGTCTTCAGAAAAGATAAGCAAATTTAACCTATGCTTACATACATTCTCTACCTCAATAAATAATGTCAGTAGAGACACATTTCTTCCCTCTGAAGCACAAAATGCAGATTAATGCATATTAAGTGAAAAGGATGGATATTTTTTGTTGATAAATTTGAGAAACAATAGGTCAAACAAACATTTCTTTAAAGAGAACTTCTCAGTATCTTTATTATTCGAATATAACAGTGAATCTCTAAGACAGAAATGGCATCCAGGGTTTACCCAAATGAATGGACCTTAGAATCCCTTTTTATCATAAACTGCATCTTAGAACAAGTATTCCAAGGAACCCAATTTGGGAAACCTGGCTTAAAAGCAAGAAAGAACTCCCTATCCTGCCACTGTGCCAATAGAGAAGGAAACACCTTCCTCTGCCTACCCAGTTCCAGTGAAAGTTAAGACACAGGCCTGTGCCAGGGAGGCTGCTGCTATCTATGCTCATCAAAAAGTCATTTGGTGGCTACCTTATTCGATTAAGACACCAAATATAGACCATGCATACTAGTTTGGAGGACCTTACATAGAAAAGTTAATGGTAACAATCTTAATCTCAGAAGCCATGTGGGTTAGCCTTGATTCTATTTTGAATAATTTTTATCAACAATTCACAATAGAAAGTAGAATATAAAAATATGCTTGCTTAGTTTATTAATTACACTAAGTTCAAAAAATTGCTAACATAAGGAAGAATAAAAGTAAATCTGACCCACAGAAACAAGAAAAGTAGTCAACTAAGATGACCAGATAAGCTACTACAAAACTAAACAAACCTAAAGAGTTAAAGTAAGTTAAATAGATGCAAAAAGAATGATAGGATCTCATGTTCTCGTTTCTACTCCCACAAAATCCATCAAAGATTTATAGGCAGCAAAAATTTAATTATGGGCCACCAATGTCCCACAGCCACCTAGCTATGCTGTATTTTACAGATTCATGAGTTTCCCTTCCTTCAAATCTATAAAGAACACACTTACTTGGGAATCCACTGTACCCAAGGATGGTGCTGAAGTAGTACGTAGATCTTTATCTAGTTAGAAATAACAAAGCAGTTATGAGTCTTTATGTCTAATACAAAGTATTTAGATAAGCATAAATTCTAATTTGTATGTATATAGTATTTAAAGGGGAAAAAATACCTGGGATCTATTTAAACTTTTTCATGGTTGAAGTTATAAACAAAATTCAATCAACAGATAAAACTGACTATGGTCAACTATTATCAGAAAATACATAAATCCCAGAGCCAAACTTGAAATACCAGTTAGCTGGGTCAGTTTCTTATAAAAAGACAATCTTCAAAAATGGATCGCTAGTCAAAATGTCTGCTGTTTCTATTTATTTTTAAAAATATATTTTTATTGATTTCAGAAAGAAGGGAGAGGGAGAGAGAGATAGAAACATCAATGATGAGAGAGAATAATTGATCAATTGCCTCCTGCATACCCCAATTGAGAATTAAGCCCGCAACCTGAGCATGTACCCTGACCGGGAATCGAACCATGACATCTTGGTTCATGACATCTTGGCTCAACCACTGAGCCATACCAGCCAGGCAAAATGTCTGCTGTTTTTAATATGGAGGAGCATTAATTTGCCTAGTAACGGTTCTTATAACCTATGATCGATCATAGAGTGTTTCATACGTATACTTTTTAAGAAGAGAATAATTAGAGAAAATTGAAAATAATCAGTTGCTTTATCAGATACAGCCCCCTCCCCCGCCGCCAGATTTTGGTCAGTGTTAATGATAATGACTATTATTAATTCTGCTTGCTGCTTGGGCTACAGCTATAGAACATATAATTTTGATTTTTCTTCTTCAAAGAAAGTAGGCTTATTTGCTTGCTTAATTGGGTTGTAACATAAGAAAAATCAAGGCAGAATTGTAAGAGACCCATATTACCTGGCCAAATTACTATGTCAACAAAAACTGTTACTTTATATTAAGAAAAAATGGGGAGGACATGAGTGAGGGGAGTTTGGGGGCGGGGGGTAATGGGGGCATGAGGACACATATGTAATACCTTAATCAATAAAGAAATTTTTTTTAAAAAAAAGAAAAAATGGGGAATTTCAAGCTTGACTGAAGATCCACAGCATGGATCCTTAGTCATGCTGGCAAGATTATGCTATAAAAAGTACCATGATGAAACTCGATATAAAAGTATATCAAGAATTACATATTGTCTATATAGGAGGTTGGGCATCTATCATGAAAATTTCAGATTTCATATTCTCCTAATAAGTTTAAAGATAATAAATAACTATGCTATCTTTTAACGTCATAATGTTTCCTCTAATCATTCCATTGCTGTTGCCATTAAAAACACCATTTACATTATGTTTATCACCTATTGTTTTGTTGTTGTGTTGGGATTGCTGAGCCTGGGATTGCTGGGATATGGTTTGTGGAAAATCTTCATACACAGCTTCTTCTAACCACGGAAAACAAATAACTGCAAGATACCAGTGAGACCTGTTGAAAAAGAAATACAATCTTAATAACACAAAACCTAAACAATGCAGAAGAATATATCCTAGAGCTACAGCTAAGAAAGGGGGTATGACAAACTTTACATTAATTTTGAAGAAGTCAATTATAATATCTGATATAATACAGAACACACATGCCAAAACTAATTAAGTAAGAAGTAAGACTACTTAGGATAAAATCTGAGTAATTCAAACTTATTTACTTTCATATAGTTAGTGTTTTCTGTCGAGGATCTGCTTTAATAAATAGACTCGAAGCATAATCATTTTTCTATTAGTTCTTAAAGAGCTTATTCTCAAATATTTGAAGATTCATGATAAAATCTTTTGATCTTTTCTAGAGCCCCCCCGCAAAAACATTCAATGTTTCAGTCATTACAGTTTTATGCTCATTTGTCATTTTATTTTTTTCACTATATTTACAATATAACCACTGTCAAAACAAAATCCAAGATACATAACTCATTATTTTAGCT
>NW_006299393.1:723110-740806 GCF_000327345.1 Myotis davidii | reverse complement strand
ACACTTTTTACTGATCATCTATCTAAACACACCCCAAATACTTTTTCTGCACTCCCTCCAATTTTGTTTTGAAATAATCGGAAATACTCACGATTCATTTACAGGCACAAAGATGTAGTCTTTATTAAAGATGTTTACGTTGCGAGTCCATGTTCTTACCCTTTTATGTCTTCTTTGTGCCATTCTGGGCATATGAAAGATAGATATATTTGATATATAAATAATTAAAATTTTAAAATAAGGATTTCAAGAGTCATTTTTATAACTGAAAACTGCTAGGTTTAGTTTATCTAACCATCCTTTTCAAGATATATAACACACTAGAAAATTGTCTCTTTTTATTAACTCCTGGGTATTTTTAAATCTGATCCCTGTTTATAAATAATGTAATAGAAGAAAGGCAACAATGTATAAAATGTTATGTAGATTCTACAAGTGGCATAACTGAATATAAACAACCATACTTATTTATCCTGTTTAGTTCCATCTTCACGTGGTATAAAACACTATTATTAAACCTTAACAGAATTGTCTAAATGTTATATCTATGAATAGGAAGGTGTTTTAAAACATAATTAAAGAGGAAGAAGGAGGCATATGTTCTTAGAATCACCTTTAAAGATCTAAGACTTAGATCTTTAAAGGTGACACTCGTCTCCCTTCATTTCATATATAAAGAAACTATGAGAATGAGTTAAGTAAATCCATCTTTCATTTTATTTCTTCAACAAATATTTATTAGGTTCCTAAGAACAAATAATAACATCACCCACACTGACCTAAAGGAATTTATTTTAAAATGAGAGCAGAAAAAAAAACAACACAACAAATAACTAAAATATAAGTGTCATAAGGAATTACACTACAGATCTAGGAAAGCCACCTATAAAAGGGTTGTGACAAACACAAAAAACAAATATGGAATAGTTTATTTTCTTTAAATCAGGGGTGGGGAAAGTCCACGGGCCTGGTAAAGCTTGAGAAATCATTTGGTCTGGCCCCGCCAAGGCAACCACAGGTGGGACTCGAAATTCAATAAATCTAGGAGCTTTATTCATAGCAACTTATATTAAGTGAATTATACTAAGTGAATGATGTTATAAATATCTAAATGGCCCTTGGCAGGAAAAAGGTTCCCCACCGCTGCTTTACTAAATCCATCAGGGAAGTTAAGGGAAGATATCAAACCAAGTTTGGATGTCAAAAAATAATTTTAGGAAGGGGATGGCATTTAACCACGGCATAAGGGAGGTGTATGTGACTTCTGGATCAGGGATCCATCCCCTGAAGAACCTCTTTTTATACAGGGAATGAAACAAATCATTAAGTTCTTGAAGATTTATATACCAAGTAATATAGGAAACAGACATCTTTGCCCAATATCTGTTCATCTGACTAACCAAACTTGCAAGGGTAGACATGAGAAGTAAGATGGGATTCAGAAAGGGCTAAAAGATGTGATAGGAATGAAGACTATATGTAGAAGACTAACTTCATAAAATAATCTGGAGTCACATGTTCACTGAATTTTTCTATTTCAGAATGGCCCAACCATTACAAGATTATAAACAACTGCTTTCCTCTAGTATATAGTCTGTTAATTTTCCATTTGAAACTCACAAGAATGCCAAGTTTTCTGTGTTATGTTAGTGTTTGGTAGATTTCCTGATTATGTTAACTTTATTTGATTGGGAATATATTACACATAGGATGGGGCAAGGAGATTAGGAGGAATATGGGAGCCACAGATTAATCTTATTCTCAGTTCCTAACTGTGTAGAAAATCCTCAATCAAATGTCTAACAGTTCTCTCCCCTAAACATTATTATTTATCTTTTTCTTTGAGTTCCTGGCATGTACCAAGCACTGAGTAAAAGGCACTCGGGATAGTAGAAAATAAGGCAGATAAAGTCCCTGACCTCATGAAGCTTATACTGTAGGGTGAGAAACTGCCAGAATTACTGCCCATGGTGGAAGGTAAAGAAGAAATAACCTAGTTTCTTCCTTTCCAACTCCCAGTGTCCCCCCAAGGAAGTGCAATTGGAAATGAAGCCTGCAAGAGTCAGCCTCCCTGTGAGAGAGAGCAGCACCATGGAAGGGTGAGAATGTCTCACAGAACAACAGGCCCAGCACCTATACAAGTGGTAATATTACTCTTCAAGGGAACACTATACGAGATTATTTCATTAGAAACATCAAAATGGTATATTTGCCTCTCAAAATGTAAGTACATTGAAAGATAGACTTACGAAAGATTTGGATTATCTTCTGTTAAGTTATTTTCCTTTCTCGTCAAGCATTTATAGAAAAAGCTACTAAAAATGTGACTTCGTTCAACAAGTTCACTTGATGCCTTTTCCAATATAAGATACCTGGTAAAGTAGCAACACCACAAAATTAAATTATTTTTAGATTTTACCTGGTTTTCCCACTATTATCTTATGTGTTCTGGGAATCTTCATTTTTATATTCAATTAGATTCAAAGCAATCTTGCAATTTGCTCTGATTTCAGTTCTTTTTGTTTTTTAGTTACTTCAAAGACCTGCACGAAGACTGTTTAAAGCAGAAATTGCCCACTTATTCATTTATTCACTTAACAAATACTATCTTCTGTGTTGAATACCATATTTATACTACAGACACAAAAGAAGAGGAAAGAAAAAAATCTTAATTCTGAAACATGAATAATCTATAAATTCTTAGTTCACTTCTATACTAAAAATCCTTCAATATAAGATTATAATTCAATCATTGAATAATTAAACCTTTCATGATCAGAGAATTCAACTATTCCTTTTTTTGTTTGTTGTTAAAACTCATTTGAGTGTATTTTTCCCATTGGTTTTTTAGAAAGTGGAAGGGATGAAAGGAGGGGGAGAGAGAGAGAGACATCAACGTAAGAGAGACACACTAATTGGTTGCCTCCCACACCACCCCAACCAGGGCTGGGAATCGAACCCAAGACCCTTAGGTACCTGTGCCTGTGCTCCAACCACGGGGAAACACAGGTTAGGGCAGAACTCTACTATTTTTAATGTTCATGCATGTTTGAAAATTACCTTACAATTTTTTTTTTTAAAACGTAACAGACAAAAAAACTGTGAAGTTTTTCTATAATGTGATTATGGGAAAGATATACTACAGGGAAGGAGACACAAAGAATGCTTGATCTGAATGATGATTAAAATGGGTGTATACATATGTGAAAATCAGCTTTATACTTTACTACTTGAAAGTTATTCATCAATTTAGAAAATAAATAGAAAGTAGCTTAAAAAATGAAGTTAGAATCCCCTCTGAAAATAAGGAATACATATATAGGCAGTTCCATGAAAAGGAACTATAGAAAAATACTATTTTTTAAAAAAATATTTTTTTATTGATTTTTTTATAGAGAAGAAGGGAGAGGGATAGAGAGTTAGAAACATCGATGAGAGAGATCGATCAGCTGCCTCTTGCATGCTCCCCACTAGGCTCCCCACTAGGGATGTGCCCACAACCAAGGTACATGCCCTTGACCGCAATCGAACCTGGGACCCTTGAGTCCACAGGCCGACGCTCTATCCACTGAGCCAAACCGGTTCGGCAGAAAAATACTATTAAATCTGCATTAAAAATAAAATTTTATTAGTTAATCCCAAAGAACATATTAAAATATAAAAAATGATCTATTTCATCTCATAAAATATAAATTTGATACTATTATAGGCAACAAAAAATAA
Source organism: Myotis davidii (assembly GCF_000327345.1). Lineage (NCBI taxonomy): Eukaryota > Metazoa > Chordata > Mammalia > Chiroptera > Vespertilionidae > Myotis > Myotis davidii. The sequence goes on along the minus strand of NW_006299393.1, from coordinate 737,083 downwards.
GTAAGATTCAAAGTGCTTAACCTTTAGAGGGAGAATAATTATAAAACTACCAAGTAACTTTAAAATAAGGCAAAATAGTATAAGTACCATGAAAGAGATACAAATGAAGTTTTATGTGAGTTAATAATAACTGTAAGATCAGGAAACGTTTCACAAAGGTACCACTTGCAAGGAACCTTGAAAAGGAATAAAATTTCAATAAGTTGAAATAAGAGGTGAGAATTCCAGGAAGCAGGAAAAACAGAGCATTAACACAGAAGTGTGAATAGGGATGGGCTTTGTTTAGCAAACTGTTTATAATTCAATTTTGCTGGACTATGTAGTGCATATATATGTATAAGGCTGAAAAGATAGATTGGTGTAATATCAAGATCCTCAAATGCCAGACTGTGTTTGAACTCATTTTGACAGGTAATATTACTAAAAGTTCCCAAGAATTGCTTTCTTAGGGCAGTTTAAGAAAAATAAAGTTAAAAAAACATACTCAATAGACAACAAAACAGAGACAAAAGATACAGGGAGACTACTTAAAAAGGCAGAATTACAATTTAGGTGAGATAAGGAGTACTAGAAAGATCATGACAACAAAAGAGACTAAATGAACTTGAGAGACAGAATCTGTTAAAATTGGCAACTCAATATGTAGAAAGCGAATGGGGGGGATAAAGAGTCCATGATAATGAAGACTTTCACTCCCAGTCTAGATAGAATAATAAGGATCAGATTTACCCTTCTGCTTGAAAAAAAAACAAAAAATTAAAAATGTAAAACAATCATTTTTAAAACCCTGGACATCAGGCAACAAAGAACAGTGATCTTTGAGAAATGTGAAACAAGGTAAGCTCCACTAATGCCCCCGGTACTGCCTTGACAGTTTCCAGGCTACAGCACAGGAGTAACCCATGAGGCCTGACAGACTCCCCGAGTTAAAGAGATGGATGTGGGATCACAGGGTCAAATGGGAGTTCCATTTGTAGCTTTTTTGTTTCACTGCATGTTTTATAACAAGGATCTGTGAATTTTAACAAAAAGTTTTCAGAAAAAATGAATGGTGTAATGTGTAGGTTATGTATTGACATCAGATGGGCTCCCGGTGGTTAAAAAATAAAAATAAAAAAATAAATAAATAAAAAAGAGATGGATGTGAATCAGAAGAGACCAAGGCAGCCAGGGTTCGCAGATCTGAATATTGGAAAGAAAAGAACTGTCTGCATAGAGAACTCCAAACATCTTCAGAAAGTTCTCCTCAAGTAGTCAGCAGCATATTGATCACTGTACGGGTGTAAGGAAAATACCCACGGCTGAGGGAAAACACTACCAGAAAAGATGACATAGAACCATACCCAGCATTTCCACAGGCCATGGGAATAATGCCTTTTCCTACCAGCTAGGCTGGCATACCTCATGATTCACGAGGCCCCGGGTAGGACACTCTGAAAGGTCTTTCCTCAGAGGTCAGGATTAATTTATTGGTCTTGGCTAACAAATCACTAAAAGCATGACCCTTAAAAGCATCAAACTGCTTCCAAAAAATCTGTGTTCCATAATAAAATTCAATTAATATTTGTAGGAATACAAAAATGCCCAGCACCCAATAAAAAATCACCAGACATGCAAAGAAGCAAAACCACACAAAATAAAAACACTCACAATGAGAAGAAAAACTGATCCAAAATTGACACAGATATTAGAATAAGTAGAAAAGGACAATGAAACAGTTATCATAACTATATTCCAAACAGTTACTATAACTAAATAGAGACATGGAAGATATAAAAAAGGACCCATATTAAACTTCTAGAGCTTAAATCTACAATGTCAAGGATAAAGAGTAAATGCTAGTGTGAGATTTGGGACCTGAGTGACTAGACTAAGTACTGGATTATCAGTAAAATAGGGCTTAGGTAAAATGACAATAAATTTAGTTTGAGGGGGTTCAATGAAATAATTAGAGACATCTAAAAGAAGTGAAGGGATACAGTACAAAATGAAGGCATGAAGGTTGAAAAAACTTCCCTATCCCTTCAGCTTCGCTATACAAAAATTTGAAAGTTATTCTTTTTTAAATAGTGGTATGGATTTTTAAAATGACTGTTAACTCTTAATTGTGCTTAAAGACACAATAGATAACTACACAGAGTTGCTTCTTTTCAATTAGTTCCCAAAGTGATTTGTAATTATGTAAGTAGTTCCTTCATCACAATAATAGTCAAAGAAGAATAAATCAAAAACAAACAAAAACTAAAATAAACTAAAAAACAGTAGCTCTTCTGAAGTACATAGTATCTACTGGAAATAAGAGAATACAACTGAGTTAGTCAACTCTAGAAAACGTTTGTAATCAAAAAATTTCCAAATCTAGTATCTTGGCAGGTTACTTTTATCAAGAGTTAAATACTTCAGATATAAAAACATTTACTTTAAGATTCACATCAACACCTGTAAAACAAATGAGAAGATCATTTAGCATTGTACTTACTTAAGGTAGAAATCAATAATTACATCATTAAGAAACTCCCCTTCTTCTAAGCACTCCAGATCTTCACTAGTTACTCCTAATCCCCCCTTGGTAGGTGGTGGAGGATATACAATCAACCTTAAAAGTAAAAATAAAGTTAAAGTATATTGGTATTAAAAATTCTAGTATCAAAAAGATTTGTCATATGGTACAATAACAGGGTAATAGTCTTCAAATAACTAAAATATATAGAGTAAAAATTATTTGACAGGATACAAGCAATTATATTTTCCTCCCTTAATTTTCAGAAGCTAATAATAGTAGTCCCATTGAGCATATTTTCCTTTCCAATCCTTCTCATGTAGGCTGGCCTCAATATCTCTTAAATCTATAGGTTATATCTCACAATCAATCACAATACCAGTGAGGATGTCTATCTTCTGTATAATTTTTAACTTTCAACAAACTGATATAATAAAACCATGGATTATTTCCCTATGGTATACTTTCCAACTCTAATGAGTGAATCCCTATTCAGATTCCTAGTTCCTTTCTAATCAGAAGAGCCAGCTGTCAAACACTATGCTCTACTGGTGGCTAGTGTAAGCCAGCAGCTGGGTAATGGAAATAATAGGGAGCTTAAGGAGGCAAGTTTCCTATAATAAAGAGCTTATAATGTAAAACTTAAGAGAACATAAGGGAAAGAAATAATTAGGACACAATCAAAAAGAAGTAGAAAACAGATGACAACTGACTAGGCATCTTTCTTCTAATATCCTCTCTTGAAGTTCAGAAATAAGACCAGTAGCAGCTGTGAATTCACAACTATAATCTTGGCATAGATAAGTGCACAAATCTATGCTAAAAAAAGGGTAATATGCAAATGGTCATGACACCCTCATGCTGTAACGACCGATCAGCAGGAGGCTGCATTTGCGGCAGGTTTGGGTGGACAAGGCTGCGTGTGCAGTGAGGTCATGACGTGAGGCTGCATCCCCGCCTAACACCGGCTGGGGATGTGATGCTGTTACTGTTTCTTTATTAGTAAATGTATATATTATTTTCATATACACTTTACTAATTTTCTTTCATCTCTGACACTTCTATTATAAAGGACAAATAGCAATGTTAAAATATTTCCTCTAATTAATTCCCTTTTAATGTGCACAAATTTCATGAACCAGGCCACTAGTATAGTAAATAATAAAGGTATAATATGTACTTCTTGAACTAGAAAGATTTAAGAAGATAAAAGTCATCTGCAATTGACTTAATCTTGATAAGCATGGCACCTAAACCAAAAAAGACTGTGAAAATTTTAAATGCTAATATTATAGTTTCTATTTATCAGCTATTTTCCTATCCTGTGCTTTCATGTGGTGTTTTTTCCCCTAAAACACAGAAAAGGAATACACAGAGGAATAAAACCACCCTCAAATGCACAGACACCTGATTCTGCCTTCCCACTATGAGAAGATATATAAAAGATGAAATATAGCCCTAACCGGTTTGGCTCAGTGGATAGAGCATCGGCCAGAAGACTGAAGGGTCCCGGGTTCAATTCCGGTCAAGGGCATGTACCTTGGTTGCGGGCACATCCCCAGTGGGGAGTGTGCAGGAGGCAGCTGATCAATGTTTCTCTCTCATCGATGTTTCTAACTCTCTATCCCTCTCCCTTCCTCTCTGTAAAAAAATCAATAAAATATATTTTTTAAAAAAGATGAAATATAAACAAAAAAAGCAATTTCTGAAAGGGAAGTTCTGATAAATTCTAAAATACCTTAAATTGAGGCACACTTTAATAAATAATTTCATTTTCCTATTATATATTCAGACATAAAATATGTAATTTTAAAAGTCATACATTGCTATTTAAATATTTTCAATAAATGCTTTAATCTTACAAAATTTTATAGTTTGGCTGCTATTTCTGTCTTATTAACATAAAACTAAATGAAATGGCACCATTGTTTTACTTAATAAAATTTTTTTTAACTTTCTCATAAATTTAGAAAAAGCATTATTTTCATTATTAGCCATTCCAGTGTGAAAGTAAAACTCAAAACATTTAAAAAGGTAAACTAAAATCAGCAACATGAGTGAAAACGACTAGTGTGCCCACCTATTACAAACAGGACATGACACAGTACATACTTCTGAACAGGTCCAGTGTGCCTGACTTCTCGCCATTCTTCATCTGGGTTAGTTGTAATAGAAAGTGAGTAGCAACCGCTACTTTGCTTCTGCAGGAAGGTGTAATTAGGTTTGGCTGCATCTATATTTGAGGGCTGACAGGAAATGGGGAGAAAAGTCTCCTTATAGATACATAAATACACATAAACTCTGAAAAGAACAGTCAAAATCTAGACTTGTAAAGAGAAAATGTGACTAAAAAAAAATCCAAATCACGATATTATATGCCGAGGCGCAGGCAAAGATATAAGCATCAAAATACTATTGATCAAAAGATATTGTACATAATCAAAGTTTCAATTGAAGTGTTACTTATAAATATGAGCTTTATAATTAAAAGAAAATCTGTGCAGCTCAAAATGAACAAAAAAGCTGATAATAGAAAAAATTTTTAAAGAGGGACTGAGTTTATAATAATATAAATTAATATTCTATTATTAAATGGAAAAGTAGAATGTAAATTTGTATATACAATATAGTTAGCATGCAAAATTGTTACAATCCTATATAATAAAGAGGTAATATGCAAATTGACTGTCATGCCCTCACAAGATGGTGGCGCCCACAGCAGGGGCAGGCCAGCAGCTCCCTGCGCCTGCTGCCAGAATCCCCACGGCCCCGCCGGGGCCTCAGATCCTCCTGCACCCACCACTGACTGAGGCTCAGGCAAGCAGGGCTGGCCGAGGCGCAGGCAAACCTTGGATGGCAGCTGCCCAGACGCCCAGGGCCAGCTCAAGGCGCAGGTAACCTGGGCCAGCTGAGGCTTGCGCTGCCGGCTGTGGCAGCAGCAGAGGTGTGATGAGGGCATCGCCTTCCCCTGATCACTGGTCACTCCTGCTCCTGAGGGCTCCCGGACTGTGAGAGGGGGCAGGTCGGGCTGAGGGACCCCCCTCCAATGCATGAATTTCCATGCACTGGGCCTCTAGTGTATACATAAAGAAAGAAAATCTCACACCTTGTCTTCCTAATGTGGCTTCCTACAAGCCTTCTAAATAACAGATTAGCCCCTGCCCAGACTGTCCTGTGTGTAGGTATACATGCACATGCATGCTCCACAGCAAACCTAATAAACATGCTTCTCTCTAGAGTTACTTTTTTTAAAAAGAGCATATTTAAACTTACTATGAATTGTTTTAAGGTAATTTAGACTTACAGAAGAATTGCAAAAAACAAGCCTCTCCCAGATTCCAGTAATATTAACATCTTATATAACCGTAGTACAATTATCAAAACTAAGACATCAACCCTGGTATAATATTATATGGTAAACTACATACTTTCTTCTGATTTCAACTAGTTTTCCACTAATATCTTTTTCCTATTTCAGGACCTTACAATGCTTCAATCTTCCCTTATCTTTCATAACTTTTGTATTTTTAAAAAGTATCAATCAGTTATTTTGTAACCTGGTTTCTCTGGGTTTTTTCTCATGATTAGACTGAGATTATACAGTATTGCAAGAATACCACAGAAGTGATGTACCCTTCTCAGTGTATGATGTGACAGGTATTAAGTCAGAATGTCTTATTATTGGTGGTATTAACTTAGATCACTTGGGTTAAGGTGATATCTGCCAGGATTCTCCACTGTTACTACTTTTTGTAATTAATAAATATATTGGGGAAGAGATTTTGAGATTATGCACTTATCATGTTTCTCCTTAAATTTTCAGCAATTAAATTTAGCACCCAATCATACTATGATTTTTCTAATGGTGGTTTTATATTTCTCTCATTCTTTATATTTATTAATTGGAATACTTTTCTAAGAAAGACGTGTCCCTTATCCATCATTTATTATTTATGTATTCATTCATTAATTCAGTTATTTATTTATATCAATATAAATTTTTTGGTATTCATGTTATTCTTTAGTTATAATCACATACTATCATTACTGAGTTTGCTGATCAAACTGTTCTAGCTTTGGCACTGGGAGTTCTTTCAGGTTGGCTATTGTGCCCTTTAGACAAAACAGCATTTTGAAATCAGCCTAATTTCAATGAAAGAATTTTCACCAAACCTTTTCCCACCCCCTCACCAATTATATTAATCATGTGCTAACCTGAGATATTGATTGCATCTTTGTTTCTTCAGCAGCAGCAGCAAGGAAGGAACAAGTTGAAGCACAGTAATAATGAATAAAAGAACTTTCTTTCGAAGAAAGGTTCTGAAATAAAGGAAATGCCTGAACCCAAGACAATGGGTAAGAAAGCTCTAATTCTCCAGTGGTTGTACTTATTTCTGTCATAATATCTTTCAATTTCAATTCTTCTCTTTGTGAAATAGGATTGTGTAGCTCAAGGAAAATGAATTCACTGGATTTTGCTATTAAAAAAAATGACAACAATTTTTATCAATAGCGTTGTTTTTCAAGTGTATTATAATTAAAATAACTTGACTATTATTAACAGTAAGGTTGGTATATAACCACTAGCAAAGTAATCCAAGCAAATTAAATCCCAAAATTGGCCATTAGTAACTAGAACCAAAATTGACAATTTTTAGACTCCTTACTGCATTAGACTGTAAACTCCACAGGATATTGACCTGGTGTTTAGGAGGTCTACTAAATATTTGTTACTGGATATATAAATAAATGAATGAATGATAACAAAGCAATTAATTATTTTTCTCTACCCTCCTCCATATATCAAATTTATTAATTTAAAAAATGTTCCAAATACTTCCTTCAATATCATTTTCTTTAATCAGTCATTTCAACAGTGGTCTCAAATGACATTCTCTTCCCTGATAATGATTATAAATGGCTAATTATATTTCTCCAACTTCTCTATGTAATCATAAATCTTCCCAATTAATTTTGAATTAGGATAGCAAAATAAATTTAAACACACACACACACACACACACGTGTCTGTGTGTGTGTGTGTGTGTGCGCGTGTGCGCGTGTAAATATTATGGGAACATACAGAAAAGTACTCAATCCAGTCTTAGAGAAAGGATATATAAGTAAACTGAGTTTCTCTTTAGAAAGTAAATAAAATGTTGAAGTTAAAGACTTCTGTATGTTATTTAACTTTGTCACTAATTAGCTCAGTCATAGTTCATTTCGAAATCAGGGCAAGAAACTCATAAGAAAGGTAGCCAAAGATGGTAACTAAGATATAAGGTATTCCTTTTATTTTAGAAAATAAAGTCATTTGACTGAGTAAAAGTATCAGGAGAAATTATGTGAATAAATAAATTTATCTTACATAATATTAAGGGATAAATTTTTTTTAATTTAATGAACTTAATTTCAAATCAGTGAAATTACATCTTATTAAATTACTTTACAAGAAAACTATTTATTTACAGGACTTCTCAGGTTATCCTGACATTCAGAAATAATTTTATACTCACATTGCTGGCTTAACATAGAGTTTTCTAATTGGGTCTGAATGTCCTGAAGATAATGTGATGAGACCCAGAGGAAAAGGATAGCAAGACTCCTTTTACTGTGATCATCATCCTTACTTTTCCATAATCCAAACCTCTTTAAATGTGTGGTATCCACTAGCAATAAAACCTCATTCAAGGACACTAAAAGAAATAAAATACAACAAATTAATAAGTTAATCTATTTAGGAATACAGCACTTATACACTATCTAATCTATCTATATAAAAGCCTAAGCGAACAAACAACCAACACTGGTCAACCGGTCACTATGACACACAATGACCACTAGTGGGAAGACACTCAATGCAGGAGCTGCCCCCTGGTGGTCAGTGCGCTCCCATAACAGGAGCACCACTCAGCCAGATGCCAGACTCAGGGCTCATGCCTGGCCGCTGTAGCCCCAAGAAGGCAGCAGAGTGGTAGCAAGTCCACTGAGCTGCAGTGATGGTGGCAAGCGCAGCAGGGCCAGGATGAGCAGGAAAGGCAGGTGGCATTAGACTACAGGTTTTGGCCTGATACCCACAGGCTATGCTGAGGGACCCACCAGTGCACACCAGGCCTCTAGTATACTATATTTTCAAAAAGGATTATTTTTCAAAAACGTAATTTCCAGTGCATTTCACTGAACTCAGATGAAATTCCCTAAACAATATTATTACAGTAACAAATACATTACAATTAGAAAAAAACAAATAATTAAATGTAGCAATTTAGTCTCTTGCACTATATGATCTCAGGTATATCCAGGAATGTAAAATATGAAATTAAATTTCCATAGCATAAAAAACCTTGTCCAGAGAGATTTCTTACTAAGAATTCCACTAACACTAGCAAAATGGGAAGAAAAAAAAGACTATTTTACTAATGTAGAAAAGTAAGCATAATATAACTTAGAAAATTATTTCTATCTTGATCAATACTATCAACCAAGCCTCCAAATGCTATCATAAGCCAATTTATGCCTCTCTTTCTTCTCCCAAAACATCTGCAGTCTAATTCTACTATACAGATTAGCCACTATGAAAAGATTCTCAAGAAGAGTATATATGAGCTTCTGAGTGGTCTAATATGATACTTCTTTTTAAATTCTTGCAGGTTTTACTTCTCAAAACTTCTAGGTAATCACTCTGAATTATCACTCTTCCTCCCTCTTGCTATCCTAAAAGAATCCACTCTGAGGACCTTTTTTTAAATTCAAAGAAACATATAAAACTGGTATAAAGAAGTCCCAAAGATCAACCAATACAACTTTAAGAAAACAAGCAGCTAAACTAGGAATATAAATATCAGCTAAGTATAAACCCAAGATAGGTACTGACTTGAAATAAATTTCTTAGTACTCCTCCCCTCATTATCTCCTGGAACCTTCCTACTCAAATGTAGTCCTCAGCCTCTGTCATTGACATCACCTGGGAGCCCATAGAACTACAGAAAATCAGGCCCCACCCTAGATCTACTGAATCAGAATTGTCAGTTTAACAAAAAATCCCAGGTGATTCATATGAACATGAAAATTTGAAAGCATTTTACAGTAAGCATTCAAATACTTATTAACTAGTTATTATCTTAATGTTCCCATGCCAGCCATTCTTTTTTTACTTTCTCTTCTAAGTTAATCCATTTTAAACAACTCTTTATTTCATATTTCCTCCTTCTTTCTTTCATTCTTTCCTTCCCTTATTCCATTTCTCCAAGTCTTTTTCTTGTTCCTTTTCTGCATTTCTTTCTATTTACCCTCTGGGCCTGTCTGCATGCATACCAGCCTACCTTTTCTCTCCTCCTATCCTGTCCTATCCTACTCTAGCTCCCCTCTTTCCTTTACTCTCTATTTACTGGCTCCTTTCAATAGACTATCAATTACCTATCTATGGCTCTATCCAGATTTTATATTCCTACCTACCTAACCTTCCTATCTATCATCCATCCATCTTATATTTTACTGTAATATTTTAACTGACTTTTTAGATTTCTTTCCCCCCGCTTTCCAAAATTGCACTTTTCTTACTAGTTCCTCCTTTTCAAACCCTGTTTCTCTTGCTCACATTTTTTCACTTCTTTTATATTTTACTCTTTCCTACTGATTCATCACTCTATTTAAACTTCTCTTTCCTCTCACTTCCTCCCTTTGTATCTTTCCCCTTCCTTCTTTTATAGCCTTTTACAATATCTTTCCTCACTCCATTTCATTCCCTTTTTCTTTCTCTATCCCTAGCCTGCTTGTGTCCTACATGCCTGCCTTTTCTTCCCTCTTTCCTTCCCGACTTCATTCCTTCTTCCCTCTTTTCCTTCACTCTTTCTCTCTCTCCCTTCCCCTTCCTCTTGCCCTCTTTCAGTCTTCCTTCCATTCTTCCCTCCCTCCTTCCTTCTCTACCTTTCTTCCTTCCATTCTTTTTTACTGGTTCTTCTTTAAATAAAAAAAAATTTAAAAAAACATTATTTTCATTTCTATCCCTTTTGTTCTTTTTCTCATTACTTTGTACAGTCTTTCATATTGGCTTATACCTTTTAAAGTCCCCTCTCTCCTCTCTCTCTAGCTATCCTTCTTAATTTTACTGTATTTTTTAATACTCCCACTTTTTTCCAGCTTATTATTATATAATTAACATATAACACTATGAGTTTAGGTATAAAACATGTTGATTTGATACACTTATTTATTGCATTGCAATTACAACTCTAATGTTAGCTAACTCCTCCATCATATCACATAATTACTTCATTTTTGTGCTGAGAGCATGTAAGATCTATTCTCTTAGCTACTTTCAAGTATATATTCAGTATTAACAAATATAACCAATCTGTATATTAGACCTCCAGAACTTATCTATCTTTGAATTGAGTTTTTACTCTAACCAACATCTCCCCATTTCCCTCCTTCACCCCCCACACCCCCGCCCCCCCAGCAGCGTCTGCCCTGGTAACCACCATTCTAGTCTCTGTGAGTCAGCTTTATTAGAGTTCACATATAAGCAGTATCATGCACTATTTGGCTTCTCTCACTTAGCATAATACCTTCAAGGTCCATCCATGTTGCCCTTGTTTCTCATGGCTGAATAATATTCATGTGTGTGTGTGTGTACACACTACATCTTTACCCATCCGTTGATAGACACTTTGATTTTCCTATACTTTGCCACTGTTAATAATGTTGCAATAAACATGGGGTGCACATATCTCTTCAAATACTATTTGCATTTTCTCTGGATGTATACCCATAAGGATTACTGGATCATATGATAATTCTACATTTAATTTTTTGAGAAACTTCCATATTATCTTCCATAGTGATTGCGCCAACTTATATTCCCACCAACAATGCACAACACTTGTTATTTCTTGTCTTTTTTATGACAGCCAATCTAACAGGTGTGAGGTGATACTTATTGTGTTTTTGGTTTGCATTTTCCTATTGATTAGAGATGTTGAGCATCTTTTCATGTGCTTATTGGCCATTTGTAACTCTTCTTTGGAAATGTCTACTCAATTCCTCTGCCCATTTTTCAATCAAAATATTTTTTGGTTTTTTGTTTGTTGAGAGGTTTTTTGTTTATTATTGAGTTAAATGAATTCTTTATATATTTTGGATATTAACCCAAAATCAGATATGTGATTTGGAAATATTTTCTTCCATTCTGTAGGTTGCCTTTTCATTTTGTTATTTCCTTTGTTGTACAGAAGCTTTTCAGTTTAATGTAACTCCACTTGTCTATTTTTGCTTTTGTAACCTTTGCTTTTAGTGTCAAGTCCAAGCAAAGCATTACCAAGATGGATGTTAAGGAACTTACTGTCTATATTTTTTTCCAGGAGTTTCAGGTCTTACATTCAGTCTTTAATCCTTTTTGAATTGTATATAGTAAAGGTAGAGGTTCAGTTTCATTCTTTTGGATGTGGCTGTTGAGCTTTCCCAACACCATTTATTGAAGAGACTGTGGTTTCCCCATTATATATTCTTGGCTCCTTTGCTAAAAATTTATTGACCACTGACCCGCCTGTGTGGCCCAATGGTTGAGCGTTGACCTATGAACCAGGAAGTCATGGTTGGATTCCTGGTCATGGCACATACCTGAGTTGCATCCCCAGTAGGGGGCGTGTCAGGCAGCTAATCAATGATTCTCTCTCATCATTGAGGTTTCTATCTCTCTCCCTCTTCCTTCCTCTCTGAAATCAATAAAATATGTTTAAAAAAAGAAAAACAGCTTTTAAAATTTTCCCTTAAAAAATAAATTTAACACTATCCTGGCTGCTGTAGCTCAGTTGGTTGGGCATCTTCTCATGCATCAGAGGGTTGCTGGTTTGATTCCTGGTCAGGGAATATGCAGGGTTACAGGCTAGGTCCTGAGTAGGCGATGTGCAGGAAACAGCTGATCAACGTATCACTCTCACATAGATGTTTCTCTCTCTCTCTCCTTCTCTTATTCTCCTCCCTCTAGAAAATCTTTTATAAATAAAAAAAAGAAATTTAATACCATCATAAGAAATGTTTACCTTATTACCAAAATTTCCCCTGATATTTGGTTTATTCTGTTATAGAGCTATGGCAGACACTGAAAGTGGGAGTTATCTATCACTATGCCTACCCACTAATAGCGACCTTAGCAATAGTATCCTAATTTTTATTTAGTAAGCAAGGTACCGAGCTTTTCAAAACTCTATTTGCTAGCTTCCTTTGCAAATAGGCGTGTGGTCATATGACTAAGTTCTTGCTGGAAGCCGATCCACCCTTGCTGCTTGACGCAGTCACTGCAGGGATGTTTCAAAGGACCTGGCATATATGGCATACTGTTCTTAATATGTTTGCTCCCACTCTTAATGCTATGTGTTTTAAACAGGACCACCTCTCTGAGAAAGGTCGTTTCCCCAGGTGAGGATTTTTATCAGTAAAACCCCTTACCTAAATGCCAGGCGGGTAGTTAATCACTTTAACTACGAACAATCACGCTTAAACTACATAATCTTTACTTAGAATAATCTCCTTCAGTTACTTCCTTGTAGCTTAATAGAACAATAGAGTAACCTTGGAATAGAGATAAGAAACGCCCTAACCTTTGGAATAGAATGGATGGGATTAAGATCAAATAGGATAGGAGGTCATTTTCAATCGGAAGGGAGTCTCAGGCTCTAAGCTCCCGTTCTGGGTGAGTCTCTAGGGACCCAGACTCTAACGGGAGAAGTGGGACTGTCTGGCCTCGGTCGGAACTCGAGGGCAGCTTTCTCTCCGAGGTTTGCAGCAGTTGCTGGGACTCTGTGAGGCAGAGTCCCTAGGGATGGAACTTGAGAGCAGCCATACTGCTCGCTCCGCCCGCCCCGCCCAAGCCATGCAGGGTAGCCTCAGGCAGAGGCTAGATTAGCACCTCCTTAGATCCAAGAGCCAGTGTACCCAGTGGTCAGAGTGGGACCATCCAGATTACAACTCCTCAGATCCGTAAGGGACACACTCAGGGGGCAGACTCAGTGAGCACCAAAGCCCTGCTGAAGCAAGTCTTGCCCCATAAGGGTGTCTTCAGCACAGAAGTTCTCCCACTGCAGACACAGCTGATTCTCACAGCCAATTGGCCTGGAGGTCATTCCCTCCCAGTGTTAACTACAACAATCAAGGCTTAACTACAACAAGACTGTGCACAAAGCCCGCAGGGGGGTGCACCGGGAGTGTCTACCGTCGGGTAGTTGGGGAGACTGAGCCACCGGGCCCTGTAGGACACTTATCACAGAAAGCCACACTATTGACACAGCAAAGCATAAAAAATGCCGAGACAAAGAAACAGGACACAAATGACAAAAATGGAGGAAAGCAAACTACTGGATAGAGAGTTCAAAACGACACTTTTAAGGTTTTTCAAGAACTTTCTAGAAACCGCCGATAAATGTAGTGAGATCCTCAAGAAATCTAGTGAGACCCTCCATGTTGTGATAAAGGACCA
>NW_006299393.1:718291-722454 GCF_000327345.1 Myotis davidii | reverse complement strand
CTGGACAAAGCTCGTGCACCTATGGATGAGGACAGTGGGTGGGGAGTGAGGGGAGAGGGTGGAGCGGGAACTGGGAGGAGGGGAGTTATGGGGGAGAAATAGAGGAACAAATGTAATAATCTGAACAATAAAGATTTAATTTAAAAAAAAAAGATCAAATAGGATAAATACAAATGTAAGAGGACAATAAAGAGGAACCTGGCCATGATGATCACCTGAATGCGGCCTCCGTGTCCTTCCTTCTTCGCCGACTCGGTCCACACCTTGGGGAACCCCTGGATCTGTTGGGGCTGGACCCCAACAAGTTCTAGCTAGCAATATGTAAATAGAAGAAGTTAGGTGGCATGCACATCTAAAAAGCCTCCTTAAAATTAAGGGCAAGGGATAGGTGGTATGTGCCCTGTTAACCATTTCCCCCTTCCTCCTGCTTTCTACCTGGAACACTGACATGATGACAGGAGTATAAGCTGCCATATGGACCATGAGACAAAATTGAGGATGAAAGTCACATGTCAGAAATGAAAGAGTCAAAAAATAAAAAAGCCTGTGCCCCTGATGACCAAAATACACTATACCAGCCCTTTTAGCCTACTTCTGGGTTTCTTCTATGTGAAGAAAAAAATCACAGCCAAACATAATTAATAGCTAATATAAATATGGATAAATCAAATTTGCCCTCAGCTGCTATAGAAAAGGAATAAACATTTAGACCCCTAGCTTTCCCATCTACAAGAAAATATTTATATGCATGTCTTGTTTTTTTTTTAAAAAAAAAAATTTGTACATAGAAACTTAGCATAGATTGGATTTGGGGAAGAAGACTAATATTGTCTTCTTCCATTATAAAATCAAAAACCCATTACCACTGACAGAATATTTTTCCATAACTTTATTTAAATCATCTTTTAAAAATCATACAGCAAATAGAGATCCAGTATTGCTTTTCCGAACTTGTCCAATATTTATAAAAATAAACCTTTTCAAAGATTTTTTTAAATCATATGGGATAGGAAAATCATTAAATAAAGCAATATTTGAGACAAATTAGAAATATTAACTATGAAAACCTAAAATGTCATTTTTGAAGTTTGTAGCATAAGAATATGAGAGGTAGCTCTGCTACACAGGTAGAACTACATCAAACTAAAAAGCTTCTGCACAGCAGAGGAAATCAAAAAAATAAAAAGGAAACCTACAGAATGAGAAAAATATTTGCAAATCATATACCTAATAAGGTGTTAATACCCAAAATATATACAGAACTCTTGAAACTCAACAGAAAAAAAACAAATAAACAGTTCCATTAAAAAGTGAGCAGAGAAATTAAATAAATATTTTTCCAAAGAAGACATATAGATGGCTAACAGGTACATGAAAAGGTGCTCTACATCACTACGTGCAAATGCAAATCAAAATCAAACCGCAATAACATATCACCTCACACCTGTTAGAATGTCCATTTTCAAAAAGATAAGACAAAAAAGCTGGTGAGATATGAAGAAAAGAGAATCCTTGTGCACTGTTGATGGAAATGAAAATTGGTGCAACCACTATGAAAAATAGTTTGAAGGTTCCTCAAAAACTTGAAAATAGAACTACCATATGATCTAACAATTCCACCCAGGGTATTTATGAAAAAAAAAAAAACTAATTCAAAAAGATATGTACACTCCCAGGTTCACTGCAGCATTATTTACAATAGCCATATGGAAAGGACCTAAATGTACACACACACACACACACACACACACACACATATTGGAATACCATTTAGCCATAAAAGAGAATTAAATCTTTCATTGGTGACAACATGGATGGACCTTGAAGACATTATGCTAAGTGAAATGTCAGACAAAGAAAGATAAATATCACCTAATGATAATTATGTAGATTGTAAAAAAAAACAAAAACAAAAACAAAAAAACCACCAAGTTCAGAAATTGAGATCAGATTGGTGATTCCCAGAGGTGGGAAAAATGAGGTAAGTGAAATGGATAAAAGGGTCAAAAGGCACAAACTTCCAGCTACAAAATAAATAAATCATGGGGATTTAATGTACAACATGGTGACTATAGTTTATAACACTGTATTGCATATTTGAAAGTTGCTAGAAGAGGATATCTTAAAAGTCCTAATCACAAAGAAAAACAATTTTTGTAAGTTGAAATAGGAATGCATATTTACTAGACTTATTGTAGAGATCACTTTGCAATACAGTTTACCTTTGAACAATAAGAGGGTTATGGGCACCAGTATCTAGTACCCTTCCCCCGCCAATACGAGTGTCTGCAGATGCTCAAGTCCTCTATATAAAATGGCATAGAGCAATGGCTCTCTGCATTCCAGGATTCCCAACCATGGATCAAAAATAACTGCTTTCAATCTACAGTTGATAGAATCCACAGATACAAAACACAGAAACATGTAGGGCCAACTGAAAAAAATAATCCATGTATATGTGGACCTCTGCAATTTAAACCCATATTGTTCAAAGGTCAATAGTATATACGATATCAAGTCATTATATTGTATACCTAAAATTAATATAACGTTATATGTTAATTATACCTCAGTTTAAAAAAAATTGATACATAACTCTGTTACATAGGTCTTTATAGCTTATCTTTTCTGAAATTATTTCCTTTTAAATCACAGGTCTTTGTTTCTGCTAAGTAGCTAATATTATATCATTTCATAATAACTTATCAAAATTTCCTAATTAGGTCTATCAATATATTTCTTCTTTGCCTTATATATTCTTACTATTTACAGTAGCTTCCTAATTAATAGATTCATTATCGTACCACAAATCTGTGATTTCTGTACATGGGTATCTGGGGAGTTCAATTACATTATTTTGATCACATCTTCAATCTTGGAACAAAAGCTTCCTGTTACCTGGTTCATTTCTAAAATGCTATTTGTGTATATATGTTCCTTTTCATTCTTCTCTCTCACAAGGTATCCTTTATATTGCTTATTACTTGTTTTCTTAACTGTCATTATTTATTCTGAAAGGTTTTCAGTTGGAGAGAGAATGAGAAAATGGCCTGAGTCTTTACAAGTTGCAGGTATATCACCCAATCTACTTTGCATTATTCAGGTAAAAAATGGTATTTTTAAAAAATCTCTCTTAATCTCTATGTAAAACATTTCAACTGTTTGTATACATTAAAAATTTCCCTATGCTTCTGTCCTTACAATTCCTATTTTTCCCTTTTTATATATAACAAAACATGTCTTGCTATCAAAAGATTTCTGTTAAGCCTAAGAAATTATCATGAGCCCTAACAGGTTTGGCACAGTGGATAGAGATTCGATTCCAGTCAAGGGCATGTACCTTTGTGGGCACATCCCCAGTAGGGAGTGTGTAGGAGGCAGCTGATCGATGTTTCTCTCTCATCGATGTTTCTAACTCTCTATCCCCCACCCCTCCTTTCTGTAAAAAAGCAATAAAATATATTTTTTTTAAAAAGAAATTATCATGAGTCCCTTAATACTACTTTACTTGAAGTCATTAAAACAATAGTATACTATTTTCAGTATTTTTAAAACATTTTAACTCCTTTTGAAGCTGCTAAAAAAAGTGTTACGTTGAAAAACATTATTAACCTTGGTTTTATTTAAATTCTGTACTGGAAAAAAATGGAAAACTTGTTGCAGAAAGATTTCAGAATTTTTGCTGGCCAGTTATTTTATACTACAAATTACAGTGAGAAGTGGTTATAAGACAATGACAGCTTACCTTGAAATGGGATCTTAACATACTTCGGCGTGAACTACAGGAAAAATACAAAAACTGAGTTACACTTAAAATGTTATTACTATTCAAATTTTCAAATTTTATTTTCAAAATTCAAACCCTACACAAAAAGCCTTTTTATCAATAAACCAAGAATATGTTTCACTGTAAATACTTAGTTTTATGAAAGTTCAAGGATCCTGAACAAGCATCCTATCTAATAAGAAAATAATATGCAAGTTAACCATCACTCCGTCACAAAGATGGTGGCGGCAATGGAGCTGGATCGAGCAGGAGGCTTGGGTTGCCGGGGCAATGGAGGAAACCAAACTTCCCGCCTGCCCTGGCCGGCCCTTGGCTCCGCTCAAGGCTACAAAGTTTCAATTATAGAAGACAAATAAATCCCAGAAAATAAAAGGAG
>NW_006299393.1:715908-716619 GCF_000327345.1 Myotis davidii | reverse complement strand
GGGCTGCCAGAGGGATTTCGGACTGCCAGTTTACGCCCAATCCCCCGGGGAGCAGCCTAAGCCAGCGGGTGGACATCCCCCAAGGGGTCCCAGACTGCAAGAGGGCACAGGCTAGGCTAAAGGACACCCCTCCCCCGAGTGCACAAATTTTTGTGCACTGGGCCTCTAGTCCTAATATATGAAAATCCAGGATCCATAACAACCGACCAAAAGCTCCACCCAACCCTTGCAGTCCTGCAGTCAGTGCTGGGTTGCCATGGCGATCCAGTACTGACTGCCAAGGGGGCTGTGGATCAGGCCCAGAGAGAGGCCTGGAGAGAGAGGCAGGGTCTGATCTGCAGCCTCCATGGCAGCTGTTCATCAGCCATTGCCTCTCTCTTTCTCTCCAGGCTTCGCAAGCAGCCACACCTCTGTTTCTTTCCAGGCCTCTGTGGGGGCTGCTGATCAGCCCTGCCTCTCTGATCAGGCCCAGAGGTTGGCCCGGAGATGCTGACTAGCATAGAAACCGACCAATCAGAACCAAATCTGGGTGAAGTGCCAGGAGCCAATGGCTGCCTAGGAGGCATAGCTTTTGATGCTGACTGGCATCGAAACCAACCAATCAGAACCTAATCTGGGTGAACTGTGAAGGCAGAACCTAAGGTGGGGGCTGAGGAGGAGTTTTAAGGGCAACAGCTGTTTGGTGTAAGGTGTAAGAAACTGGTTCAATTT
>NW_006299393.1:713788-715842 GCF_000327345.1 Myotis davidii | reverse complement strand
GACAAATCCATGGTGATGGGGGCTGAGGCAGAGGCTGTTAGGGGAGATCAGGCGGCAGGGGAAGGCAGTTGGGGCAAGATTAGGTCTGCAGGGTAAGGCAGTTGGGAGCAAGATCAGGCTGGCAGGGGAGGGCAGTTAGGGGCAATCAGGCAGGCAGGCAGAAGCAGTTAGGGGTGATCAGGCAGGCAGGCAGGTTATTTATAATAGCCCAGATTTGGAAGCATCCCAAGTATCCAACAGTAGATGAGTGGGGAAAGAGCTCTGGTACATTTACACAATGGAATAACACTCAGCTATAAAAAAAAAATTTAAAAAGGAAGGAAATCCTACCTTTTGCAACAACATGTATGGACCTGGAGAGTATTATGCTAAGTGAAATAAGCCAGTCAGAGAAAGACAAATACCATATGATTTCACTTACTAGTATATGTGGAATCTAATCAACAAAATTAACTAACAAACAAAATAGAAACAGACCCATAGATAGAGAGAATAGATTGACAGCAGTAAGAGAGGAGGGGGTAGAGGATTAGGTAAAAAAGATGAAGGGATTAAACAAACAAACAAATAAATACCTCACAGACAGATAACAGTATGGTGATTACCAGAGGAAAAAGGGAATGGGAGGGGAAAAGGCAGGAGAGGTTAAGGGGAAATAAATGGTAATGGAAGACTTGACTTGGGTGAACACACAATACAGGTGATGTATTATAGAATTACACCCCTGAAACTTACATACTTTTATTAACTAATATCACCCTAATAAATTAAATAAAAAAGAACCCTGTGTAAATAATTTAAATCTCAATGTGCTCATTTTTAAAAGTAAGTAAGACTTTACTTAGTATATTTTTCAAAATTGTTTCCTGAATTTTTAAAGAAGAAATAAGACAAAGTTCAAAAGAAACCACCAAGAGATGTCACTGACTTGGATAAATAAGTTGTCACTGGCTAGTAAATAAACCAATCACAAAACAGGGTGTAATTTTTGGCTTTGTTGACATTCCCAGCATTCATCTTTTCTTGTTTCATGCTACAAATTCCCTTCAAACTAAGGATTCAGCAAGGTTCTTGCTCTTTCTGCTCCTTCTGCCACGACACTAATTTTCTCTAGGTACCTCGTCTGTATATCTGACCTCCTTAATCCTTTGAGTGCCAACCAATATCCTAGGAACTATGCTAAAATTGCCAAGGCATTTTTGCTGATTTTACAGCAGTTTGGGGGGGGGGGGGGGGAATGAATTGCAAGTAAATGAAGTTACATATTCAAAACTTAAGAAAATTTTTACTACATTTGTTTTCATCTTTGACATATATTGTTTGCTGATTATACTATAAAATACTAGTAGAAAAAAAATTTGAACAAAACATAATGTTAAAATAAAATTAACCTCTAGAGTGCCGGGGAGCGCGATCACACTCCACCTGTCTTTCCCGAAAAGTGCCGGGAGCCCTATCGGGCTCCTCTGCAGTGTCACTATTAGATGCTAGGAGTTCCCTCTTTATTGACAGATGGCACCTAAGTGCAGATTACTTATGATGCCGAATGTTTGTAGTTCTAAAATTGACCAGTGGCATTTATCTGACTAATTTTCATAATTTTTTTCCTAAACTGCTGTAAAATCAGCAAAAATGCCTTGGCAATTTTAGCATTCCTAGGATATTGGTTGGCACTCAAAGTGTTAATGTTGACTTTGAATACATGAATGAAGATTATTTAACTTTTAATAAGAATTGACATATTTAGCAATATCATCATCACTAATAAAAGCAGACTTAGAACTGGACGCCATTTTGAAGCTTTAGGGCTACAAAATATGAGTAAACTTCATAAAATCATAGTACCTGTAAAAAATTAGGCAGATAAATGCCAGTGGTCAATTTTAGAACTACAAACATTCGGCATCATAAGTAATCTGCACTTAGGTGCCATTTGTCAATAAAGAGTGAACTATTAGCATCTAATAGTGACACTGCAGGAGGAGCGTGATAGCGCTCCCAGCACTCTAGGGGTTAAACTAAGATGAGCATACTTTATTTTTCATTCATGTGCT
>NW_006299393.1:712853-713551 GCF_000327345.1 Myotis davidii | reverse complement strand
AGCAAAATGGCACATGAATTAAAAGCTGATCTTTGGGTTCAAATCCTACCTCTATTATCTCTACTAAAACAAATAGCAAGTAAATACTTATGTAACTTACTAAACTTCTCTTAGCTTTAGATAGTCCCTTAATCAAGGGGAACTATTAGATACTAGCATCTAATTAATAAGCACATTATCTAGTTTAATTTAGTCAAATTCACCTTATTATTCTGTCACTTTCACACAGCTGCTACATACAGGGTGTCCCCAAAAATGTATACACACTTAAACAGCTGACAGCTGCTAAATGAAAATGAAATGTATTTTAATAAACACTGTCTTTGTAATTATACTCAATGTGTATATACATTTTGGGGGGACGCCCTGTATATGTGACGTGTATTTTCCACTGCCAAATTCCTTCTGACATGTTTCACTGGGCCTTTAATCTCATAAAAGATATCTTAGCAAATGAAAATAACTAGTAATAGACAATGAATGTAAGAGTGATGCTTTTACTGTATTACAAAACCACTGTTCTCAAAATTGCCTGGTACTGGCACAAAAACAGACATATAGATCAATGGAATAGAATAGGGAGCCCAGAATTCAGCCCCAACCAATACGCTCAATTAATATTTGACAAAGGAGGCAAGAACATACAATGGAGTCAAGATAGTCTCTTCAATAAATGGTGTTGGGAAAATTGGACAGAT
>NW_006299393.1:710533-712171 GCF_000327345.1 Myotis davidii | reverse complement strand
CATACAAGTCCTTTGGTTGATCTCTTACCCCCCTACCTCCTGCCCCCCAACCCTCCCCAGCCTTCCCGCTGCAGTTTGACACTCTGTTTGAGGCAGCTCTGCCACTGTATCTATTATCGTTCAAAAGTTTATAATGGTCTCTATTATCCATGAATGAGTGAGATAATGTGGTATTTTTCTTTCATTGACTGGCTGATTTCACTTAGCATAATGCTCTCCAGTTCCATCCACGCCGTTGCAAATGGTAAGAGGAAGGCCAGGGAGGGTTGGGGGGCGGGAGGTAGGGGGGTAAGATATCAACCAAAGGACTTGTATGCATACATATAAGCATAACCAATGGACACAAGATACTGGGGGATAGGGGAGGCCTGGGGAAGGTCAATGGGGGAAAAAGGAAACATATGTACTACTCTTTGTAATACTTTAAGCAATAAAATACAAAAGAATAGTTATTAAAACAAAAAAGAGAGAGAGAGAGAGAGAGAGAAAGAGTGATGCTTTTAAAATTTGATAGTCATTACTACAAAATTATGAACTAGAAGTAGTGCATCTATGTATCTTTGGCCTCTACTTTCTATGTTATTCTCTCATTCTTTCACTGTATGTATTCTTGTCCTATCAAACCTTTCAGCTTGGCAAGGATTTGATACTCACTTACACCTTTGTATGATGATTAAGCCATTATGTAACCTCTCTGAAAGGCAAAGCCTTATTCCTAGCAAAAATTTAATCTCCATTTAAGAATATGAGAAAAATAATTTTGTGGGGAAAAATGATGTTTTTGTGGGGATAAGGTAAATACAGTTCTCCAAAATCATGTCACATCTATCTAACGTAACAAAAAGGCTGAAAATAAGAGCTATTTTTATAACTTGTTACAATAGCCCATAGAGTTCTCTCAACATAAGAGATACTTAATAAACATTTTCCTGCTACCAACAAAGTTGAGATCTAAACACGAAATGTTCACATCTATTGCAGCATTCTCTACACCAGATATTTTCAACCTATGTGCCGTAAGAATTTTTAAAACATTCAATAATGACTGTTTAGATCTCTTTTTCCTTGTCAAATTAAAAAATTACAATAGCTAGCACAATAGTCATCCAGTGTGAATGCCCTGTCTTAAAGCATAAATATATATCAATATATATAAAAGGCTAAACAACCGTCCAACTGACCGACCATCTGACCAGCCAGTAGGTGTGATGCGCACTGACCACCAGGGGGCAGACACTCAATGCAGGAGCTGCCAAGCGACAGCAACTTTGCAGAGTGCCCTCTCGTTCTCCAGGACCCCTCGGGGAATGTCGGAGAGCCAGGTTCAGCCCAATCCCCGGAGGCCAGGCCAAGGGACCCCACCTACCAGAGGGAACTCACTCACTCCACGGATGACCTATGAGCCGCAGTGCTACCCCAGGTGCAGCATCCAGGAAGGCACCACGGGAGGTGGGCTCCAGGGCGTGTCTGCCCGTCTTGCCCAGTCCTGCCCCACTGGCCACCTTCTAATTTCCTTTCAATGTGCACCAATCCATGCACCAGGGCACTAGTGTTACCCTATATAATAAAGCAGTGATATGCAAATTAACCCTCACACACTCACAAGATGGCTGCCTATGACCAGGCCGGCAGGGTAGA
>NW_006299393.1:709154-710442 GCF_000327345.1 Myotis davidii | reverse complement strand
GGTGATATGCAAATTGTCCCTCACACCGTCACAAGATGGCTGCCTACCAGACTGGCAGGGGTGGTTAGTAAGGGACAACCAAACAACTGAACAGCAGGCTGAGTGGGTTGACCAGGTCAGCAGGGGGGGTTAATGAGGGATGAGCAAACAACTGAACAGCAGGCTGCATGGGGGACCAGGCCGGCAGGGGGGGCAGTAAGAGGTGACCAGGCCGACGGGAGGGGCAATTAGGAGCAACCAGGCTGGCAGGAAAAGGGGAGTTTGGGGTGACCTGGCCAGCAGCAGGGGGCAGTTAGGGGTGACCAAGCAGGCAGGCAGGTGAGCAATTAGGAGCCAGCGGTCCAGGATTGTGAGAGGGATGTCCAACTGCCAACTTTTTAAATTTTTAATTTAATTATATTTTTGTAATTTTTTAAATTGTTTATGCCCTCTCCATTATAACATAGCTGTTTTATTTTTGCTGAATTCCTTTCAGTCTTTGCTCACATGCATATATTTTACCTGCATATATTTGCTTTGATTTACTAAACCACTTTCTTATAATCAGACATTTAAGTTTTTTACTTTAATTATAAGAAGTGTTCCAACAAACAGGTTTTAAGACATATTTTATGACACTTATTGAATATTTGCAGTCCCCTATTATTTGTAATAGCAAAATACTGGGAGACCTGAAATGTCTAAGAGTCAAGAATTAAGGACAAGGAAATCCAAGTATCTTAAAACAGGTACATGAATTAAATTAGTTTACGTATGGTGAGTTACAAAACAGTATGTATGTTTTAAACATATATATCTAATATGAAGAATATAGAATGTATACAATTTAGAATCAGGGGCAGTTTTCTCTAGATAAACAAGATTATAGATGTTCTTTAAATTACTCCTTTATTGATTTCTAGTTTTTTGTATGGTTTTATTTTTTGCCCATAACAAGCCCACCTGACTGTGTAATAACAATTAATATATTAATTATTAACAACCCACTGTTGAATAATTATATTTGACTAGGGGCCCGGTGCATGAAATTCGTGCACTGGGTGGAGGAGGGGGGAGTGTCCCTCAGCCCAGCCTGCCCCCTCTCACATACTGGGAGCCCTCAGGCGTTGATCCCCATCACCCTCCAATCGCAGGATCAGCCCCTTGCCCAGGCCTGACGCCTCTGCCAGAGGCGTCAGGCCTGGGCAGGGGACCCTCAGACCCCTCCGATTGCTGGCTCTGCCCCTTGCCCAGGCCTGATGCCTCAGCCAGAGGCGTAGACCCCCATCACCCTCCGATCGTCTGATCA
>NW_006299393.1:702171-708789 GCF_000327345.1 Myotis davidii | reverse complement strand
TGGCCAAGGCATTAGGCCTGGGCAGGGGGCCCCCAGCTCCCCGCGGTTGCAGGCTCTGCCTCTGCCCAGGCCTAACGCCTCTGGCCGAGGCGTCCGGCCCGGGCAGCGGGGACCCACAGTGGCAGCAGCCCCGTGATCGTGGGCTCCACTTTAGGCCCAGGCAAGGCACCCCTAGCTCCCGAGACTGCCAGCTTCGACCGTGCCCAGCTCCCATCGCTGGCTCAACCCCTACTTCATGCTATCACTGGCCAGGGCTGCAAATCGCCTGATTCTCCAATCATGGCTGGGGGGTTGGGGCAGGGCAAAGGCGGCCCCCAGGCTTCCCGGCTGCCAGAGAGATGTCTGACTGCCTTTGCCCTGCCCCCCGGCTCTTAGCTCCCCCCTGGGTTTCCGATCACTGTCAGTGGCAGGGGGCTTCTTCCTGCTTTCCCTTTCGCCTCCCTGCATTGTGCCTACATATACAAATTAACCACCATCTTTGTTGGCGGGTAACCACCATCTTAGTTGGCAGTTAATTTGCATATCACCCTGATTAGCCAATGAAAAGGGTAGCGGTCGTACGCCAATTACCATGTTTCTCTTTTATTAGTGTAGATTTCTCTCTCCAGCTAATCAATTATTGTCATATATTGAAGTTACCCAATATTTTGCCATTACAAAGAACTCCACAAAAAAACTGGTTAAACCTGAATTTAAAATAATAAAAGCAAAATGCGGTGGAAGCGATGAAAAGTGGGGGAGGGGGGATTCCTTGAAGAAGAATTGTAAAATCACCCCAAGCATGTAAAAAAAATTCATATCTGAAAACTAGTGATGAGAGAACACTGCTCTTGAGCTTTCAATCAAAGTGATTTTAACTGTATCACAAGCTACCATTATTTGTAGTTCACATGATATGTTGGATTTGTTCAGAATGTTTACTCTATTGGGATTAGGTTTTACCTCACACTGTCACCAAGTAAACATCTACTTTATGACTTAAAGCATGCACTCTCTTCTCTGTGAAGTAGCCTCTGATTCTTCCAGACAGATACAGGTACTCATTTCCATATGTACCCTTTTTGTACATATTTCTAGTGTACATTTTACCATAATCTAAAGTCTCTATTTATGTGTCTATTGCTTCCATCCTATATAATAAAAGGGTAATATGCAAATTGACCCTAACAGCGGAATGACTGAGAACAAATGACGCATACTGATCACCAGGGGGCAGACGCTCAACAGGGGGAGGTCTGCTCAGCCACAAGCCCGCCTCCTCAGCAGCACTAAGAATGTCCAACTGCGACTTAGGTCCACTCCCTATGGGACATCCCCGGAGGGCTTCCCGGCTGCCAGAGAGATGTCTGACTGCCAGCTTAGGCCCAATCCCCTGGGGAGTAGGCCTAAGCTGGCAGGTGAACATCCCCTAAGAGGTCCCAGACTGAGAGGGGACAGGCCGGGCTGAGGGACCCTCTCCCCAAGTGCATGAATTTTCATGCACTGGGCCTCTAATTATACTGTAAACTCCTTGAAAGCAGAGGCCATGTCTTACTATTTTTATATTCCCTGCTTTATTTCTAACACAGTGAAACATCAATAAAACTTCTAGGAAAATACTTAAGTTATAATCTGATGTAGTCAATTCATTTTAACTAAAGTTTATAGGGCCCACTTAGATTTTAGCCATTTATGGAAGAATTAAAAAATAAATAAAAGCATGGCTCTTTATCATAAGAAGTTTAAAGTCTAATGGAGCAGTTCAGGCAAGAATATAAACAATTATAAACACATAGAATAAATATTACAATAGATGTACAAACGAAGTGCTATAAGTACACAGTAAAGGGAGAAGTTAATCCTGGCTAGAAAGAAGAAATCACAAAAGGATTCCTAGAAGAGGAAGTATTTCACATAAGCCTTAATGAGATGTCTTATTTGCACTCCCAACTGCAACCTGAATAAAAAAAAAATTTACCATTAAATTAATTTTATAGCTCAAAAACTATCAATATGTAGCTTTTATACATGATTTTCATTAGTTAGATCAGAAATATAATTTTAGGACATTCCCCTGTGATTTTAGGAATCCCCCTCCAATTAAAGACGTGTTTCAATGTGACAAATTTAAATTGTCCCATATCAAATTATTCTCAGTTCTATTTTCACTTGCACTAAAAAAAGAGAAGATTATATGAAATACTTTGTCTAATATCCAAAACTAAAAAAAAGAAAAAAAATTTAGATATACTTACTGTAACACAACCTTTAGAAGCTCCTTTTATTTTACCAATATAAACAGAAGTAAATATAAAATCCAGTTGTAGATCCATCTCATTACTAGGCATAATACAGGAAGTGTTTTCCATGGCAGGACATAATTCAGATGAAGCCTAACAAGGAATAAATTATAAAATTCTTATAACCCTAAGTATTATATAAATGTTGACAATGCTTTTCCAAAGTCAGATAGTTCTTTAAATTACTATTAATGGAACTGAAGAATTTTTTACTGTTGTTACTGTGAGGAAATATTATCTAGATTACTTTTCTTAAAAATTATGATTTACCTTGAGAAAATTACTCCAAATAGTTGATTCCTAAATTAATTCCAGTTCTAAGTTCTAGAAATTAGAACTGCATCAATCTTCCTCTGTATCAAAGGCATGATTTCAAACTCAATATTCCCTTTATTCATTGTTAACACAATAGAAGTAAATTAAGAGTTATATAGTGATTTAGTTTAAAATGAGTTTTTAAATATACTCTCTCTTTTCATCCCACAACCACTCCATGAAGTAGTTCTCTTTTTTCCCACTTCTTAAGTTAATAGATGTTTTGGTTGGTTAAGTGACTTGCCCAAGGTAATGCAGTTACTAAAAAGCAGAGCTAAGACAAATTCAAGTCTCTATCGCCAAGCCAAGAGTTATTTCAACCACATAAAATTGCTTCCATAAACAAGATGATGCTCTTAGCTACTGAGAGTTTAGTGAGCAATAAAGGGATATAAATACCTAAAACCCATCAGTTACATAAAATCTATGTTTTACTATATGATCTATGTCTGAGGATAGCCAACCAGTTGCCTAAAACTTAAAAATTCCTACCACTTCCACACAAACAACTACAGAACTCTGCTTTTAAATGACAACAGATGACCAGGCAGTATCAGCAACAGCTGCTGCCCACAACCTCTACTGAATTCTACACTGTGCAAAAATGACTTTTTCAACTCCATGTTTGCCTTGCCTTTGCACATTATCTTGCTTTAAGCCTAACATCACAAGTAACCAAATAAATTATCACTAGAGCAATTATGCATGTATTAACTCTCTACCTACCTCTAGAAAATATTAGTCCTCATCTAAAACTTACACAGTACTCATTATTTTAAACCCAGTTCATAATGATTGCTTAATGGAATTTTTTTGTCATTCTTGTCTTTTATTGTTTACTATACTATTCTGATCCCCTAAGTAAAAAGGGGAATCAAATCAACTATAGGTGATTGTAATCAGTTGGAGAAAACTCTGTCTTTCTCTGTTTAAGTAATAAAATTACAAGATAGAATAAAAATAATTTCTTATTGGGCATCACAGTTTGTAAAGACTAACTGCCTCCCAAAAATGAGAAATCCATGTTTCTCATAACTTCACCTGAAACTGGAAACAATGTGGCGATGTTATGGTATTCTGCCTTATAGATGCTGGTAGGTCTCCACATTATTTGCTATTTGGCTGTGATCATGTTCTGTCAGTTCTACAGGAGATGTTACTTTTTTAAAATTTGTTATTTATTGGCCCTAACCGGTTTGGGTCAGTGGTTAGAGCGTCAGCCTGCAGACTGAAGGGTCCCGGGGTTCAATTCTGGTCAAGGGCACATACCTTGGTTGCGGGCACATCCCCAGTAGGGGATGTGCAGGAGGCAGCTGATCAATGTTTCTCTCTCATCGATGTTTCTAACTCTCTACCCCCCTCCCTTCTTCTCTGTAAAAAATAAAAAAAATTTTTTAATTTTTATTGATTGGTGAGAGAGAGAGAGACAGAGAAAGACAGAGAGAAGAGAGATTTGTATTCGTTGCTTGCTTCTTGTATGTGCTCTGACCAGGGATTGAACCCAAAACCTTGGCGTATTGGGACGATGCTCTAACCCAGTGGTTGGCAAACTGCGGTTCGCGAGCCGCGGTTTGCCGACCACTGCATGAGCTACCCAGCCAGGGCCTGTTATTTCCCTATAATCTGATCTTTCATACTGCATTGTAAACTTATATGCTGCCAAAAGAACTATAATTCATCTAGAAAAGGGATGGGGAACCATTTTTCTGCCAAGGGCCATTTGGATATTTAACATCATTTGTGGGACAAAATTATCAACTTAAAAATTAGCCTGCTATATTTGATCAAACATTTAATTAACTCACCCCTAATGGCTTGGCAGAGCCAGACCAAAGGATTTTGCTGGCCTTAGCCAGATGTCTCCTACCCCTGATTCTAGAAGTTTGAACTCATTATCAACAATGACACTGTTTTAATTACAAAAACAACTAACCCATCAAGTATGCTATTGCCCAATGGGCAAGAACGGTTACATTTTAACAAAAATTCAGAACACAGTTGCTGAGGTGATCTCTGTACGGAATTCTTTTTAATTTTTTTAAATATATATTTTTTAATATATTTTATTGATTTTTTACAGAGAGGAAGGGAGAGAGACAGAGTTAGAAACACCGATGAGAGAGAAACATCGATCAGCTGCCTCCTGCACACCGCCCACTGGGGATGTGCCTGCAACCAAGGTACATGCCCTTGACCGGAATCGAACCTGGGACCCTTCAGTCCACAGGCCGACGCTCTATCCACTGAGCCAAACCGGTTACAGCATACGGAATTCTTAATGCAATAGAAATACTGGTGAAACTAATCACACTATCGGACTGTTTTTATAAAACTGACCAAATTCTTCATCACATTTTACAGAATAACAACCTTTGACATTATTTAAAAACAGACAGAAGTTTACCATAATTCTGTACTTGTGGTCACTGATAACCATTTCTTAAAAACAACATAATCAGAGGTTCATAATATGAACAAACACTGACAATAAATGACTTGAATCTTACTTTAGAGCTAGACTCTTCAAAGTGCTAAGTCAAAAACACAAGTGGCTGACAGTAAACCATCAGAGAATATCATTTATTATGTTCTGTAAGAAGGAAAATAAAAAAGGACTTAAATTGATGGCAGAGGCAGGATTTGAACACAAGTTTGTATATCTCCAGAAGCCATGCTCTCTCCTCTATATTGTATTGCCTTAATAGCATGTGAGGGAAAGTAATAAGTCCAAGTGGTTATAGTATTGCAAGACCAGAAAAATATTGGAAACTTTTACCCTAGAAAAAGTTTCGGTAAAGTTCTTAAATGTCTAATGAGAACTATTAAAAATAAGTACAGTGGGGCCTTGACTTACGAGTGTCCCAACTAATGAGTTTTTCAAGATACAAGCAATCTCTCAGCCGATTTTTTGCTTTGAGTTGTGAGCTAAAATTCGAGTTACGAGCCAGCTTCAGATACCCCACCGCTAGTTGGCACAGCGAACGTCACAGTGAACACCACATCAGCCCAGCATCACGTGTCTCACTTGTTCACTTTAAGATTTGACATACGAGTAATTTGAGTTACGAGCTCCGTCACGAAATGAATTAAACTCGTAAGTCAAGGCCCCACTGTAATATAAATGACTAGAAAAAAATGGTATAATCCTTTCACTTCAAAATAAAGATAAATATATATTTCTCTGAAACTAATCTCAAAATTCAAACTAAAAGAAATGAGTAACTTTTATTACAATATTTTCCTTGATGAAACAAAAAATGGTTTTAAAGAATTTTTTTTTTCATATATATTTTATTGATCTTTTTTTACAGAGAGGAAGGGAGAGAGACAGAGAGTCAGAAACATCGATGAGAGAGAGAAACATCGATCAGCTGCCTCCCAGGTACATGCCCTTGACCCGAATCGAACCCGGGACCCTTCAGTCCGCAGGCCGACGCTCTATCCACTGAGCCAGACCGGTTTCGGCAAAAAATGGGTTTAGCCAAAAGTGAATATTTCACTATTTATCTACTAAAAGGCAGAAATAAATTACCTGTACCGATTCACAGGTAGTCAATGGTAGTTCTGACAATGCTGATTCAGAAATACTCTCATTCTCATTACTGACGTCATGGTCTTGTTTAGGTTGTAACTTAAGAATTTCTGAATTTTTATGTTCAATGGGTCCTTCTTCATCACTGGAAACAACAACTAAAAAGGCAAAATGTAAAAAAAAAGGAGAAATGTATTTTTTTAATGTGTCTCAATAATCACTTATCAAAAAGAGAACTTCTAATTAATGCTATATATCTTTGATAATCCCATTAAATTTAATCATCCAACTTTATTCTAAATTTAGAAACTGGCCTATCACTCATTCATTATCTGATTTATACTAGCTATGTGCAATAATTTCAAATTAGTATTATTATTT
The DNA here is from genome assembly GCF_000327345.1 of Myotis davidii. Lineage (NCBI taxonomy): Eukaryota > Metazoa > Chordata > Mammalia > Chiroptera > Vespertilionidae > Myotis > Myotis davidii. Next base: position 702,282 of record NW_006299393.1, on the reverse strand, counting down.
AGCAGTTACCTGCAGATATAAAGCCATGAGAAGAACTTAGGAACAAGTTCTAGTCCTGGAATGTATTTTACCATCACTGTACTTTAAATCCTATTACATTAGTTGATTCCA
>NW_006299393.1:694656-702135 GCF_000327345.1 Myotis davidii | reverse complement strand
GGAAAGATGTGGAAGACTATTCATTGTATATCCTTTTATGTACCATGTGACAACATCAAATACTCAAAAGTTAAATAAAAATTAATGACAATAATTAAACAGCACCTAAACTCTGTGTACTTCAGCTTCATCAACCAAATGGCAATAATGATGATTCTTATAGGATCTTTTAAAATCTGATGAGATTAACTACAGTATACTAATCTAAAAAAAAAATTACTTCATTGTTTTTAACGAAATCAATATTAAAGCTTCATAAAGTCCCAAAACCACAAGTCTTTTTTTTCTAAAGTTAATATACCCCACAGTGATGTCATAAATCTTTTATTGCCTTAGCCAAATTTGTTCAAGAGAAGAAATAAAATAACTAAGTAGAGCAGAAAAAATTAAGACCTTAATAATCCTCCTATTACTTACTTGGTTCAGCTGAGATCAATGATTGGTTGCCTTCACTGTGTTCACTTAAAACAGGCTTTTCTATTGTGTTTAACTTATTCTCATCCTTCTCAACCAGGGTAGCAATCCCCAAAGTATCAGTGGAAATGGAGCTCTCAACAGTTTCAGTGATTGAACAGTCAGAAGTGCTTCTGGGAGCAGCACTCAAAGCCAATTCCTGACTGTTAAGTGAAGATAGTTCAGTAAAGTCACTTTTCATAGGTTCAGGTGTAATTTCTTTAAGCAGTTTTGGATCTTGATCATGGTTTTCACTTTGCGTTTCAAACTCAGACGATACTGTTGAGTCATTTTCTTGTTCTTTCTGAACATAAATAAATGCATACAAAAAATTAGCATTTTTCAAAATGGGCTAGCATAATGAATTTTTTTAAGTTTAAATTCCTAAAGGAGAATATAAAAGTAAAAATATATCATTTTTATAATAAAGGGATAGAAAACTACACAATTATACTGCATTACTCTTGTAGTTGTCTCCCAAGTATAAAGATATACTGTCTAATCAGACACCTAAACAGTTTTTAAAAGGATAGGATGGTGAGGCTCCCATATTTACAAGGGCTTCAGACGGTCTTCCATGATCTAAGTCAACTTTAGAATGAGAGAATTTTTTTTAAGTTTTATTTTATAAAAGGAAAGAGCCATATGACATCATGTCTATATATCTTCAGGAGCCATGCTCTCTCCTCTATATTGTAGAGAAGTAGCTAGTAACAAGAGCAAAAAATTAAAAACTTAATCAGATAACAATATAAAAAATTGTGAAAATCAATCACTGCCTTCACATCTGTTACTGTATAAATTTAAGTCATGTTTATAATTATAACTCAAAGATACTGAAAGTCCTGAAATGCCTTGTGAATCAAAGAAATCAAAAGCTGTCTCCTTATATTTTTACTAGAGGCCCGGTGCACAAAATTGGTGCACTCAGAGGGCGTCCCTCAGCCCAGCCTGTGACTCTCGCAGTCCAGGAGCCCACAGGGAGCGAGCCTAAACTATTAGTCGGACATCCTTAGCGCTGCTGTGGAGGCGCGAGAGGCTCCTGCCACCGCCACTGCGCTCGCCAATTGTGAGCTCCATTTCTGGCTGAGCAGAGCTCCCACTGTGGGAGTGCACTGACCACTAGTGGGCAGCTCCTGCATTGAGCATCTGCCCCCTGGTGGTCAGTGCGCATCATAGCGACCAATCGTTCTGCCATTCGGTCTATTTGCATATTGGCCTTTTATTATATAGGACTGTTACTCAATATTAAGTCTTTGAAAATAGGTGCTATATGCACTAAAAATGGTAATTCTTTACTTACAAACTCTAGATAAGAGAAGCTGAAAGAAGTTGGTAAGCAAATTTCTACTGTTAAAATAAATCTGATAATTTTACAGGCCAAGTGAAAAAGCAATTAACTGCACAGCACAAATAGTATTTGGCTAAAACAAAGGAAAATAATAGAAAACACATCTGAAGGAAATGTACACCAATGTACTAAGTAACGAGTGGAATCAAAGGAGGAGCAAACTTAACTTTTTAACTCATTCAAGTTTGTTTCAATAACTGTATTAAATGTTAAAAAGTTTCATTTAAATCCTTTTTTAATTTAAAAAATAGACAAAGAAATCTGATGATAAAAGAATAAAGCTAGAAAAACATCATTTGGCCATGGTCAATTCATTTTTATCATAGCACAAATTACTTCATGTCACATCTAAATACCTCTACTTACTGTCAGTTCTGCTGATTTATAAAAAGAAGTAGAATTATAAGAATCAGGTAAATTACTTCTAAGCCTTTTCTTTCTCTTCCTGGAAATCAGAGTGGGTTCCATTTTTGAATCAAAACATGTACCATTCTTGTTTCTGCTCTCCTCTTCAAGATGATCACAACCTCTACTTTCACTGTTAAGATCTTAAAAAAACAAGGGTCATAAACATAACCATAAAGTACTGAAAGAATTCCTTTTAGAAGAGCTCTCAGAAACATCATCAAAATTGTTATACTACTTCCAAAGCTAATTTAAAAAAGAAGTCCACTGTAAAATTCTCATGCTGACATGGATAAGTATTAAGAGATGCCCTATTTTAAAATGCATACACAAAGTGAATATTCTTTGTACAATAAATATGAGGAAAGTATGTAAAAAGGTAGTATTCATTAGTAACCAAAGCAAAGCAACCCCAAAATGTTTTTACCTTTTGCTGTAACTGCATTCAACTGTACAACCAAAAAGGAGGAGGGGGGGGTCTTAATAAAATGTGGATAATTCATGTCTTAAAACATTTTTATAATTCATTGATTTTAGAAATTAGTTGTCTTTTTAAAATGTAAGCTATATACAGATAGATAGATAGCTAATTGAAAAGAACCAATAATTTGAAAGAGTATTGATCACTGTTCTTTTAAAAGGAGCCAAACTACCTTTCTTCATCATCTGACTGTGATACATAATCATTCACAATATCAATTTGCTTTACAGTTAGTTTCTTCTTTTTAAAAATCAAGACCCTGTCATTTGAAGTCTCCAATAAATCTATTACCCTACAGAGAAAAAAGTGCTCCCTTTTTTCAGACAAGAAAGCATTCTTTTGAAACTCATGGCGATTATTACTAAAAATGCTTAATATTTCAGTTATCAAATATATGTATTATACAAAAATACCTTCCAATAGATTCTAACTAACTGAAGGTTATCCTGAACTACTTTGCTTTCTGAATCTATATGAAACTCAAATAGAAGCTCAAAGTTTATGCACAGCAAGTCCCAAGCAGCTTCCTTGAATTCATAACATAGACTTCATGTCACACTAACTAGCCTGACCTCTCCATTCATTCAAAGTTCCTTCAATACTACAAACTATTCTTGCTCCTACTCTAACTTCATAGACACCTAATGACTAACAGTCATAATATCTTTGTTGTTGCTTAAAACACAGGCACTGTGTTTGAGGGCAAAAACTCCAAGACAGTCAACAATCTTCCAATTTCCAAAGAAAATGCTCTTTGCTTCCTCCCCCAGGAAAACAAACCTCCCCCCACCAAATCATCAACACAGTATTTTGAAAAGCACATTAACTTTGTAAACTATAAAAGTAGTTTACACAGGAATTTTCCTTTAACTAGTTTAATATTTGCACATGCCCCAAAACCATCCCATGGAAAACTAATTTATTAGGTTGAGCTAGACATTGTAAAAATAGGATTCTACTTGTGTAATATATATAACTTAACTTGCAAATATTACTAGTATATAAAGTCAATGAGATGAAAAATTTCTGTAAACAAAAAATATTTAATACTAGAGGCCCAGTGCACAACATTCGTGCACTTGGGAGAGGGGGTACCTCAGCCGGCCTGCAGCTTTTCAAAGTCGGGGAGCCCCCAGGGATGTCCCATGGTGAGTGGGCCTAAGCCATCAGTTGGACATCCTTAGCATTGCCACTCCCTGTGGGAGTGCACTGACCACCAGGGGGCGGCTCCTGCGTTGAGAGTCTTCCCCCTGGTGGTCAGCATGCATCACAGCAACCAGTCATTCTACCTTTCTGTCAATTTGCATATTAACCTATTATTATATAGGATTTTATTGTATTATTTTCTTAAAAACAATTTCCACAAGACAAACTTAATTTGCTACAAAAGAATGGTAAACATGGGCTATAATTCAGAATTCCCATTAATTTATGGCCTTCTGTTAAACAACTGGTATGAGACACAGTCATCAATAGTTATCAAAACATGGTGATTTTTTATAACATTTCAATACCTAATTTTATTTTTTTTAATTTTTTTTATTGATTTCGGAGAAGAAGGGAGAGGGAGAGAAACATCAATGAGAGAGACTCATTGATCATCTGCCTCTTGCACGTTCCCTACCAGGGTATAGAGCCCACAACCCAGGCATATGCCCTGACCAGGAATTGAACCATGACCTCCTGGTTCATAGGTTGTAGACTCAACAACTGCGCTACATTGGACAGGCAATACCTATTTTTTTAAAATCACTTTACCTATGAGGAGAAACTTCAGGAATACTAAGAAAGTATAAAGCATTTCTTTTATCATGCATTTTTTCCCCTGCTGTAAATATAAAATTCCACTGTGACTTTGAAATATGAAGGGCACCAATCAGAAAGCAAAATTCAACTATTCCTATTATATCTAGAAAAGCAGGGGAATGTGAGGGCTTAATGGTGTCTTGATAGTATCTAAACTGAGCCCATTTGTACAAATACTGATATTTGATAGCCAAAGGTAATTATTGCTGGGAAAGCACAATTCATAAGAAAAGAAATGTCTTTCATTAAATGCAGACAGTTAGTGACTAATTCAAAGATTATGAATATGAAGTCACATGTTTTCTATATAGACTGCCCTCATAAAAGTTGCAGCTGGTGTCTTATATACATCAAAGTTACTAGTGTAGTGTTCTTTTAAGTTTGTCTCTTCTATGAAAAAGCTAATTAAAAATGTGTAAAGAGCTGTGTTTCAAAAAAACTACAAAGTAATTCTGTGGTGTCATTACAGGACCATCATTTATTGTGAATAATTTAAAAATTATTTAGAAAATAAGATACCTCACTAAGTTGAGCTAGCAATAATCCAAGAGATCCATGAAGATGTTAGTTTCACATCTGATTAATGTAGTAAATTGTGAAAATTATTTTAAATTCTTAAAAGAGACAAAAAAGAAAAAATAAGTAAATTCCTTAACCCTACATGTCAGGAGGCCTACAAAGAATTTTCAGTAGTCTGGGATGTATTTACCTTTAAAAATGCTAATAATGGCTTGTATTGGCATCTTCCTAGAATTGAGAGAAATTCTAATGAATAAAATATATATTTCATAGGAGGATAAATAGTGGGAAGCTGCTAATAATAATAATAGTAATAATAATAATAATAATAATATAGTTAGCAATAACAATCCCAAACATATCCATGGAAACAACACTCAGAAATAGCTAAACAAACATTATAAATTTATAGGTCTATGCCCAGCCCCAACAACAACATAATCAAATTTACTATTGGATTTAATAAATAGAACAAGAAATATATACTATAGGAAACATATTATAAATTTAGCTATTTTCTTTGAGTTGCTAAAATAATCTACCTTTATTTTCACATATCCTTCAAACATAAAATTGAAAAAAGTTATTCATAAATTTTGAAATTATTACAAATGCACCCTGGCTATGTGGCTCAGTTGGTCGGAGCTTCATCCTGAAGATGGTGGGCTCAATTCCCAGGCAGTCACGTATAGGAGTCAACTGATGAATTTTTCTCTTTCATATCTCTCTCTCTTTCTCTCTCTCTCTCTCTCTCTCTCTCTATTTTTAAAAATTATTACAAGTGCAATACACAAAAATTTAAATAACAAGTTTTCAAAGTTAAACAAACCTTTAGACTGAGTATCAGACACTACAAGAGAAATGCCATCATCACCTCTTCTCTTTTCTTTGGTATGTGTAGCCCGCTTTGAACAATTCTTATCTACTGTCTTATTTGGTTGAGAACCCCTGAAAAACAAAATAATAATATACTCAATTCTTTCCAACACAAATAAATATTGAAGCCAGCTGGCATATATTCAAAACAAAAACCAGGGATTTATAAATACAGTCCCACATAGGAAGAGTATATGATCTGAACAGCAAAAAATAATGAACTAAGATTTGAGAAATGAGTTCTCATCCCTGTTCTACCCTTTACTAGTATAGTGTCCTTTTAAGTTTGTTTCTTTGGGGAGAACACAAGACACCCACATCACAGGATTCTCCATATGCACAATGAGCAAAAGAATAATAGAAGTATTAAATACATCAAATTGATTTAAAAAGTAAAAATTTCATGAACACAAGCACCTGATAACCACATCTACGTGTATTTAAAAAACTTTTAAGTCGAAGGTAATTGTTAATATGTTTCAAGCATGGATCATAAATCAAAAGTATAAAATAAAGTTTGGAGTGTGATAACAAATTTTACCTATAAAGGAAATAATTTTAAATACAAGGTACCAGTCAAATACATAAAATATACAATTTTTGGAAAGCAAGTTTTGGAGGTATTTGAAATATCATGCCTCAATACCAAATTTTCAGTAATGGATAAATCATCCAGACAAAAATCCAACACAGAAACACTGGAATAAAAATATACTTCAGATCAAATGGACCTGACATGCGTTTATAGAACATGCCTTCTATAAAGGGGGGTTGGGGCTCCATCCCCTGTCACACTCATTTATAGAACCAGCACCAAAATATACTCTTCTCAAGTGCACACAAAAAATTCACCAGGATAAATCATATGACATGCCACAAACAATCTTAGCAAATTTAAGAAGACTGAAATCAAACCAACTACCTATTCCAATCACAATATGATAAATTAAGAAATCAGTAACAGGAAGAAAGCTGGAAAATTCAAATATATAGAGATACTAGAGGCCCGGTGCACAAATTCATGCACAGATAGGGTCCCTTGGCCTGGCCGGCAATTGAGGCCTATTAGGGAGCTGGCCAGGGGGAGGGACTGTGGGAGGTTGGCCAGCTGGCCCCCCAATCGGGGCTATCAGGGAGAACAGCCAGCCAGGGGGAGGCACCATGGGAGGTTGGCCTATGGTTCCCCAATCAGGGCCTGGGGGGAAAGACTGTGAGAGGTTGGTCCACTCCCAATCGGGCTGATAGGGGTTGTCCAGCCAAGGGGAGGGGCCACAGGAGGCCAGCCGAGGAGAGGGGCCACAGGAGGTTGGCCAGCCAGGGTGGGAGGGGCTGTGGGACATTACCTGGCCAGCCCCCCCCCCATTGGAGCCAATCGGAGGGGCCAGCCAGCAGTCGGGAGGGGCTGAGGGAAAAAGCCAAGGGAGGTTGGCTGTGGTAATACACTGACCACAGGGGGCAGCTCTTGTGTGGAGCGGCATAGCGATAGGTCGAGTGGTCATTCAGTCAGTACAGTAACTTAGGCTTTTATATATATATACTAGGGGCCCGGTGCACGAAATTCGTGCACTGTGGGGGGGGGGGGGGCGTC
>NW_006299393.1:694311-694612 GCF_000327345.1 Myotis davidii | reverse complement strand
CCGCCGCCCCCCTCTCACATACTGGGAGCCCTCAGGCGTTAACCCCCATCACCCTCGAATCGCAGGATCAGCCCCTTGCCCAGGCCTGACGCCTCTGACAGAGATGTCAGGCCTGGGCAGGGGACCCACATTTCCCCCCAGCACTGGTTCAGCCCTCAGGCTTGGGCACGGGACCCCCAGATCGCTCTGATTGCTGGCTCTGCCCCTTGCCCAGGCCTGATGCCTCGGCCAGAGGCATAGACCCCCATCACCCTCTGATCGCCTGATCGGCCCCTTGCCCAGGCCTGACGCCTCCGCCATA
>NW_006299393.1:690235-691625 GCF_000327345.1 Myotis davidii | reverse complement strand
CAAATATATACATATATATATATTAGTAGCTTGGTGCACAAAAATTTGTGCACTCAAGGGTGAGGGTGAGGGGTGGGGCCAGACCCCTCAGCCCGACCTGCACCCACTATCATGTTCCGGGACCCCGGCCACTCCTGGCCTAGGCACAGGCCTACAGGCTTGGGCAGCCTGGCTCCTGAGGCTCCATTTTATCAAGAGAACAAAGTCAGCGTTAGTTACAGCCCTTACAGAACCCCGTACACTGCATCTGTGCATACAACTGCCTTGTTCATGTGTCTGCTTCACCCTACTGAATTACTAACATCTTGAGGACATAGCTCTGTCTTATCCTGCTTCAACTTCAGTGCCTGGCCTGGTGCCATGGACGTGAGAGGGTTTGCTGAGTGAGTGAATAATGAGTGAGTGAATGAGTGAACGAATGGGAAGTGAATGAGAAAGCAGCTACCAGTTGGGATAGTTCACACTCTGCTCTGAGCTGTCTGAGGCAAACCCCAGGCAGTTCCCGCCCTGCTCCCAGCAGCCGCACTCCCCTCTCACAGCTGCATAGTTCGCGCAGGGCAAAGGCGGCCCGGGTGTGAGTGTTGGCAGATCAGTGCATTAGCACCTGCCAGCCTGGGATCCCAGCAAAGGGCCGTTTGTGGGCAAGGCCAGTGGCATATCGGTGCATTAGCACCTGTCGGCCAGGGATCCCCCGCTGAGGGCCATTTGTGGGCGTGGCCAGTGACAGATCGGTGCATTAGCACCTGTCGGCTGGGGATCCCCCCCAGGGCCATTTGTGGGCGTGGCCAGTGACAGATCGGTGCATTAGCACCAGTCAGCTGGGGATCCCCCTAGAGGGCCGTTTGTGGGCATGGCCAGTGGCAGATCGGTGCATTAGCACCTGTAGGCTGGGGATCCCCACTGGAGGGCTGTTTGTGGGCATGGCCAGTGACAGATAGGCGCATTAGCACCAGTCAGCCAGGATCCCCCTGGAGGGCTGTTTGTGGGCATGGCCAGTGGCAGATCAGTGCATTAGCACCTGTCCGGGGATCCCCACTGGAAGGCCATTTGTGGGCGTGGCCGGTGGCCGGTCGCTGGGGTTCCGCACGAGCCCTGGATCTGTTCCCATATGGGCCGCCTGCCACCGAGGTTGCAAATAGCAGGCCTGGATGGCAGCGGGGCAGGTGGGATGGCGCTGTCCTGCCCTGCCTGCAGTATGCAAATTAGCCGCCATCTTTGTTGGCAGTTAACCACCATCTTGGCTGGTGATTAATTTGCATATCTCGTTGATTAGTCAATGGGAAGGGTAGCAAAGTTATGGTTAATTACCATGTTTCTCTATTATTAGGACTAGAGGCCCGGTGCACAAAAATTTGTGCACTCGGGGGGGGCCCTCCGGCCGGCCCACCCC
>NW_006299393.1:683915-686217 GCF_000327345.1 Myotis davidii | reverse complement strand
AGATCAACCGAAGGACTTGTATGCATGCATATAAGCATAACCAATGGACATAAGACACTGGGGGGTAGTGGAGGCCAGGGGATTGTCAAGGGCGGGGGGAAAAAAAAGACACATATGTAATACCCTTTGTAATACTTTAAGCAATAAAAAAAAAGAAAAAAGAAAAAATCTGCATTATTAAATAGTACACTTGGTATATGCATGTATGCATAACCCATGGACCCAGACAACAATATGGTGAAGGACTTGGGGGTGGGGGAGGCTGAGTGGAGGAGGAAAACAGGAGACGAAGGGAAATGGGTAACATCTATAATAGTCTCAACAATTAAAAAATAAGTCCACACATATATGGTCACTTAACTTATGGTAAAGGAGAAAACAATATACAATGGGAAAATAAATGTTGTTGGGAAAGCTAGACAACCACATGCAAGAAAATAAAACTGGACCAATATCTTCAATTACACACAAAAATCAACTCAAAATATATTAAAGATTTCAGGGTAAGACCTGAAACCATAAAACTCCTAGAAGAAACCATGTGATTAAGCTCCTTGGCATTGGTCTTAACAATGATTTGTGGATTTAACACCAATGCAAAAGCAACAAAAGCAATCCTATATAAAAAAATAAAAAATAAAAAAAAGCCTAATATGCTAAGTGTCCAGTCGTCCAGTCATCCGTTCAACCAATCAACGTGTAATATGCTAATGATATTCTAAAGCCACTCTACTGCTTGCTATGACATGCCCTGACCGCCAGTGGGCAGACAGTCAACCGGATGACCAGTCGCTTTTGCGTGCACTGACCACCAGGTGGCAGATGCTCCAACCAGTAGGTTAGCTTGCTGCTGGGGTTTGGCCAATTGGGACTGAGCAAGATAGGCCAGATATGCCCTGGAGTCCTCCCGCAGTCCATCCCTGGCTGGCCAACCTCCTGCATCCCTCCCTAGCCCAATCGTGCACCGATGGGGTCCCTTGGCCTGGCCTGCACCCTCTTGCAATCCGAGACCCCTCAGGCAATGTTGGCGAGCCGGTTTCAGTCTGATCCCGCAGGCCAGGCCGAGGGACCCCACTGGTGCATGAATTCATGCATGGGCCTCTAGTGTAAACAATATATTTGATAAAATAAAATGTTTGTCTTCAGTGAAGGCAACTATCAACAAAATGAAAAGGCAACCCATAGAATGAGAGAAATATCTGGAAATCATATATCTGAAAAGGGGTTAAAGTCAAAAATATATGAAGAACTCAGCCCTGGCCAGTGTGGCTCCGTGGTAGAGCATTGGCCCTCACACAGAAAGGTCAGGTGTTCAATTCCCTGTCAAGGGCACATACCTGGGTTCATTCCCTGACCCGGGTTGGGGCACATACCAGCCATGTCTCTTTCTGTCTCATATCAATGTTTCTCTTTCTCTTTTTCTCCCTATCCCTCCCTTCCACTCTGTAAAAATCAATGAGAAAAATATCCTCAGGTATGGTTTAACAAAAAAGAAATACACACAAACACACACACACACACACACACACACACACATCTCAGCCAGTGTGGTTCAGAGGTTAAGCGTAGACCTATGAACCAAGAGGTGATGGTTCAATTCCCAGTCAGGGCACATGCCAGAGTTGCAGGCTCAATTCCCAGTGGAGGGGCATGCAGGAGGCAGACAACCAATGATTCTCTCTCATCACTGATATTTCTATCTCTTTCTCCCTCTCTCCTCCTCTCTGAAATCAATTTTAAAAAGATTTTTTTTTAAGATGGCTAACAGGTACATATAAAGGAGCTCAACAACACTAATCATCATGGAAACCATGATGAGGTATCACCTCACACCTGGTAGAATGGCTATTAACAAAAAGAACAAGAAATAACAAGTATTGGTGAGGATATGGAGAAAAAGGGAATCCTTGTGCACTATTTCATAGAAATTTAAATTCTTGCATCCCCTACAAAAAAACTAGTACAGAGATTCCTCAAAATATTAAAAATAAAACAACTATATCATGCAGCAATTCAATTACTGTATATTTATTCTTAAGAAATGAAATCACTATCTTGAAAAGATATCTACGCTCCCGTTCACTGCAGCATTATTTACAAGACACACACAAAGACAGTTAAGGTCCATCAATAAATAGATGGATAAATAAAATATTATAGTAGAATCAACATCATTAAAATGTCCATACTACCCAAAGCAATCTATAAATTCAACGCACTTCCAATTAAAATACCAACGGCATACTTCATAGATCTAGAACGAACTCTCCAAAAATTCATCTGGAATAAAAAAAGACCCCGA
>NW_006299393.1:673912-682730 GCF_000327345.1 Myotis davidii | reverse complement strand
AATTCAATTACTGTATATTTATTCTTAAGAAATGAAATCACTATCTTGAAAAGATATCTACGCTCCCGTTCACTGCAGCATTATTTACAAGACACACACAAAGACAGTTAAGGTCCATCAATAAATAGGTGGATAAATAAAATATTATATACATGCACAATGGAATATTACCCAGCCATAAAAAAAAGAAAGAAATCCTGCCATTTGTAATAACATGGATGGACCCTGAGGACATTACACTAAGTGAAATAAGTCTGACACAGAAAGACAAATACTGTCTGATCTCACACATATGTGGACTCTAAAGAAAACAAAAAACATCTAGATACAGACAACAGATTAGAGGTTGCCAGAGCTAGAGGGGACGGAGGACAGGGAGTGCAAAATAGCTGAAGATGATAAAAAGGCACAGTTTCCATGGTAAGTGTACTGTATATTTGAAAGTTAATAAGACAGATCTTAAAAGTTCTCATCACACAGCACACACAAAAAAATATAGCTGTGTATAAGTGATGAATGCTGATTGTGTTAACCATTTCTCAGTTATTACATAAAACAAACTGTGTTGTATACCTAAAGCTTATACAATATTATCTATCAGTAATCTACCAATTAAATCCACTAATTAATTTTTTAAAATAAATTGATATAAATCAGTGGGAAATCATTATTTTGCTATTTCAAATAAACAAAGAATGGTTAAATCTTTACATATAATACTTTCTCCCATGATAATTACTTATGAAAAAACTCATTATCATATTATTTAAGTGGGTAAAAATTTTGAAATAAGAAACTACATAAACTTATTAACATAAAACATTCCTTTATAATAAAATATATATTGTAATTACTGCATTTTCAAAACCGTTTCAACCTAGAAATTTTTACAATACCATTTATAAAAGCATTAAAAAATCAGATACCAAAAGTTAATCAAAATCCCTGTACAGTAAATTATAAACACATACCAAGTGACCTCAGGAAAATTACTGATAAGGAAGCACTATCATTCTCACCTAGACATTTGCACTGGCAAAATCTATCTGATGTAACTATTTTGGAATTCTAGAGTCTATTAAAAGCTTGCAACTTCTAGTCAAAAGGTTTGACAAAAATTTCAGTTAATTTTGGTCAATTTCAGGTTTTAAATTGGTAGCAGCTAACCAATCATCCCACACCCTGAGCTCCAAGGCTATCAGCTATACCCAGGCTCCTAGAACATTTTGCATGGGCTTGCAAATGTGAAGGTAAGCAGTCTTGATCAGGTCCTCCAAATACTGCAAATCTGTACTCTGATCACTGGCTGAAAAAATAGACCGCAATTACTGCAACATCCACCTCTCTTGTTGCAATACTCTCCATCCAGCTAAAATGACTTCCAGAAGATTTAAAGGGCTAGCACCTATTCTCACTCTCCGCCCCTCCCCCCCTTCATTTTTCTTCTTTCCTCCTTTTGGAAACCAAATGCATAAGAACTAGAACATTAAAAAGCAACCACATATATAAGGTAATTCAGAAAGTCATGACCAAGGAAAGACGCAGACTTAGAAATGACCTGAAAAAGAAGAAATGACCTGGGACCTTATGTTTACACACTAGGCCAAAACCTGGAATAGAAACATGTTATAACAACAACAACAAAGACAAAGAGCCCAGCCAGTGTTTTCAATAGTTTAGCTTTGACCTATGAATCAATAGGTCATGGCTCAAATCCTAGTCAAGGCACATGCCCAGGTTGCAGGCTCAATCCCCAGTAGGGGGCATGCAGAAGGCAGCCAATCAATGATTCTGTCTTATCATTGATGTTTCTGTATCTCCCTCTCCCTTCCTCTCTGAAACCAATAAAATATATTTTTTAATAAAGAAAAAGAAAAAAATCAGCAAATCTTGGGGAAGGGGGAGAATCTTACCATATTATAAGATTTAAATGTCAAGTGTTCAACAGAAAAATGCCCAGGCATACAAAAAAAAGAGGAAAGTAGGGCAAAACAAAGAAAAAATATAAAACAACAGAACCTGTCCCTGAAAAAATCCAGACGGCACTCAATAGACTAAAACACTATTTTAAAAATCCTCAAGGAACTGAAATAAGTCTTGAAAACAGTAAAAAACATTATTTATGACAAAATGAAAATATTCATAAAGAGATAAAATATATAAATGGACCAAAAGGAAATTCTAGAGCTAAAAAGTACAGTTAACTGAAATGAAAATTTCATTAGAGGGATTTGAAAAACAGATTTGAACAAACAGAAAAACCAATCAGTGAACTTGGAGACATGATCATGGAAATTATCAAATCTGAGGAACTGAAAGAAAAATAGTAAGAAAAGTAAACAGAGCCTAAGGAATCTGTGGTACACCAACAAGTAGACTGATATGCAAATTATTGGAGTTTCAAAAGGAAAAGAAAGAAAGGGGCAGAGATTATTTGAATAAATAATCATCAAAAAAAATTCCAAATTTGATGAAAGACATGAATATAAACATCTACGGATTCCCAGGAACTACTGATAGAATAAAGTCAATGTATTTTATTTAAATACTAGTCAAAAGAGAGCAGGCATGGCTAGCCTAGTATCAGACAAAATAGACTTTATGTCAAAAAGTTTAGCCCTAGCCAGTTTGGCTCAGTGGATAGAGCACTGGCCTGTGGTCCGAAGGGTCCCAGGTTCAGTTCCTGTCAAAGACATGTACCTCGGTGCAGGCTCCTCCACAGACCAGGCCTTGGTCCGGGCACATGCAGGAGGCAACCAATTGATGTGTTTCTCTCACATTGATATTTCTCTCTGTCATTCTCTCTTTCTTCTACTCTCTCTGAAAATGAATGGAAAATATCCTTGGGTGACGATTAAAAAAAAAAAGTTTATGAGGATTTAAAAAAAAAGGACATTATGTATTAGTACAAAGTTCAATAAAACAAGATGATCTAAGGATAACAGTTCACCCTTGAACAACATGGGATTTAGAGTGCCAACCCACATGCAGTCAAAAATCAACATAATTTTTTACCCCCCAAAAAAATTTACAGTCATCTCTCAGTATTAACAAGGATTGGTCCAGGACACACCATCAAAGCCAAAATCAACGAATGTTCAAGTCCCTTATATGAAACTAGAGGCCCAGTGCACAAAATTCACAGTCTGGGACCCCTCTCGTAGTCTGGGACCCCTCACTCCTTACTGCCCACCTGCTCGCTGCTCCTTAACACTCGCTGCTCCTTAACACTCGGCATGTTAAGTGTAAAAACTCATGATAACCACAAAGAAATCATCTATAGAATAAAGACAAAAGGAAATAGGAAGGGAATCAAAAAGTTACTCCTTATCAACTCAAAAAGTTGCTCTCACCAGCTGTGAGCCTGGCTTCTGTGGGAGCGCACTGACCACCAGGGGGCAGATCCTGCGTTGAGCATCTGCTCCCTGGTGGTCAGTGCGCATCATAGCGACCGGTCATTCTGGTCGTTCCACCTTAAAAGTCACTTAGGCTTTTATTATACACTAGAGGCCAGGCACGCAAAATCACGAGGCCCCACCCACCTGCCTGCCTGCCGCCCCACCTTGACACCCTAACCTCTCCATCCAAAGCTCGAGAGCGCCTGGCCCCACCCCCAACCCCTCCAGCCTTCTCTGGCTGCTTCAAGCCCCACCCTCCGTCCCGCAAGTCGCCTTGGGCTGGTCCAGCCTTCTCCGGGCACCTCCCCACTTCTGCCCTGTCTCCAGGACAGCACAGCAGCTCTGCCCCGTCATGGAGCCAGAGGAGAACATGGAAGTCTCCTGCCTGCTGCAGAGTTTCGCACACCGCTTCCTGGCAGTGCGTGCACTGCGCTCTTTCACCTAGTAGATGGGCAACAGGCGAGCTGAGTGTAAGCAGTGGGTGGCAAAGGACTGGTGAGGGGGACACTATGGGCTCTCACCCCTGCCCTCCCCGGCACGGGATGGTCCTGCCTCCTGGGGCCCCCCGCCTCCCGCCTGGGCTTCCATCGCAGCCCCGGCTTCGTCCGGAAGGACATCTGGTCTAATTAGCATATTATACTTTTATTATTATAGAACTAGATGCCCAATGCATGAAATTCGTACAAGGGGTTCGGCCCTCGCAGCCCTGGCTTCATCCGGAAAGTCATCCCGGATGGCCGTTCATGACCATTAGCATATTAGCTCTTTATTATAAAGGATACTAGAAGCCCGGTACACAAAAATTCATGCGCTCAGGGGGTCCCTCAGCCCAGCCTGTGCCCTCTCACAGTCTGGGATCCCTCAGGGGATGTCCACCTGCTGGCTTAGGCCCATTCCCCAGGGGGGAGCAGCCCTAAGCTGGCAGTCAGACATCACTCTGGCAGCCCAGGAACCCCTTGGGGGATGTCCAACTGATGGCTTAGGTCCGCTCTCCATGGGGAGCAGGCCTAAGCTGCAATTGGACATCCTTAATGCTGCCAAGGAGGTGGGAGAGGCTCCTGCCACTGCCGCTGTGCTTGCAGCCATCAACCCAGCTTGTGGCTGAGTGGAGTTCCCCCTGTAGGAGCACACTGACCACCAGGGAGCAGCTCTTGCATTGAGCGTGTTCCCCCTGGTGGTCAGTGTGCATCATTGCAACCGGTCGTTCCCAGTCATTCCACTGTTCCAGTCAATTTTCATATTACCCTTTTCTTATATAGGATAGTGTAGAACAATGCATATAGTTGGCCCTCTGAATCTGCAGATCCCCAACCACAGACAGAAAAAAAAAAAACCTGTTTTTGATCTACTGTTCATTGAATCTGTAGATACAAAACCCAGGGGTACTGAGGACCAACTATACATTTATTGGAAGGAAGGAAGGTGGAACACATATAAGTGAACCTGTGCAGTTGAAATCTGTGTTATTTAAGGGTCAATTGCATGAATGTTTATACATCTAGTCAGATGATCAAAATATATGAAGCGCCGAAACCGGTTTGGCTCAGTGGATAGAGCGTCAGCCTGCGGACTGAAAGGTCCCAGGTTCGATTCCAGTCAAGGGCATGTACCTGGGTTGCGGGCACATCCCCAGTAGGAGGTGTGCAGGAGGCAGCTGGTCGATGTTTCTCTCTCATCTATGTTTCCAACTCTCTATTTCTCTCCCTTCCTCTCTGTAAAAAATCAATAAAATATATTTTAAAAATATATATATGAAGCAAAAATTGACAGAACAGAAGAAATAGACAGTTCCATAATAATAGTTGGAAACTTCAATACCCCACTCTCAACAACAAACAGAAGCTGACAGAAGATAAATAAAGAATTAAAGGACATGAGCAACAGAATATATCAACTAGATCTAACAGGCATATACAGAACACTCCATTCTAGCCACAACACAGAATACACATTCTTCTCAAGTGCAGATTGGACATTCTCCAGGAAAGACAATACTGTAGACAACAAATTAAGTCTTGGTAAGTTTAGAAAAATGAGTAACATACAAAACATCTCTGGCCACACAGGATGAAGTTAGAAATCAATAATGCAAGGAAAACCAAAAAATTCTCACTTGTGGAAACAACACACTTATCTTAAACAACCAATGAGTCTATAAATAAGTCCCAAGTAAAAGGGAAAACTGAAAATAAAAACAGGGAGCATTATCTCAATGCATTGAGATTTTGCTTCCCAGCAGTTGTGAACAATTTGGCTCAAATAAACTCACAAAAATTCTTTAAGAAAAAAAATATCCAAACATATATGATGCAGCAAAAGCAGTGCTAAGGGAGAAGTAAATAGCTGTACATTTCACATTAAAAAATAAGAAATAACTCAAATCAGCAACCTAACTTATAACTTAAAAAACTAGAAAAAGAAGAACAAATTAAATTCAAATGTAGTATAAGGATAGAAATAATAAAGATTAGAGGGGAGGTAAAAAACAAAACAAAACAAAAAAAACACAGAAAATTAAAAAGGTCAACAAAACTAAAAGTTATTTCTTCAAAAGAATCAAAATTGAAAGACCTTTGGCTAAATGAACTAAGAAAAAGACTCAAATGTAGTATAATTGGAAGTGAACATGAGGACATTACTATGAATCCTACAGAAATAAAAAGGATTATAAGAGTATAATGAACAACTGTATGCCAAAAAACTGGATAATCTAGATGAAATGGGAAAATTCTTATTAACACAATATCTACCAATACTGAATGGCAAAGAAATAAAAAATGTGAATAGATGCGTAACTAGTAAGGACACTGTGTCAGTAACGAAAACCAAACTAACAAAGGAACGCTCTGGATATGATAGCTTCAACTGGTGAACTATACCAAACCCTTCTAAAAACTTGAAGAGGATAAAATACTTCGTATCTCATTCTCTGAGGCCAACATTGCCCTGATACCAAAGGCAGACGAAGACACACAAAAAAAGATACAGACCAATATCCCTCAAAAACATTGATGCAAAACTCCTCAATAAAATACTCCAAGTAAAATTCAACAGTTCATTATAGCTATACCATAACCAGATGGATTTATTGTTAGAATGCAAGAATAGTTCAAATACAAAAATCTATCAATGTAATACACAAAGGAGGAAAACTACATGGCCATCTCAATGCAGAAAAAGCATTTGACACAATTCCACACCCTTTTCTGATGGGGGACCAAAAAACATTCAACAACCTAGAAATAGAAGGAAACTACCTCAACATAATAAAAGCCATGTATAAAATCCCACAGTGAATATAACAGTGAAACACTAAAAGCTTTTCCACTAAAATCCGGAATAAGACAAGAATGCCCACTTTCACGACTTCTAGTCAACACTACTGGAAGTTCAGCCAAAGCAATTATGCAAAAAAAGTAATAAAAAGCATTAAAATTTAAAGGGAAGAAATAAAATAATCTGTATTCACAGATAATATATGTAGAAAACTCTAGAATTATACAAACAAAAAACTGTTATAGAGTTATAAAGTTAAAAAGTTAAGAAAACAATTCTTACAACAGCCTCAATAAGAATTAAAAGCTTAGCAATTAACTTAACCAAAAAGAAAAAAGAATAAAATAAAAACTACAAAACATGACTGAGAAAAATTAAAGTGGACATTAATACATGGAAACACATCCCATGTTCATGGATTAGAAGACTTAAGATGTCAATACTAACCAAAGAGATCTATAGATTCCACGCATTCTTATCAAAACTGCAATGATATTTTTTGTAGAAAGAGAAACCTAGAGATGGTGGAGTTCAGAAACTCTCTGCCCACCTCCTCCCATGAACACAGCAAAAATTATAACTAAATTACAGAACCATTTATTGAGAACCACTTGAAGACTAGCTGAACAGAACTCCTGTAAATGAGGATATAAAGAAGCAGTCATATGGAGACTAGTAAGAGAAAAGGAGATGCAAAACAGGCTGAGCTCACACCCACAGGTTGTGGTCAATAATCAGAAGTGGTATCTTGGTTATACCAGGTGTACCAGTTAATAATACAGATTTTTTTCAATAGATGGAGTTACACATACGTTGATATATATGCGATTTGATATATATGCTATTTTGTTGTACTGACAACAAGCTTCAAAACTTCATATGTCAAATTTTCTGAAGGTGTTAACATCATAGATATTTTTAAGCTTAAAATTGTCAAATTTCATGCCAAAACAAGAGCATTTGCAAGAAGTTTTAATTCATTATTTTGAAGAAAAGAGCTGCTGAAAGTTATTATATACTTCGGGAAGCTTATGGTGAACATGCTCCATCTCAAGATACTTGTGAACGCTGGTTTAAATGCTTTGAAAGTGATAATTTCGATGTGAAAGACAAAGAACATCCAGGTCAACCGAAAAAGTTTGAAGACCAATAATTACAAGCATTATTGGATAAAAATGCATGTCAAACTCAAAAACAATTGCAGAAAGATTAAACATTGCTCAGCAAACAATTTCCGATCATTTACAAGCAATGGGAAAGATTTTAAAGGAAGGAAATCTTCCTTTAAAGCTTTAAAGTGTATTTTTAAAAGCTCTAAACTTTCTAAATTGGTGGGATTCATACCAAATGTACTATATAACCCTCATTTCTTAAACCAAAAGATAATACTAGTATGGCTATGACAAATGCCTTTCACAGCACTGGTATTAGCAACAGAGGTAACAATAATCTCAGGAAAAGAGCCCTGGCCAGGTGGCTTAGTTAGGTGGAGCATTATCCTGTACACCAAAAGATTGCAGGTTTGATTCCCAGTCAGGGCACATACATAGACTGCAGGTTTGATCCCAATTGATGTTTTGTCTATCTCTCTCTCTCTTCATCTCTCCCTCAAATCAATGAAAGCATATTCTTGGGTGAGAATTATGTTTAAAAAGAAAAAAAATCTCAGGATAAGACACTAGCATCCCCAACATAAAAGATTTAAATATCATCGACTACAACAACACAAAACAGACATCATCCAGAAGGCTGGCTGAGTGGAAATTCTACAACTAGAAGGAAAGAGAAAAGCACACTGAGACTCAGAGGAGGTGCGGAAGTAAAGTGCAGAGGTATGGAGACGCGTGTGTGGAAAGGGCTGGCAATAAAGGACGCCAGTGTCTTTTTCAATAGGGAGGGAGTCACAAACTCCCAACGGCCCTGAACTCCAGTTCCAGGCGAGTCTCTAGGGGCCCAGGACTCATACAGGGAGAAACTGGACTGTCCAGCATCGGGCAAAACTCGAGGGCAGCTTTCTCTCAGAGGTGCTTGCAGCGATTACCGGGATACTAAGACGGGACATTGAGACACAGGGGCCTCTCAGGGCAGGACTGAGGATCAGCCATAGCTGTTTGCTCCACCCTGTTGATTCACTGAGACCCTGC
>NW_006299393.1:670874-673141 GCF_000327345.1 Myotis davidii | reverse complement strand
ATTCTACCAAGAAAAGCTATCATTCACAATTGAAGGTCAGATAAAGAGCTTCACAGATAAGAAAAAGCTAAAGGAGTTCACCAAACCAGTTATATATGAAATGCTGAAAGGTAACCTTTAAGAAGGGGAAGAAGAAGAAAAAGGTGAACAACAAATACACATCTATCAACAAGTGAATCTAAAAATCAAGTGAATAAAAAATCTGAACAGAGTAAACTGGTGAATATAATAGAATCAGGGGCATAGAAAGGGAGTGGACTATTCTTGGGGGGTGGAGGAACAGGGGATGAGGTATATGAAATGCTGAAAGGTAACCTTTAAGAAGGGGAAGAAGAAGAAAAAGGTGAACAACAAATACACATCTATCAACAAGTGAATCTAAAAATCAAGTGAATAAAAAATCTGAACAGAGTAAACTGGTGAATATAATAGAATCAGGGGCATAGAAAGGGAGTGGACTATTCTTGGGGGGTGGAGGAACAGGGGATGAGGAGTGTGGGAAGAGACTGGACAAAAATTGTACAACTATGGATGAGGACAGTGGGAGGGTAAGGGCAGAGGTGGGGTGAGAACTGGGTGGAAGGGAACTATGTGGGGGAGGAACAACTGTAATAATCTGAACAATAAAGATTTATTTAAAAAATAAAATAAAAATGACTACCATTTATTAATCACAAATAATGACTACCACTTATTAATCACATAATGACTATCATTAGTCACATACTAAGTTATATAGCTTATCTCCTTAAATCTGCATAATAATCCTATAAGAGTGCATTATCCCTGTTTTAAAGAAAGAATAAGTAACTTGCCCAAGATAAGCCAGGTTCTTAGGAATACTGCTAATATCTGAATCCAGGTGTCTGTCTTCAAATCTATACCAGGGGTGGGGCACCTTTTTTCTGCAAATGACCATTTGTATATTTATAACATCATTGGAGGGTCATATAAAATTATCAACTTAAAAATTAGCCTGCTATATTTGGTCAAACATTTAACTAATTCACCCCCTTATGCCTTGGCAGGGGCAGATCAAAGGATTTTGCTGATCACATATGACCCACAGACCAGACATTCCCCACCTCTGGGATTCCATTCCAAATGCAAGAACCAAAGAAAATTACCACCAACAAAATGAATTTCTAAGGCCCACATCAAATACCACCTGGAAATTTCATAAAATGAATTTCAAGAAAAAATTTAACTGCCAAGAAGGACCCCTCATGGTTAACTGGTAACGAATTCATAACTAGAGTCTAGCAGCCATTACCAACACAAGCTCTCATACACACTGCATGTAGGAAAAGCAACAGGCTGAACCTTCAGTTTCTTGCACTTGCCCTGCCATAGAATCAACCCTCATAAATGAGTTCATGGTATCAACTTGCAATCAGTGGACTAAGACCTGCCCCTCCCAATCAGAACCATGCAACTATATCCTCATTTGCATCTATACTGACCAATCAGAACTGCTCCATCGTAATGACCAATCTGACCTATCAAGACCATGCTACTTGGACCAATCAGAACTTTGCTATTTAGATTCCTGTTCTGAACCAGTTAGGAACCAGGGTGCAAGCTTTATATAGGGCAGCTTCCCCTTTGTCTGGTGGAGCTCACTTTTGGTTTCTAAGGTAGGTTGCCTTTCCCCAGTTTGCAAATTGTTCTCTTGAATAAACTTTCTTCTCTTTCCATACCCCATATTGGGGGCTCTATTGACATTAGCTTGGTGGCAGCAAATTTTTGTTGATCACAACTATTTAGAAAGAACTTGAGGAGAGCTAGAGTTCTTATTTTATAGATTTTTAGGAACAGCCAGAAATTTTAGACCTATTATTATTAAACCTTAAACCCAAATTGGTATAAAGCTTTAAAAGTATAGATTTAATATAATAGTTTCATAGAATCCTCACAATTAGCATGAATGTGTGTGTTGATGTCATTTGAATTCCATGGTAACAGTACATAATAAATAATCACTATGATTAAATCAACCCTAATGCTTTGGTAGAGCCAGATCAAATGATTTTAATCACTTGACTACTTATGGTTACATATCTGAGTACTTATGCTGTGAACTATTACCATGAAACTCAAACAATATGTCTTACATAAGCCTTCAGTTATAACAACATATATATATATATACACACATATACATATGTATGTATGTGTATATATATATATATATACACACATATACATACATACATACACACACACACACACACACACACACACACACACACACTAGGAGCCCAGAG
>NW_006299393.1:667870-670652 GCF_000327345.1 Myotis davidii | reverse complement strand
TCGTTGCTACTTCATAACTGTAATGTTGCTACTGTTATGAATCGTAATGTAAATATCTGATATGCAGGATGGTCTTAGGCGACCCCTATGAAAGGGTCATTCGACTCCCAAAGGGGTCACAAGCCCACAGGTTGAGAACCGCTGCTCTAGTGTCTAGGAGAGCTGTCTGCCACCAAAACTACGATTCCCAGCATTCCTGGTGCTCCCCGCATTCTGGGTTTTCCCCGACCAGAGAGCCACTTCCCACCAAGCCTCCGGCTCTCCTGCTCTGTCCAGTGACCTAGGGAGCCATGTCCCCACAAGCTGCCGGCTCTCCCCCTCTGCTGTCTATGCAAATTACCCACTATATTTGTCAGGTTAATTTGCATACTCACTCCTCATTGGCTGGTGGCGTGGCTTGAGCATAGCTGGTTGGTGCTAATTTGCATATTTCTCTTTTATTATTATCGTATTATATAGGATACGATTCTCACATGTGAAATTTAAAAGAGATAATAAACAACCTTGTGAGGTAGAAAAGGCATTCAAAATTATTTGTTTTTACAACTCAGAAAACCAAAGGTCAAGGTTAAATTACATAAACATTAACCCAAGTGCACAAAATTAAAATGTATTGAGCTAACCACTGGATGTAAGTGCAAATAAGACATGATATCTCTCCTTAAGGAGCTCATGGTCCAGTAGAGAAGGCAGAAATAAACACCTACAGTATAAAATTATAAATGTACTTCTAATAATCTCTAATTATACATCAAATTTATTAGGAACTAGATAATACCACTGAAACTCATTTTTTTCCCAGCAAATTCAGAAAGAGATCTACTAAAGTATAAAGTTAAAATTGTCATTGATAATTCACTAAGTAGAACCACGGTGAAAACATAAAATATCTTCCAAAAGGAGAAAAATTCATAAAATTTTTAAGTTCATAAGAAATGAAGTGAGTTTATAAAAATAAAATGTGTTAAAAATATAAGAAATTTGTTACAGATCTTTAATGAAGCAACTATAAATACTCTTTAATGTAATTAGGCTTAGAAGACAAATACAAGCCCTAGCTGGTTTGGCTCAGTGGATAGAGCATCAGCCTGCAAACTGAAAGGTCCCAGGTTCAATTCTGATCAAAGACACATGCTTGGGTTGTGGGCTTGGTCCCAGTGGGGGAGCGTGCAGGAGGCAGCCGATCAATGATTCTCTCTCATCACTGATGCTTCTATCTCTCTCTCCCTTCACCTCTGAAATCAATAAAAAATTATTTTTTAAAAAAGAGAGAAATATAAACCAGAAGTTACCTCTGGGTGGTTCAGGGGCAGAGGGGGAAGGGGGAAATAAGACTGGATCAGTAATTTTCATTCAAATCAAAACTATTTATTGTACTGGCTGAAAGCAGAAAAGTAAAATGAGAAGTTCATGATAAAGTAAAAGTTAAAGGTCTATTAGTATCTGCTAACTGACATCCCCTAGCTTTTTCCGATGCTTTTTTTCTTATTTACAATTCCCCACTCTTCTAGAACTTAAAACAAAAGCAACTTCATATTTCCATTTTTCTTATTGGCATAGTAAGACACTTTTATTAATGGAATTCAGCTATCTCAAACCATTTTTGTGAGAAATGCATTCAGCCATTCATTCAACAGATACTTACTAAGCACTAAGTGCCAGGTACAGTTCTAGAATCTGGATATAAAAGCAGTAAATATGGCAATATGGAGGGATGGAAGAACAGGCTGACAGATGAGTGAACAGGACAGAGAAGGAGGAGGAATACACAGATGTCAGGGGAATGGATTTTAATTACACCAGACAAATTAACTGAAATACTAAAATAGTTAACTAAATTCTCATTAAGAGTCTGTATCCATTTTTCCAAAACACAAGTGGTATAACTGATTGTTTTTTAAACTGGTTATTAGCCATGCATGGAGTGTTGGTTCCAGCCACTAGGAGAGAAAAGTCATACTAGCCATCAGAGCACATTTGCCTCACATTTAGTAATAGCATATCTGTTGGGGAAGAATAGAGGAGGGGTCAAGAGAATAATATTTATGTTGAGTAAAGTTATCACTAAACGTACCTTTCATTTAAAAAGAAGCTCTTGTGAGGATTTAGATTTTGACAAGATTCTAGGCTGCCATCAGATGATGAAGAAAGCTGCTCTGATTGCAAGTTGTCTGTATCACCCAAAGTGGCCTCAGTTACAGGAAAGGTCTTTATGTATTTTCTTCCTAACTCCGTTCCCAGGACATTCGTCAATATAACTCTGGGTATCCTGTCACACAAAATAACAAACACTGTTCTGTACTGAAGTCTGCAGTAACAAATATATTCCAAGAGGTTGAATTTTCAAACATTTTCATCTTAACACCAGTGAGCTATAAGAACTATACCACCCTAGAAATTAACCTGTAAATACTAAAAATTGTGGATGAACACACTCTTTTTCTTGTTTGTTTCTAGAAGTACTTGTGTCTTATTAACTGGTATAGATTGCCCTACCACTACAATGGCTTTAACTGTTATATTGGCTGCTATTGGGGTGCTTAAAATTTTAAACAATTTTTCTCAAAAAATGCTTTCTTTCTCTCTTCCAGTCATTATTAAAAATACAGGCCCTTGCTGGTGTGGCTCAGTTTGAGTGCCATCTCATGCACCGAAAGTTCGCCAATTCTATTCCCTGTTAGAGTACATACCCAGGTTGTGGGTTGATCCCTGGTCAGGGTGGTGCAGGAAGCAACAGATCAATGTTTGCCTTTCTCCCTCTCCCTTCCTCTCTCTTCTAAAA
>NW_006299393.1:666713-667770 GCF_000327345.1 Myotis davidii | reverse complement strand
ATAAATATAAATATTAAATATAAATGAATCTTACCTTTTAAAAAAAAACCACATGACTACAAACCAATTCAAGAAATCATTATTCTTTTCACTAAACATAAAGGTCCTTGATAAGAAATTATATACTCGTAATTGGTAAATGACAAATGCTAAATCCAACAAGACACCATTCAGATTACAACTATGTTAATAATAGAGGCCATAAATAAAACAGCACATATACTAATGGTAATATATAGTCTATAAAATAGCATCAAGAAAATAGTAAACATTTAGAAAATTAAAGTGTATTTTTATTTAAATTGTATTTTTAAAGCTTTAAAATTTTTTTAATTGGAGGGGTTCATATCAAATGTACTATGTAACACCGGTGTCTTCTTAAACAGAATATAATCTTTTCTTGGTTAGCCAGTTGTATTATGAACACTTGATGTAATTTGCCACACTACACTGATACCCTCAAGGCTACTATTTGGCACTGAACTGACTGGCCCAAACAAAATTATTACAATTTTTTAGTTTCTATTACTGTATTTTTTAAGTTTTAATATCACTGTTATGAATATGTCATTAGCAGCACTTTAATGATCCTTTGTGAGAGACAACACATTAATACTTAGAAAGGTCAAAGTACTTTTAAGTTAATAATTTGACCTTCCGCATACTTTATTACATTTGCTACTAGGAGCCTAATAGGCGATTCAGGACCACCCACCCTCTGGTCCAGCCCTGCCTCCCTCTCCGGCCCTTGAAGCAGCTGCGGCCACTGCTGATCAGGCCCTCCCCCAGCACAGGGCACGGAGGGACATGCCACCCCACCCCCCTATGCTGCGCACACAACATCCTGCCCAGTGGACTCTTTACAGCATCCCGATTAATTAGCATATTTCTCTATTTTATATGCATACTAGAAGCCCAGTGCACAAAAACTTGTGCACTCGAGGGGGAGAGAGGGGTCCCTCAGCCCAGCCTGTGCCCTGTCGCAGTCTGGGAGCCCTCGGGAGATAACAACCTGCTGGCTTAGGCCTGCTCCCGGGTGGCAGAGGGCAGGCCCAAT
>NW_006299393.1:649450-665500 GCF_000327345.1 Myotis davidii | reverse complement strand
GATGCACAAAAATTTGTGCACTCGGGAGGGTCCCTCAGCCCAGCCTGTGCCCTCTTGCAGTCTGGGACCCCTCGGGGAATGACCACCTGCTGGCTTAGGCCCGCTCCCCAAGGTATTAGGCCTAAGCTGGCAGTCAGACATCCCTCTGGCAGCCAGGCAGCCCTCAGGGGGTGTCCACTTGGCAGGGGGAAAGCAGGCCTAGCTGCAATTGGACATCCTTAGCACTGCTGAGGAGGCGGGAGAGGCTCCCACCACCACCACTGTACTGGCAACTGTCAGCCTGACTTGTGGCTGAACAGAGCTCCCCTTGTGGGAGCACACTGACCACCAGGGGGCAGCTCCTGCATTAAGCGTCTGCCCCCTGGTGGTCAGTGTGTGTCATAGTGACCAGTGATTCCCAGTCGCTCTGCTGTTAGGGTCAATTTGCATATTACCCTTTTATTATATAGTACGGAGGCCTGGTGCATGGGTGGGGGCTGGCTGGTTTGCCCTGAAAGGTGTCCCAGATGACAGTGGGGGAACCGCTGGGGTGCCTGGCCAGCCTGGGTGAGGGGCTGAGAGCCGTTTCAGACTGGCCACACCCCCTTCAGGGAGGGGGCTCCTGCTGAGGGGGCTGGCCAGCCTGGGTGAGGGGCTGATGGCTGTGTGCAGGTTGGCTACACCCCCTTTGGGGGGGGTCCCCCCTGGGGTGCCTCGCCAGCCTGAATGAGGGGCTGAGGGCTGTTTTCAGGCTGGCCACACCCCCTTCAGGGAGGGGGCTCCTGCTGAGGGGGCTGGCCAGCCTGGGTGAGGGGCTGATGGCTGTTTGTAGGCTGGCCACAGCCCCTTCAGGATGGGGGTCCCCAATGGGGTGCCTGGCCAGCTTGAGTAAGGGGCTGATGGTTGTTTGCAGGTTGGCCACCGCCCCTTCTGGGTGGGGGTCCCCACTGGGGTGGCTGGCCAGCCTGGGTGAGGGGCTGATGGCTGTTTGCAGGCTGGCCACAGCCCCCAGCCACCCAAGTCCCCCGCCTCCCCAGGTCACGGATTAGGTCCCTCGGGCAGTGTCTTGGCTGCCTGTCCCATCTGCAGTATGCAAATTTAATGGCCATCTTTGTTGGGATAAATTGCATACTCTTCTGATTGGCTGATGGGCATAGCAAAGTTATGGTCAATTAGCATTTTTGTCTTTTATTAGTGTAGACTAGAGGTCTGATGCATGCAGATTCGTGCAAGAATGGGCCTTCCTGCCCCTGGCTGACGGCACCGCCTTCGCTCCAGCCGGAGCCACCTTTCTGCCTTCCCACGCTGCCCAGAGGCCCAGAGCAGCTGGGGCAGTGCAGAACACCTGCATCATCGCCATGGACTACGCAAGCGTCCCACTCCGCCCCCGGCCACTCAGCACCTGCATATACAAATTAACCCGCCATTTTTGTTGGGTTAATTTGCATACTCATTCCTGATTTGCTGGTGGGCATCATGAAGGTATGGTCAATTTGCATCTCTTTTATTAGTGTAGATAGATAGTACTTAGAGAGGTACTCTATTTTTGCTACAGAGAGGCACTATGTTCTTTTCACAATGTTCAAAACAAAATAGAATTTCAGATCTCAGGAGAACTTTAAAATAATTTGATTTTCTCTTTATTTCAAACATGAAGAACTGAAAGCTCAGAAAATTTAAGTACTTGCCCTGTATAAGTAACTCTTCCTAGTAGAAGAATCTGAGCCTATTGTTTTTTGGTTTTTTATTTTATTCGATTACACTGTCTGTATCCACAATACTAACATGCCAAAGGATTCAGATAACTAAGCTTTTCTATCAATAAATACTTCAAGAAAACTTATTTCCATCAAAAAAAAGTATTACAATAATTAAGTTCTATATATGATCTAAAAACAGACATAGTAAATAGTACAACACCCTGAACTCACAGTTTAAGTGAAGAAAGAAAGGAAAGGAAGTCTGTCATCTAAATAACACTTATACTGAGGAGGGGAGGGCAGAGCCATTTTCCTACCTCCTTGCATGATTAAATCTCTAAGGATCCCATTTATTATTGTCTGGTTTGTATATCTGATGCCTGATAAAACCCTCCTTAAACAACTGGATTTGAAATGGGAACAGGGACAATATAGGACCAGTAAGGAGTCTCAAGATTTATTTTACCTGACCTCACACTAGAAATTGCTATAAATGAATTGTTAAAGGAAACTCGCCTCGCTGGTTTGGCTCAGTGGATAAAGCATCAGCCTGAGGACTGAAGGGTTCTGGGTTCAATTCCGGTCAAAAGGACATGTTGGGTTGCAGACTCGATCCCAAGTGGGGGGTATGCAGGAAACAGCAGATCAATGATTCTCTCTCATCATTGATGTTTCTCTCTCTCTTTCTCTCTCTCTCCCCCCACTCCTCCTCCTCCTCCTCATTTTCCCCCTCCTTTCTTCCCACCCTCTCCCTTCCTCTCTGAAATCAATAAAAATGTATTTAAAAAAAAGAAAATTCAACTATGGTTCTCAATACTTTAGGAAAAATACAAGGATATTAGCAAAGAAAATTTTATTCAGGTTAGACCTATACTTTTCTAGATACATATTATAGTGTAAATAAAACTGTACTTTAAGAAATAAGAGAATCTAAAAAGATCCAGAGATAAGGAAGCATGCAACACACTAATGTACTAGAGGTGGGGGGAGAGATTAACTAATGAACTTATAGGCATATTGGAGGCCTGGTGCATGAATTCGTGCACAGGTGGGGTCCAGTCAGCCCACCCCAATCGAGGCCAATTGGGCCGGGCCAGCTGGGGAGAGAGGATGCAGGAGGTTGGCTGACCGGCCCCACCCCTGAAAGGGGTTGGAGGATCCAATCAGGGGCAGGGCCGGCTGGGAGAGGGGCCGCGGGCAGTTGGCCAACCAGTCTCATCCAGTGGTCAAACTCCCGATCGAACTCCCGGTCGAGGGGACAATATGCATACTAGCCTTTTATTATATAGGCTATGTATAGCCCATGGACAGACAATAGTTCAGGAAAGACCTGGGGAGGGGAAGGGAGCAGGGTGGAGTAAGTCAAACAGGGAACATCTGTAATACTTTCAATAATAAAGATAAATTTTTTACGAAAGAAATAAAAAACTGTATGATTAACCTTTAAAAAAAGAAATGAGAAACTGATATACTAAATTGGTTATTCATGTTAAGAATTCAATCTTTACTAGAGGCCTGGTGCATGAAATTTGTGCACTGTGGGCAGGGGGTCTCTCAGCCCAGCCTGCACCCTCTCTAATCTGGGACCCCTTGGGGGATGTTCAACTGCCGGTTTAGGTCCAATCCCTAAATCAGCAGTCAGGCATCCCTCTCACAATCCAGGACTGCTGACTCCTAACTGCTCACCTGCATGCCATCCTAATTACTTCCTAACCACTCCCCTGACAACCTGATTGATGCCTAACTGCTCCCCTGCCAACCCGATCGCCCCCAACTGCCCTCCCTGCTGGCCCAGTCACCCCCAACTGCCTCCCCCTGCTGGCCATCTTGTGGCAACCATCTTGTGGTGGCCATCTTGTGATGACATGGGGGCAGACATCTTGTCATGATGTGAGGGCACGAGGGCCACCTAAGCTTTGATTAGAATAGATGATCCCCTATCATTACCAAATTCTAAAATATGACTCATAATGAAAATATCCAGAAACTATAATATTTAAGTAAAGAGACCATTTGGGATATATAAGGAAACACATCAAAGAAATGTCAGCTTCGTTTAGTATCCCTTTTAAATGTCTGACTACAGTCGTTTGAATGTCTGACTACAAATTTAAAATATGTTTAAATTTGTATTAAACTACTGAGTCCCTAAAAAAGCTGTCTCTCCAAATAGGTAAGATATTGTCCATAAAGATTAGTCCTATACAACGTGTTAAATAGAATCTACAACGATAACAAAAAGTACAAATATCAGCAAGAAAAGAGAGAATTTTTAAAGATTATGGTTCTCTTCTGAATAATAAGTTATCCTATTCTTGTAAGGTTTATTTTATAACCGGACAACCAAGGGGTCTGGGCTGCCTGTAACTATTGAGCCAATTAAGCAAAACAGGGTTAAATCATATATAAGCGTTTATTCCAATAATGCGGGTAGTATGGGAGAGCAGCAGGTCATCCACAAAAATCTGCTGTGTACCCCACCATACGCCAGCTGCTTATACTGGGTAGAAGGACAAAGATCACGTAGGAAAATAGGAATTACAAGTATGGGGAAAGTGGGCACAGGATTAACAGTAACAAATCATGTGGGCTGGGGGAGGGTGGTGTCACAGGGGGGCGGGAGCCCCTATGCACTCCAGGACCAAATTACAGACAATAGGGACTGGGGGTTGTAAAGAACAGGTGCCCCCTGGACTAGATTGTTTCTGCCACAAGGTTGCAAATCTTTCCATAATGATAGGTAGTTCTCGGAAAGAGGATTGACTGTATTCCAATGTTAACTCCCATTCCCAGGACATACAACTCTCAGTAAGGTTAGAATGTCCTTTCTCTAATCAGAACAGAACCATCATGATTAACAGAGCATGATTAATGTTTCTTATAATTGTAGCTTGTCTGCAATATTCAATTTCTGCCCCTAAGAGTTTGGTAGCTAGATTTTTAAAGAAAGAAAAAGTAGCCAGCCAGTGTTGCTCAGTGGTTGAGATCCACCCATGAACCAGGAGGTCACGGTCAGGGCACATGCCTGGGGTATGGGCTTGATCCTCAGTAGCGGGTATGCAGGAGGCAGCCAATTGATGATTCTCATCATTGATGTTTCTATCCCTCTGTCCCTCTCCCTTCCTCTCTCTGAAATCAATTTTAAAGAAGGAAGAAAGAGAGGGAGGGAGGGAGGGAGGGAGGGAGGGAACAGAAGAGATATGAAAAATGAACTTTGGCAGAGAAATAAGACCTTCTAAGTTGAATATCTCAAAGTCTTCTAGGAGAGAAAATTTTCAAAATTTACCCAAAAACCATTTGAAAAAATTATATACCAAACTGTAGTAGAATCTGTATCTTTAAAGCACAAGAGCCCTAGAGGAAATCTGAGGCTATCAGAAGGTTCAGAGAATTATCTCAGCATGTCTACCACAGTATACCTTTCAATTAGAAATCACTCAATTAGAACAAATTCCACAAGGAAAAATGTAAAGAATAAGTAAAATACTTAACGGGTTAATGAAATAGATATCATATAAATATATATAACAAAGTCTAAATCTTACTTTACTTATAGAAAAATTAAAGTCATTAGAGTGAAAAGCAGTATAGCACAAGAGTTAAGAGCAAGCATTCTTATTCTTTTTAATCTTTATTGTTGAGATTATTACAGATGTCCATCTTTTTCCCCGAATAGCTCCCCTACACCCAGTTCCCACCACACCCCAGGCCCTCACAACCCTATTGTCTGTGTCCATAGGTACGGCATACATGCACATAAGATTTTTGACTAATCTCTTCCCACTCCCCCCAACACACCCTTCCCTCTGAGAATTGTCAATCTGTTTGTTCCATTTCCATGCCCCTGATTCTATCCCATTCACCAGTTTATTCTGTTCATCAGATTTTTTATTCATTTGATTTTTAGATTCAATTGTTGATAGATATGTATTTGTTGTCCCTTTGTTGTTCGTATTTTTTATCTTTACCTTTTTCTTCTTCTTCCTCTTCTTAAAGAATACCCTTCAGCATCCTTTGTAATAAAGAGGGAATATGCAAATTGACCATCACTCTGCCACAAAGATGGTGGCAGCCACAGCGGAGGCGGGGGTTTCCATAACACAAGATGGCTGCGCCCATAGCTGAGGCCGAGTTCCCGTAACAAGCCTTAACGAGCAATCAGCTGGGACCTGAAGCAGCACCCTTCCCAGCCCCTATGGGGCTTGACAGGGGACCTCAGGTTCGATTCCAGTCAAGTGTAAATGCACAGTTTGCATGCTCGATAGCCAGTAGGAGGCATGTAGGAGGCAGTTGATCAATGATTCTCTTATATCTGATATTTCTATTTCTCTCTTCCACTTCCTTCCACTCTGAAGTCAATAAAAATATATTTTCCAAATATACAGATAAATAAATGACACATTGGATCAGATGAATTTAACTGACATTTATAGAACATTTCACCCCAAAGCTGCAGAATATACATTCTTCTCACGTGCACATGGGTCATTCTCAAAGACAGACAACATGTTAGGACACAAAACAAGTCTCTACAAGTTCAAAAAGACTAAAATCATATCAAGCATTTTCTCAGATCACAGTGTAATGAAACTAGAAATCAACTACAGTGAAAACACCCAAAACATTCAAACACATGGAGGATAAACAGCACGTTATTAAACAATGAATGGGTTACCAAAGAGATCAAAGAAGAAATAAAAAACATTCTGGAAACAAATGAAAATAAAACACAACACTCCAAAATCTATGGGACATAGTGAAAGCAGTCCTGAGAGGGAAGTTCATAGCACTACAGGCCTACTTCAAGAAACAAGAAGAACTGGTAATAAATTATCTAACCCTATTCTGGATAACCTAGATGAAATGGACATATTCCTAGAAAAATACCTTCCAAAACTCAATTAGGAAGAATGAGAAAATCTGAATAGGCTGATAACTACTGATGAAATTGAAGCAGCAGGAGAAACCAAGATGGCGGCATAGGTAAACACCGGAGTTAGCTGCCTCAAACAACCACTTCAAAATACAACTAAAAGACGGAACGGACATCGCCCAGAACCACAGGAAGACTAGCTGAGGGGAAATTCTTCAACTATAAGGAAAGAGAACAGCATACGAGACTCAGAGGAGGCGCAGTGCGGAAAATACAAAGAATCAAGTGAATAAATAATCTGATGAACAGAATGAACTGGTGATTATAATAGAATCAGGGACATAGAAAGGGAATGGACTAGCTATTCTTGGGGGGGGGAAAGGTGTGGGGGATGCGGGAAGAGACTGGACAAAAATTGTGCACCTAGGGATGAGGACAGTGGGGGGGTAAGGGCAGAGGGGGGGGTTGGAACTGGGTGGAGGGGAGCTATGGGGGGAAAAAAGAGGAACAAATGTAATAATCTGGTCTTATTAGTTTTCAAAATTAAACTGCATGTTTATATTAAAAACCTGGTGGTAATATTTCAATATCATCTTCTTCTTTTCAAAAAACAGCATGTAAAATAAAAGAAAGTTCAACAAAGTTTAGTGGTAAGTACTTAGACTAAATAATATCTAAAAGGTATGTTAAAGATGCAGAAAATAGAAAAGATATGTTACCATATCTTTTAAATGTTATTTAATCTAGGTCATTACCTATTTGTATACATCTCTTCATTTTATATCATATATGAATCTTAAAATATGTATATGTTTATCAAATTATAAAGTAAGTTAAATGCATTGATACTTGGTTTTAAAAATAATTCTGTCAATCTATTTAATCAAGTATGGAACTATCACTAAGTTTGTAAATCAAGGTTGTCAACTTTTAAGATTTGCTGCAAATTGGGTGCACCTGCATATGAAGATTTTCTTAAAGATCATTTCCAACAATCTTATTTTTTAAGACTATTGGACTTATTTCTGAGTGGGGTAAGCTGAACAAAATCAATACTGAACAACATACCTTTCAGATAATTTAAGGCTTTGGTGGAGAGGTTCTAATTTTTGACATGTCTCTAGGCTGTCAACAGATGTCGAAGGCAATGAGTCTGATTGCACCTTGTTGGCATCACATAAATTAGCATCGTTTCTAGGTAGGATCTTTCTGAATTTTCGTCCTAAATCCGTCCATAGGACATTCGTCAACATAACTTTGAGTTGCCTGTTACACACATAAATAATTAATACTAAACATTGTATAATACATGAATGCATCACAAATAATAACAAATGAAAACCTCCAGGAATTCTAAATTCCAGTTCTTGAAGCAATTAAATAGAATAGTAAACATCATAAGTAAAAATTTTGCCTAACCATTCTCAAGTATACATTAAAAAGTAAAGCCTATTTCACTTAAATTGGGATTGTCTTCAGAATTCTGTTATACTACAACTGTAGTCACACACCTTGTACAGCTGTTGGATTCCTGATAACCCATCTTTGTCTATTCTCACTGTTAGTGGAACAATAATACACACCTGCACATATCATCACAGAGGCAAGAACTTTCTGCACTAAAAATTTTTTTCCTTTAGTATTTATTGATTTGGAAAACATTGTTAAAACTAAGGGTGCAATGGTAGATCATCTACAGTCTCAAGCCTATGTAATCTTAAAATACAGATTTAATTTTACTTTATTTTTAAAAATAGGTCAATTTAAAACATTTACTTTTATTGTACCTATACCAATTTCAAAAGTAAAACTGCACCCTAGCTGGTTCGCTCAATGGTTAGAGTCTCAGTCTGTGGACTGAAGGTTCCCGGATTCAATTCTGATCAAGGGCACTTGCCATGGTTGCAGGCAGTTCCAGCCTTTTGCCTCATTACATTTTGCCCATTACTCATTCAATACATCCTTGGGCTGATAATACTGGAACAATGAAATATATTCTTTGCAGTAGTGTAAGCAGGCTATCAAGTAGACTTGAAACAATGTCAAATGAGGAATGGTTGAAAGATTTGGAAATATTTAATCATATTATTCTCCCTGGTACCAGTTTTAGGCACCAGTTTATTTGTTTGTTTAACAAATATATGAATATTAAGAAACAGAAAGCAAAATGCTCATGTATTTGTGTTGTTGTTATTAATCCTCACCCAAGGACATTTTTCCATTGATTTTTAGAGAGTGGAAGGGAGACAGGAAGGGAGAGAGGGTGGGGAAGGGAGGGAGGGAGGGATATGTATATATATATATATATATAGAGAGAGAGAGAGAGAGAGAGAGAGAGACAGAGACAGAGACAGAGACAGAGACATCGATTGGTTGCCTCCCACACTGCCCTGATTGGGGCCAAGGATCGAACCTTCAACCCAGGTTTGTGCCCTTGACTGGGAATCAAACCCAAGACCCTTCAGTGCATGGGCAGTCACTGTAACCACTGAGAACACTGGCCAGGGCAAGTGCTCATCCATATACATAAAACCCTAAGCGACCAGTTGACTGTTCGACCGGTCGACCATTTGACTGGTCGCTATTATGTGCACTGACCACCAGGGGGCAGACACTCAACACAGGAACTTCTCCCTGGTGGTCATTGTGCCCCCACAGTGGGAACGCTGCTCAGCTGGCCATGGGGCTTCAGACACCAGGCTCATGGTTGGCAAGCGAGTGCAGCTGCGGTGGCGCGAGCCTCTCCCGCCTCCGCACAGCAGGGCTGGGATAAGTGGGAGCGGCATAGCACACGGCCCAGCTTGGGCTCCTCCTCCTCCACCTGCTGCCTGGTGCACTACTACATCCCTCAGGGGATGTCGGGCTGCTGGTCTCAAAATCGGCAGTCCGACATCCCCAGAGGACCTGCAGAGATCGGGCAGAAACTGGCAGTCCAAAATCCCCCCGAGGGGTTCCAGCTTGCGAGAGGGTACAGGCCAGGCTGAGGGACACCACCAGTGCACAAATCCATACACCAGGCCTCTAGTATATTTTAAAGACAAAACAGATTTCAAATAAGTCACTTGTTCGCTTGGGTCTATATATTCAGACCATCTAGAAGGAGGGAGTTATCAGTCTTCAGGGGACCTCCATAGAATGCACTGAAACTCCAACCATTTTGAGATTTTAAAATATTAATCTTTAAAATTCTTATTAAGGAATAAAGAGATGAGTGGCATTTCTCTAAATAAATAAAAAGCATCCTTCTTTCAACAAAGACTTACTAAAGACCTGCTGGCAGAACAACTCTAGAACCTGAGATTCAGCAATGAACAAGATGATTATAGTTCTGCCTTAATAGAGCTTACAATCCAGAGAAGAATTACCCAATTAATGTATTACAATTGTGATGAGTGATATGAAGGAAAAATACAGATGGCTGCACTTGATCTGAACCAAGTCAGGAAAGGTTTTACTGAGAATATGGCATTGAAGCTGAAACCTCAAAGAAAAAGAGGTATTATCCAAAAGAAACAGGTGGAAAATGAAGAGATCTCCAAAAGGAGGGACAAAATGCAATGGCTCTTTGATATGTGTAATTTTTTATCTAATAAAAGAGAAATATATAAATTGACTGTCACTTCACAATGTCCCACAGCCAATCAGGAGCGAGTATGCAAATTAACCTGACAAAGATGTCAGCAGCTCTGCCCTGTCCCCCCCCCCCCCCACCTTGAGCTTCTAGTCTTATCTAATCTAATAAAAGAGAAATTAAATTGACTGTCACACCTGCACCACCCACAGCCAATCAGGAGCAAGTATGCAAATTAACCCGACAAAGATGGCGGCAGCCCTGCTCCCCGCTACTCTGGACCTCTGGGCAGCATGCCTCCTCAGGGCCTCCCTGCCACACTCCACACCTGTCAACCATCCTTGCAGCCTCCCTGTGGCTCAGTCCCCGGCCTTAGAGGCAATCCTCTGGTGCCTGAGGTCGTAGGTCCCAGTGTCTGGTGTCTCCCTCTACCCCACCCCACCCCGCTGCTCTGGTAAACAGCCTAGTGCTAGAGTAGCCCTGCGGGCGCAGACACACACAGGAGCTCACTCGGTGCACTTAGAGTGCTCTGGGAGCCCCGGGCCAGCCAAGGGGCGATGGTGGCAGCTACAGCGGTACCTGCAGGCGGCTCAGCTTTATTTTGAATAGATGAAAGAGGCTACCTACAAAGTAACCCAAATTATCAGATCTCCCTCCTCACCATCTCACCAAATCAAGAGGGGAGGGGTGATGGGCGTGGAGGGAGGGCAGGCAGGCAGGAGGCAGAGGGCGGAGGAGGAAGAGGATCAGGAAGGGGGCCAGTTGCATCCCACTTTCACAATGGGAAAGTGAAACACACTAGCATATCCAACCTCTCCAGTCCTCCCCGCCTCCGCCATCACTGCACAGGCTGCCAGACCGAGCCCGCTGCACGCCGGCAGCCAGGGGAAAGAAGGCCTATTCTTGCACGAATCTTCGTGCATCAGGTTTCTAGTGTTTGTATAAGGAAATTACGGGACTTAACCTGGTTCAAGTGCTTAGAGTGAAAAGGAAATCTATACAAGATAAGGATGGACAGTTGGGTAGGACCTGGTGAACTATATTATCGACTTGAGACTTTACATCAACAGCAGTAGAAATATAGTAGTTTTAACAAAAAATGATGAGATCAGAAATACATTTTTTAAAGATCACTTTGATCTTCTATGAAAAGAGGAAATGAGAGCACTAAAGTCAAGGGAAATAAGAATGAATTTATATAATAATGGTGACTTTATCAGGGGTAGGTTAGTGGAATTGTGGGATCAAAACACAATGGGATGAGTAAAAGTTAAAGAAGGAAAGGGATACAAAAAATATAGGCAGTTGACATATGGCTATGAATAAAGGATACACGACAAAAGCTGAAGATAGATGTGAAGTGCAGGAAAGATTTCTTAGTAATTGGTTGATTAGTTAGTTAGCTTAAGACAGAAAATATCTGAGTAAATGCTTATGGGAAGAGGTGAACAGAGTGAGAGAGGTTGAAGGTACAGGAAACAGAATAATTAACAAAGTAAGTTTCCTAAGAAATGATATAAGAGCTAATATTTGCATGGCTGGGTGGCTCAATTGATTGGAGCATCATCCCATACACCAGGGGATTGTGGGTTCAATTCCCATTCAGGGCACATGCCTGGGTTTCAGGTTCGATCCCCAATAGGGGCATATATGGGAGGTGGCCAATCGATGCTTCTCTCTTACATCGATGATTCTCTCTCTCCCTTTCTCTCTCTAAGTCAGTGAACATATCCTCTGGTAAGGATTTTTTAAAAAAGAAAAGAAGAGCTAATATTTATTGAGCATACACTATATATCCGGCACTATGCTGAGCACTTTATAGTAATTTACTTCATTTAATCCTCACAACTACTCTATGAGGTACAATAATAACTCTTCTTCTGCAATTGAGAAGACCAAACAGAATGATTACTAACTAAATGGGTGAGTAGTCAAAGTGGGATCCAGACCACACACTCTCAACTCTACTGCCAGCACTTTAACTGTTCTACCTTTCTGATTTGTGATGGGAGAAGGGGCAAGACGAAAAAGGAATCAAGATCTTCTTTCCAAAGTGATATGAGAGCTAAAGGAAAACAGGCTTGAAAAAAAGAAAAGGTTTCAAATCATCATTGTTGGGGAGGGGCCCCTGAACACAAATTGGCTAGAGAAGCACAAAAAGATTTTCTTGCAGTTTAGGAATCTAGTGATATCAATAATCATAAATTTATAATGCCACAAATATACTATTTTGTAACTTCTTTTCATCAGTTCTCAGCCACCTTGGTGTCAACACAATGCAAACATATAATTAGGTTCACAGGTGATTATTAATTACAAAGGAGAAAGGCACATTTACAATGGAGAGAGATCCAGCAGCTACCATGTATTAAACAACTGATCAAATACAGGACCACTAACAGCAAGACAAGCAGATATTATGTATCCCTAACATGATGCAATAAGCTATGAAGTACTCTCGCAAAAATGTAACATAAGAGGGAGTGACTGGCGCAGGCACAGGCACAGGCACACGGCTGGCCTAGGAAGCTGGGGTGGGGGTGGGGAGAAATTAGGGAAAAAAATGTAACATGAAACTAATTAGGAGAACAATCCCAGATAAATCACAAAAATCTAGAATGTAGGACATTCTAAAAGACAATTAGCCAGAACTCTTCAAAAAGGTCAATGTCATGGTCTAAAAAAAGAGGGAGAGAGGAGGAAGGGATAGAGGGAGGGAGGGGTGGGAGGGGGACTGTTCTAAGATTAAGAGAATAATGAGGCATAATAACCAAAAAATATAATGCAAGAATGTTAATTTGATCCTAGATTTCAAAAATCAAACAAAAGGCATTCAGAGGACATTCATAATTCTGATTCTAGAATTAATGTAAGATGATAATATGAAAACATTAATTTTTTTCACAATTTATTGTGGTAATTATGTAAGAGAATACCTGGTTGTTACAAAATACAGACTGAAGTATTTAGAGGTGAGGTGTCATGATGTCTGCAACTTACTTTCAAATGGTTCCAAAAAATGTGTAATATATGTGAACCAAAGGACCAGTGCACAAAAATCAAAATGACAATGAGGTATCACCTCACTGCTGGTCGGAATACAGACTGGTGCTGCCACTGTTGAAATAGTATGGCGTTTCCTCAAAACTCCCTCAGTCCAGCCTGCACCCTCTTGCAGTCCGGGAGCCCTCACTCCTTACCACCAGCCTGCTCGCTGCTCCTTACTGCTCAGTATGCACTGCCTTAGCGCTGCCTCGGAGGCGGGAGAGGCTCCTGCCACGGCCACTGAGCTTGCCTGGCTTCTGGCTGAGTGGCACTCCCCCTGGGGGAGCACACTGACCACCAGGGGCAGCTCCTGCATTGAGCATCTGCCCCCTGGTGGTCAGTGCATGTCATAGCGACCTGTCATTCCGCCATTAGGTCGATTTGCATATTACCCTTTTATTATATAGGATAGGTGATTTGCACTTACATAAATGTATGAAAAGAGACTAAGAGAAAGCAAATGTAGAAAAATATTAACTGGTGAAACTAGATGAAGGATATAGTATTATTAGTATTTATTAACTCTTGTCAAAATAATTCCATGTCTGAAATCCTGTACCATGAAAAGTATGAAATAGAGTTATACACAAAAATATACATTATGATATTATTTATAAGGGTAACAGCCTAAAAGCAACCATAAATAGCCAGCAATAGCAGAATGGTTAAGTTAACCATGGAATATTAATTAGTCTCTTAAAATATTCTACTTTAAATTTTAAGGATAGCTGATTATCTCTGTGTTTTCTGTTTTCTACTTGCCTTTTATCTCTTATTTTCTATACTAAGCAAGCACTATTTATATAAAGCCAAATGTAAACTAATTATTTTTTTTAAAGACTGGTAAACATTTCAGGTCTA
Organism: Myotis davidii; assembly: GCF_000327345.1. Taxonomy (NCBI): domain Eukaryota; kingdom Metazoa; phylum Chordata; class Mammalia; order Chiroptera; family Vespertilionidae; genus Myotis; species Myotis davidii. The sequence continues at coordinate 651,471 of NW_006299393.1, read as the reverse complement.
CCTAACCAAAACCTATCAATCAACAAGTGAAATTAATATATATTCTTGGCATTCAGGAAATTAATACTATTCTTTTTTTTTAATATTTGGTATTGAAAGTATTAAATATGTCCCCTTTTTCCCCCATTGACCTCATCCAGCCAGTCCCTGACCCCCACCCCAAGGCTTCACCACCCTATAATCTGTGTCCATGGATTATGCATACATGCATACAAGTTCTTTGGTTGATTTCATCCCTGCCACCCATCAACCCCTAACTTCCCTCTGAGGTTCGACAGTCAATTCTGTGCTTCTCTGACTCTGGATCTATTTTGTTCAACAGTTTATTTTGTTCATTAGATTCCACATATGAATGAGATTATGTGACACATCTTTCTCTAACTGGCTTATTTCACTTGGCATACTGCTCTCCAGTTCCATCCATGCTGTTGCAAATGGTAAAAGTTCTTTCCTTTTTACAGCTGCATAGTATTTCATTGAGTAAATATACCTCAGGTTTTTATTCACTCATCTGTTAATGGGCACTTGAGCTGTTTCCAAATCTTAACTATTGTAAATTGCGCTGTTATGAACACAGGGGTGCTTGCCCATTTTTTTATTGGGATTGTTTGTCTTCCTTTGCTAAGTTGTATGAGTTCCCTGTATATTTTGGAAAGTAACCCCTTATCAGATATATCACTGGCAAATATATTCTCCAGTGTTGTGGGCTCACTTGTCATTTTGTTGATGGTTCCTTTTGCTGTGCAGAAGCTTTTTATTTTGACGTCGTCCCACTGGTTATTTTCTCCTTAGTTTCCTTTCCCCGCAGAGATGTATCCATAAACATATTGCTACAAGAGATGTCTGAGGTCTTGCTGCCTATGGTTTCTTTTAAGATTTTGATGGTTTCACATATTACATTGAAATTTTTTATCCATTTTGAGTTTATTTTTGTGCATGGTGGAAGTTGGCGGTCTACTTTCATTTTTTGCATGTATCTGTCCAATTTTCCCAACACCATTTATTGAAGTGACTGTCTTGACTCCATTGTATGCCCTTGCCTCCTTTGTGGAATATTAATTGAACATAATGGCTTGGACCGATGACTGAGTTCTCTGTTCTGTTCCACTGGTCTGTATGTCTGTTCTTGTGCCAGTACCAGGCTGTTCTGATTATCGTGGCTTTGCAGCATAACTTGATATCTGGAATTGTGATCCCTCCCACTTTGTTGTTCTTCCTCAAGATTGCTGCAGCTATTCATGGTCTTTTTTTGGTTTCATATATATTTTTGGAGTGTTTGCTCTAAATCTATGAAATATGCCATTGGTATTTTAATAGGGATTATCCAGTGGTTCTCAATCTTCCTAATGCCATGACCGTTTAATACAGTTCCTCATGTTGTGGTGACTCCCAATTTCATTGTTACAAATTGAACATAATTAAAGCATAGTGATTAATCCCGAAAATAGTATGTAATTATATATGTGTTTTCCGATGGTCTTAGGCAACCCCTATGAAGGGGTCGCAACCCACAGGTTGAGAACCACTGGATTATACTGAATCTATAGATTGCTTTGGGTAGTATGGACATTTTAATGTTGACTCTAGTAATCCGTGAACACAGTATATTTTTCCACTTGTTTATATCTTCTTCCATCTCTTTTTTCAATGTCCTGTAGTTTTCTAAATATGGGTCTTTTACCTCCTTGGTTAAGTTTATTTATAAGTATCTTAATTTTTTTTGTTGTTGTTGTAATGGTAAAATGGGAATTTTTCTTTAGTTTCTCTTTATTGGTTCATTATTGGTGGGTAAAAATGCCATAGATTTCTGGGTGTTAATTTTGTATCCTGCTACATTGCCGAATTCATTTATTAAATCTAGTACTTTTTAGGTGGGTTAGGGTTTTCTATGTACAATATCATGTCATCTGTGAATAATCAGAGTTTTATTTCTTCCTTTCCAATTAGATGCCTTTTATGTTTTCTTCTTATCTGATAGCTATGGCTAGTACATCCAGGATTATGTTGAACAATAGTGGTGA
>NW_006299393.1:638425-645367 GCF_000327345.1 Myotis davidii | reverse complement strand
CAGCTGGCTGGTTTGCCCTGAAGGGGGTCCTGGATCAGGGGGGGGGTGCCCCCTGGGGTGCCTGGCCAGCCTATGTGAGGGGCTGAGGGCTGTTTTCAGGCTGGCCACACCCCCTTCAGGGAGGGGAGTCCTTCTGGGGTGCCTGGTCAGTCTGGGTGCGTGTCTGATGGCTGTTTGCAGGCTGGCCACAGCCCCTTCAGGGTGGGGGTCCCCGCTGGGGTGCCTGGCCAGTCTGGATGAGAGGCTGAGGGCCGTTTTCAGGCTGGCGCCCCCGGTGACTGAAGCTCCCAGTCTCTCCTTTTTTTCTTTTTTTATTCTGGGATTTATTTACCTTCTATAATTGAAACTTTGTAGCCTTGAGAGGAGCTCAGAGCTGGCCAGGGCGGGTGAGAGGGAAAGCCTCCTGCTCACTCTAGCTCCGTGGCCACGGCCGGCTGAAAGCAGATGTCTGGGGTTTATTTATCTTCTATAATTGAACCTTTGTTGCTTTGAGTGTGGCTCAGAGCTGGGAAGCTTGGCTTCCTCCATCATTGGGGCAACCAAGCCTCCAACTTGCTCCAGCTCCGTGGCTGCCAGCCACCATCTTGGTTGGGTTGATCTGCATATAGTCTCTCTGACTGGCTGGCGGGCGTGGCTTAAGGCATAGCGAAGGTATGGTCAATTTGCATGTTTGTCTTTTATTAGTGTATATATTTAAATGCCATTTAACAAAAAAAAATCAACCAAAAAAATGAGTTCGCGTGTCAGAGGTTCGCCATCACTGCCATAGACCAGTTCTCCATCTATGAGCCAAATGGGCCAGGGCTATCACATTTTTTGATTTGCAAATATGGTACCAGCCTTGTATTCCCAGAATAAATCCCACTTGATCATAACATATGATCTTTTTAATTTATTCCCTGATCCGATTTGCTAATATTTTATTAAATATTTTAGTGTCTTTGTTCACCTGGGATATCAGCCTGTAATTTTCCCTCTTTGTAGTGCCTTTACCTGGTTCTGGACTTAGGTTAATGCTAATCTCATAAAAAGAGCTTGGCAGTGTTCCTTCTTCTTGAATTTTTTGAAATAGTTTGAGAAAAATATGTGTTAGTTCTTCATTGAATGTTTGGTAAAACTCCCCTGTGAAGCCGTCTGAACTAGGGCTTTTGTTTGCTGGGAGTTCTTTTGTTTTGTTTTTGTTTGTTCATTTTTTTTTTTTTTTTTGCTGGGAGTTTTTTTTTTTTATTACTGCTTCTATTCATCAGTTGTTACTGGCCTATTCAGGTTTTCTGATTCTTCCTGACTGAGTTTTGGAAGAATGTGTTTTTCCCAGAATATTTCCATTTCATCCAGGTTGTCCAATTTGTTGGAATATAGCTATTCATTGTTTTTTTTACAATCCTTTGTATTTCTGTGAGGTCAGTTGTTACTTCACCTCTTTCATTTCTGATTTTGTTTATTTGGGTCCTCTCTGTTTCTTGATGAGTCTGGCTAGAGGTTCATCAATCTTTTTTATCTTTTCAAAGAACCAGCTCTGGGTTTTATTGGTCTTTAGTATTGTTTTTTTAGTCTTTATGTTATTTATTTCCACTCTAATCATTTTTATTTCCTTCCTTCTACTTACCCTGAGCTTTTTGTGTTGTTTTCTTTCAAATTCTTTAATTTGTAGGGTTAGATAATTTACTAGAAGTTTTTCTTGTTTCTGAGGTAGGCCTGTAGTGCTATGAACACTCCTCTCAAGACTGCTTTGACTGTGTCCTAAAGATCTGGGGTTGTTGTGTGCCATTTTTATTTGTTTCCAGAAAGTTTAATTTTTTCTTGAGCTCTTTGGTAGCTCATCCATTGTTTAATAACATGCTATTTAGCCTCCATGTGTTTGAATGTTTCTGAGTATTTTTATTGTAGTTGATTTCTAATAGCATGCCATTATGATCCAAGAAGATGCTTGATATGACTTTTTTTTTTCTCCATGATTTTAATACTATAAATATATAGTAAAAATGAACAAAAACTAGCCAACCAGAATACATCAAATGGTAGCATGTGTACTAGATAAGTCCAAGACAGGGCAGTCTGCATCCTGTCCATCAGAGTACTGGCACCAATGCCAATGGCGAGAGGCCAGGGTGTTGGTGGCTGATGAGGGTGAGGAGAGGGAGACAACCAGCCTGTGTGTGTGTGCACATGTGCACCCATGAGCATGCCAGTGGGCGGGAGGAGAGGGGAGATAGGAAGCCAAGTGGCTGAGGAAGGTGGCCTGAGCGTGGCCGAGAGCTGTGCATAAGGCAGCAAGCACTCTGCTCACAGCCCACTGGAGAGAGAACAAGGACCCTACTGGACAAAGCCACCAGCTGTATGGAAGCTCTTGAACAGCTGCTGGCCACCCCAGAACCATCATCCTTAGAAAGCGAGCTCCTCTGCATCTCCCAATCCAAGGCCCAAAAGTGTTGGCCCCTGGGGAGCAGCACAGACCCACCCACCCACCCAGGCCAAGATCCCTGTTTGGGTAGTCTGTGCCCTGCTGTGCCAGGGCTGGATACCCCTTCTGCTTTTCTAATGCCCAGGTGGTTTATCTTAAGAAAAAGATGAAGCCACTTCAAGTGGGACCCTTCGCATGAGCCCAACAGAACAACTCAAAGAGAAACACAAAGGGACATTTAAATGGCACAGAGGGAGCAGAGAAGTTGCTCAGGTCCCTCCTGGGTGAGCGGACAAGCTGAGAGGAAACCCCTTCACCCAGAGGGGGTCTGAAGACGTGTGCAAAGCCATCTCTGAGAGGTGGCCAGTCACCTCAACATCTCCTTCGTCCACCATGGCCGGGATGACCACTCCCCAGTCCAGGTCGAAGTTCAGCTCATCGTCCTTCTACTCTGAGAAGTTGATCTTGAAGGAGGGCTCACCCTCCTCTTATAGTGGACAGTCTTGGACTGCAGGTTAGGGCTTTGGGGGCTGTACATAGCCACCCAATTGAGAAACTCCTCCACCGCCTAGCAGAAGATGGTGATGGCCGCCCTGGCATCGGCATCAAAGGTGAACTCCAGGCTGTAGAGGACATGGGGCTTCTTCCTGTACTCGGTGGGGCTGTTGGAACCATCTTTGTACCTTATGAGCCGGAGCAAGTCCTTTCAGATGTTCACTAGGTTCCTCAGCATCTTCACCGGCTCATGGGGAGCAGGGGTGACAGAAGGAAACTGGACCAGGCGATTGCCTAGGAAGTTCAGATCCGGGTTGTTTCCAAAGAGATAACCTTCAGGGTGGGGGGGTGCCAAACTTCTCACCTCCCATGAAAAAATGTGTAGCAAAGTAGTTTCCACACTTTGGGGGATAGCAATAGGCCAAGTTCACCTGAATGTCGATGTCCTCCATGCCCACGATGCGTTGGCTCAGGATGGAGCTCATGGTGCACAGTGGGCCAGGCCATGCCAGGCTGGCCCGGACCTAGTGGGAAAAGGATGGCAGCAGCGGTGTCTTCACGCAGACATGGTCTGGACCAGGCCATACGGACGTCAGCCCATGGCCGCATGATATTATTTCAATCTTCCTGAACTTGTAGAGACTTCATTTTGGTCCTAACATGTGATCTGTCTTTGAAAATGTGCCATGTGCACTTGAGAAGAATGTATATTCTGTAGCTTAAAAGCCAATTAATTCCATCTGATCTAGTTTGTTATTTAGGATCACTGTTTCCCTGTTGAATTTTTTGTCTAGAGCAGTCATTCCCAACCTTCCTAATGCCATGACCCTTTAATACAGTTCCTCATGTTGTGGTGACCCCCAATTTCATTGTTACAAATTGAACATAATTAAAGCATAGTGATTAATCACAAAAACAGTATGTAATTATATATGTGTTTCCCGATGGCCTTAGGCGACCCCTATGAAAGGGTCATTCGACCCCCAAAGCGGTCGCCACCCACAGGTTGAGAACCACTGGTCTAGATCTCTCCAGGGATGTCAGTGGGGTGTTAAAGTCCCCTACTATAACTGTATTGCTGTCTAATTCTCCCTTAAAATCTTTCCTGTTTTTTTAATATATTTGTATGCTCCTGTATTGTGTGCATATATGTTTACCAGTTATATCCTCTTGCTGTATCGATCCCTTTAGTATTATGAAGTGTGCAGAAAGGGCTCTTTGACCTCCCATTTCTACCTGAAAGCCAGCCATAAAATTTCCCATGACAAAATGCCCTCTCTGTACCATGAAGACATTCTTATCACTAGAGACTGGAAATTAACACTAAAATGGAATTGTACAAACAAATCTACTAAAACAATCCTTATCTTCCATTCGTTTCTCCCTTATATTTCTAGTCACTTTACAATTTACTGCACCTAGAAACATAAACCCTTTTCTTTTGCCTTTTCACTTTTCCACAAATTTTTTATTCTTTGATAAAAAGGTATATAAGGGGGGAGGTAGAAGAAGGTAAAGAGGGGGATAAATAGTGACAAAAGGAGATCTGACTTTGGATGGTGAACACACAATACAATATACACATGATGTATTATAGAATTGTATACCTGGGTCTAATATAATTTTATTAACCAATGTCACCCCAATAAATTCAATAAAAACTTTTTTTAAAGATATATAAACCCAGCTGGTGTGGCTTATAGGTTGAGCGTTGACCTATGAACCAGGAGGTCATGGTTCAATTCCCGGTCAGAGCACATGCCCAGGTTACAGGCTCAATCACCACTTGTGGGCATGCAGGAGGCAGCCAATCAATGATTCTCTTTCATCATTGACATTTCTAACTCTCTCTCCCTCTCCCTTCCTCTCTGAAATCAATACAAATATATTTTTTAAATAATAATAAGATAGCCCCAGCTGGTTTGACTCAATGGATAGAACGTCGGCCTGCGGACTGAAGGGTCCCAGATTCGATTCCAGCAAAGGGCACATGCCTAGGTTGCGGGCTCGATCCCCAGTGGAGGGCGTGCAGGAGGCAGTCAGTCAGTAATTCTCTCTCATCACTGACTTTTCTATCTCTCTCTCCTTCTCCCTTCCTCTCTGAAATCAATAAAAATATATTTTAAAAAAATAAGATGATAAAATAAAATGGCATATAAGCTCTCAGTCCTAACATCTTCACATCTTCATTTCTCCTACAAGGGTTCTGTGTGCACATAAAAATCTATCATAACAAAAGTGTAATATGCAAATCGACCAAACAACTGAACAGCAGAACAAGCGTCCGGGCGACCATGCTATGGCATGTACTGGTGCCAGACCAGCAAAGGTAGGTGTGATGTGATTGGTCGGGGGCCCCCGCCATCATCCCACAATTGCCCCACAGAGGGAGGCCCAGCCACCCTCTGTAGGGTGATTGATGGGGAGGCTCCACAATCGATCCCCCCACAAGGGAGGCCCAGGCCACCAGCCAGCAACACTGTGGCAGGTGTGCATGGCCAGCTAGAGATCACCCCACAGAGGGAGGCCCAGGCCAGCCAAGCAATTGCACCCCACGCCTGTCGCCCACACAGGGAGGTGACTGGTGGTGGGGCAGGGGGAGGAGCACCACACAAATGGCAAGCAGTGGCAGCAACGGGGGCAGGGACAGCTGCTGGCAGCCCAAGAAAGGAAAGCCCCAATAGGACATGATCGCCGGCCAGGCCTAGGGACCCTACCGAGGGGTTCCAGATTGTGAGAGGGCGCAGGCCGGGCTGAGGGACCCCGCCCACCTGCACAAATTTCGTGCACCGGGCCTCTAGTATTAAATAAAATGTGTATACTGCCCTGGCCAGTTTTGTTCAGTGGCTAGATCACTGGCCCATGGACCAAAGAGTCATAGGTTTGATTCTCAGTCAAGGGCATGTACCTCGAATGCAAGTTTGATTCCCATCCCTGGTCAGGGGGCATATAGAAGGCAATTAATTGAGGTCTGTCTGTCTCTCTCTCTCTCTCTCCTTCTCTCTTCCTCCTCCTTCCTTCCCTCCCTCCCACGCTCTCTGAGAATCAATGGAAAAAATATCCTTGGATGAGGATTTTTAAAGTACATGTTTTTTTTCCTGTTAATCTGTCATCTACTGGTTTAATTATCAGGCCCGGCCATAGAACCTAAGAGGGTAGAAGAAACGTTTTTTCTTTGCAACAGATAAAATAAAGTATTTTCATATAATAGAATACAACTCAGCAATAAAGAGAAATAAACTACTGATACATCCAACAGAATGGACAAATCTCCGAAGCATGCTCAGCGAAAAAAGCCAAGTACAAAAAGAATATACATACTATGTTTTTATATATTGGAAACTCTAGGAAGACACACCTAATTGTTGGTAACAGTTAGAGACATCAGATTAGTGACTGCTTGAGGTTGGAGGTGGGTGGGTTGGGGGATAAATGGGAAAAGGTAGATGGAAAGTATCTGACATATGAATATTCCATAGGTTGTGGTGGTAGTACTATGGGTGTGCTAATTTGTTAAAATTCATCAAAATATACACACAAAATGCATATATTTTATTATATGTAAATTATACATCAATAAAAGTAATTAAAAGTCGTTAGGAACAAGCAAAAATATTAATATTGCCTAAAGAAAATGAATCTACCTTATTACTTTTCTTCATCAAAGCCAAATCACAAATAACCAAATGACTAACATTTTTATTAATTTATACAAGTACACAAGGGAAGCAGGGAGCAGGTCTAAGCCGTCAGTAGGCTATCCCCTGAGGGCTCCTAGACTATGAGAGGGGGCAGGCCTGGCTGAGGGACCACTTGTAACTTCTAGAGACGCTGGTGCTGTTGGGCATCCCCCAACCACCACCACCACCACCACCACCCCCGCCCCCGGCCAGTGCACGAATTTTCATGCACTGGGTATCTAATAGTAGAATAACCATGGTTATTCGTGTTTCATAGGCCAGTATTACCTTTCTGTGTGCTGGAACCATTTAATGGTACAAATGAAATATGTAGCTTTTTAGGACTTTCAGTGCCTCTGCTTGTCT
>NW_006299393.1:633487-638407 GCF_000327345.1 Myotis davidii | reverse complement strand
CCCCCCCCACCCCCCGCCCAATTCATATGTTAAAATCCCAATCCTCAATGTGATGGTATTAGGAAATGGGGCCTTTGGGAGGTGATTAGGTCATGAGGGTGGAGCCTTTATGAATGGGATTTGTGCCCTAAAAAAAGAGACTCCAGCTTTAGCTGGTTTTGCTCAGTGGATAGAGCTTTGGCATGTGGACTGAAGGGTCCTCCTGGGTTTGATTGCGGCCGAGGGCACATGCCCTGGTTGCAGGCTCGATTCCCAGTAGGGGGCATACAGGAGGCAGCTCATCCACGATTCTCTCTCACCATTGATGTTTCTCTCTCTCTCTCTCCCTCTCCCATCCTCTCTGAAATCAGTGAAGAAATACTGCCAAAAGAAAGCAAGGCTATATCAACATCAAACAAAATAGACTTAAAATCAAAAAAGTTTATAAGAGGTAAACGGTATTATATATTAATATAAGGTATAATACAGCTAAAATATAACCATTATAGATATTTACACATCTTGCACCTGCAGGAACAAAAAAGTAAGAACCAAATAGTGACTGGAGATCTATTTTGTGCCAGATCTCCTTCTGTATACATATAAAAGCCTAAGCAACCGAACAACCAACCAACCAAATGACCAGTCAACTGGTTTCTATGACATGCACTGGTCACCAGGGGCAGACGTTCAACACAGGAGCTGCCCCCTGGTGGTCAGTGCACTTCCACAGCCAACCTCCCAAGGCCAGCCAACCTCCCACAGTCGTTCCCCCAGCCAGCTGGCCCCGATCGACCCCGAACCTGCGGCCCCTCCCCTCAGCCAACTGGCCCCGGTGGCCCCAAGCAGGGTGGCCGGCCAACATCCCATGGCACCTTCCCAAAGCCAGCTAACCTCCCACAGCCCCTCCCCCTGGTCGGCCAACCTCCCAGGCCCCCACCGGCTGGCCCCCATCGGCTCCAATTGCCAGGCAGGCCAAGGGACCCCACCCATGCACGAATTCATAAACCAGGCCTGTGGTTTTATATAAAAAGGCTAAGGAGAACTATCCATCCATTCTCTCAATAAACTCTCAATAGTACAAAACATCTACTATGAATCAGGTACATGCAATGTTTCAGATGAAACTCAGGCAATAAAAGGGCTTCATCTAAATCTAAATCTAAATATATAAATAAATAAATATTTAACATGCCTTATAAAATATTATCAAAATATCTGAAGCAAAAAATTGACAGAATAGATAATAGATAGTCCTACAATTATAGTTGAAGATTTCAATACCCCACTCTCAATTATAGATAAAGCAACAACAGAAGAAATCCTATATAATAAAAGGCTAATATGAAAATAGAGTGAACAGTGGAACAACCCAACAATCAGTCACTATGACATGTGCTGACCACCAGGGGGTGTGTGCGGAACATGGCGGGTGTTGGCTGTGGCAGGATGATGGAGCAGGTAAGGGGGGGGTGCCCGACCAAGGCAGGGCATCAGTTGCTGTCACTGGGGAGAGCCTCTGGTGGTTACTGAAAATTTGCTTCTGCTTCAAGGCTTCACAGAGAAACTGCCATCAACATGAAAATTCTTTGCTCCCGCACACCACAGTCTCACCCGGCACTCACACCTGCTACCAGCACTGGATCTGCTCTCACCCACTGCTGGCGCCAGAGCCTCCGCTTGCACCCTCTGCCAGCACCAGCCCCGCTCACACCCACAGCTGGCACTGGAGCCGCTGCTCGCATCCACTGCCGGTGTCCAGCGGCGGTCCCAATCACTCGGCACCATCAGTGGGTGCAAGCGGGCTGCCAGCCCTCATCGCCCCCTGAGGGTTTCTCCACCTTCCCCTGCTCCTAAGGGACAATTAGGGCAGCAGCAGCCACTCGCACCCACTGCTTGCGCCGGCCCAAATCACTCCATGCAGTGGGAACAGGGCTGCCGGCAGACAGGGGACCTGAGGCCGCAGTGGGAGGGGCCAGGCGGGGGTGCAGAGGATGGGCCAAGACCCAACCCTGTGCCCACTGTAGCCTTGCAGCCTACACTTCCTTTCAAGGTGCACGAATTCGTGCACTGGGCCCCTAGTGATATATATAATCATCTAACCACTATGCTGTATACCTACAATGGAAAATAATATTGACTCTATACAGTAATTGAAAAATAAAATTTAAATTTAAAAAAAAAAGAATTGAGAGGATGAAAACAAAACAATAAACCCAAGTGCACATAGGACATTATCCAGGATAGATTATATTTTAGGCAACAAATTAAGTGTCAACAGATTTAGAAAGACAGATATCAAACAAAACTTTTTCTCTGACCACAACAGAATAAAATTAGAAATCAATAACAAAAGGGAAACTTTGAACAAAAAACTCATGAACAATATTTATTTATTTATTTATTTATTTACTTATTTGTTTGAGTTTTTGTTATTTATTTTTAAGAAGAGAAAGAAAGAGAAACATCAATTTGTTGTTCCATTCATTTATGCATTCATTGGTTGATTCTTATATGTGCCCTGATCGGGAACTGAACTCACAACCTTGGCATATCAGGACCATGCTCTAACCAAGTGAGCTACCCGCCCAGGGCTAAACAACACATTCTTAAGCAAGCAATGAATCACAGAAGAAAACATCAGGGAAATTAGAAAATACTTAGAGATGAATGCCAACAAAAACACAAAATACAAAAATTTATGGATACACAAAGCAGTACAGAGGATAACTTGTAGCTAAAAACACTTACTTTAGGCCCAGCTAGTGCAGCTCAATTGGTTGAGTGCTGTCCCATGTACCAGAAGTTTGCCAGCTCAATTCCTAGTCAGAGCACATGTCCAGGTTGCGGGCTCGATCCCCAGTTTCGCTCTCACATCGATGTTTCTTTTTCCTCTCCCTAATACCCTCTCCCTTCCTCTCTTTCTAAAAATCAATAAAAAATATTTTTTAATAAAAGACACATATTATGAAAAAAACACCCTGACTGCTCTGTGGTGGTTGCATTATTTTTTAAAACTGGATAATCCAAATGAAATGGATTTGACAAAGTTCAATAGCCTTTCACGGTAAAAAGACTCAACAGCCCAGCCAGCATGGCTCAGAGGTTGAGTGTTGACCTATGAACTAGGAGGTCCAGTTCAATTCCTGGTCAGGGCACATGCCCAGTTTGTGGACTCAATTCCGGTGTGGGGCGTGCAGGAATCAGCCAATCAATGATTATCTCTCACCATTGATGTTTCTATCTCTCTCTCCCTTTCCCTTCCTCACCGAAATATATCCCTCAATAAAAATACATTTTTTTAAGTTTAAAAAAAAACACTCAACAAACTAAGAACAGAAGGAAACTACTTAAACATAATGAAAGCCATGTATGAAAAACTCAGAACGTCATACTTAATAATGAAAGACTGAAATCTTTTCTTCTAAAATCAAAAACATGAAACAATGCCCACTTTTATCACTTTTATTCAACACAGTACCTCTGGATGTTACTTTATTTGGAAATTTTGATTTTACAGAAGTAATCATGTTAAAATCATATCAATAGTTTGGGCCCTGCCCTGACTGGTTTGGCTCAGTGGCTAGAACGTCGGCCTGCGGACTGAGGGGTCCCGGGTTCGATTCCGGCCAAGGGCATGTGCCTTGGTTGCGGGCACATCCCCCGTGGGAGGTGTGCAGGAGGCAGCTGATCGATGTTTCTGGCATGCAGGAGGCAGCTGATCGATGTTTCTAACTCTCTATTCCTCTCCCTTCCTCTCCGTGAAAAATCAATAAAATATATTTTTAAAAAAAAATAGTTTGGGCCCTAATACATTATGACTGGTGTCATACAAACGGCAAATTCGCCTGGCCAGCATGGCTCAGTGATTGAGTGTCAACCTATGAATGAACCAAGAGATCATGGTTCAATTCCCGACGAGGGCACATGCGGGGTTTCAGGCTCAATCCCCAGTGTGATGCATGCAGGAGGCAGCATCAGTGCTTCTCTCTCATCATTTATGTTTTTCTCTCTCTCTTCCTCTCCCTTCTTCTCTGAAATCAATAAAAATATATTTAAAAATAATAAATATGTAAATAAAAAAACAGCAAACTGAATACAGAAATAGGCTTACACAGCGGGAAGATGATGTGAAGACACACAAGAGAACATGTAAACATGGAGGATTGCAATGACACATCTAAAAGCCAAGTAATGTTGAAGAAGATAAGAAAAAGACATGGAGCAATCCTTCCCTAATTCCTTGAGGAAGCATGGCCCTAAAGGCACTTGATTCACAGGAAATATAAACAAATTAAACAATCAAACCAAAAAGCAGATTGTCAGAACTTATGAAAAATCAAGATCTGCTATGTTTTATGCACGCCCTCCTCCCCCCCTCCCCGGGCCAAAAAAAATTTTCTATGTTAAAATCCTACCCTCCAAAGTGATCACATTAGGAAGTAGGGCCTTTGGGAGGTAATAAGATCATGAGCCCTCATGACTAGGGTTAGTGCTCTTCTATAAGAGGCTCCAAAGAAACCCCTTCCACTTTGTGAGGAAAGACACAGAGAAAAGATAGCCATCTATAAATCAGGAAGTCCTCAGCAGACACTGAATCTGTCAGCACCATGATCCTGGATTTCCCAGTCTCCAGATTATAAAAGACTAGAGGCCCGATGCACAAAATTTGCACACTTGGGGTAGGAGGGCTCCTCAGCCCAGATTGCAAGAGAGCAGAGGCCAGGCCAAGTAACCCCACTGGTGCACGATTGGGGCCAGGGATGGACACAGGAGGTTGGCCAGCCGGAGAAGGAACGCGGAAGGGCTCCAGGGCGTGTCCGGCCCATCTCACTCAGTCCCTATCAGCCAATCCCTAGCAGCAAGCTAACCTACCGGTAAGAGCGTCTGCCCCCTGGTGTTCAGTGCACGTCATAGTAACTGGTTGACTGGTCGAACGTC
>NW_006299393.1:631147-633184 GCF_000327345.1 Myotis davidii | reverse complement strand
GTTGATGGCGTACCCCAATGGAGATGGCTTCCTCCAACAAGACAACGCGCCATGCCACAGTGCTCGTATTGTGCAGGAGTGGTTTCAAGAACATGACGGAGACTTTACCTTGCTTAGGTGGCCCCCACAATCACCAGATCTCAATCCAATTGAGCATTTGTGGGACGAATTTAAAAGAGCCATCAGGCAGCTGGTTCCACAAGCATCAAATCTCACAGAACTGGAGGCTGCTATTCATCAGGCATGGTGTCAGATTCCTCGCATCACCTTTCAACATCTCGCAGAGTCAATTCCAAGAAGAATCGCCGCAGTATTGAAGGCAAAAGGTGACCCAACAAAGTACTGATGGGGTGGTCATAATAATCTGGCCACTCAGTGTATAGGATAAGTGTGTGTTGTTTTTAAGCGACCCAGTCTATGGTATCTTGGTATAGCAGCCCAAACAGATTAAGACAAGATCCAACTATATGACCTCAACACGAGACACACTTGTGCCCTAACTGGTTTGGCTCACTGGTTCAGTGTCAGCCCACAGACTAAAGCATAACGGGTTCAATTCCAATCAGTGGCACGCGTGTAGGCTCAACCCCCGGCCCCATTTGGAGTGCTTTCAGGAGGCAAGCAATCAATGTGTCTCTCTCACATAGATGTTTCTCTCTCTCTTTAAAAAAAAAATCAATGAAAAAAATATCCTAGGGTGAGGGTTAATAAAAAGAGAGAGAGAGAGATAAAGAGAGACAGAGAGAGAGAGATTTGGGATTCAAAGAAATGCATAGGTTCAAAATAAAAAAAAATGAAAAAAGATATACCAGGCAAATGGCAACCCTGGAGTAGCTATATAAATATCAGACAAAATAGGCTTAAGAGTCCTGCCAGGTAGCTCAGTTGATTACAGTGCTGTCCCAATATGCCAGGGTTGCAGGTCTGATTTCTGATCAGGGCACATACAAGATGCAACCAATGGGAAATCAAGATGGCAGAATAGGTAAACACCAGAAATTGCTGCCTCTCAAAACCACTTCAAAAATACAAGTAAAAGACAAAACAGACATCATCCAGAACCACAGGAAGCCTGGCTGAGTGGAAATTCTACAACTAGAAGGAAAGAGAAAAGCACACTGAGACTCAGAGGAGGTGCGGAAGTAAAGTGCAGAGGTACGGAGGCGCACAGGGAAAGGGCTAGCAACTGAGGACTCGGCACACGTGGAAAGGGCAGGCAACTGAGGACGCGGTGCACGCGGAAAAGGCTGGCAACTGAGGACGCGGTGCACGTGGAAAGGGCTGGCAACTGAGGACACGGTTGTTTTTTTCAATCAGGAGGGAGTCTTAAACTCCCGAATGCTCTGAACTCCAGTTCAGGCAAGTCTCTGGGGACCCAGACTCATACAGGGAGAAACTGGACTGTCTGGCATCGGTCGGAGCTCGAGGGCGACTCTCTCTCAGAGGTACTTGTAGTGATTACCGGGACAGAGATAGGGGGCTCTTAGGGTAGGACTGAGGAGCAGCCATAGCTGCTTGCTCTGTCCTGTTGATCCCAAGACCACGCCCCACCCACGCTGTGCGCAGAGGCTTTTGCATATGAAAGGCCTGGCCCTTTGCAATCTGAAAATTACCTAACGAACTGCAGCTGGGTCAGAGAGACCCAGAACTTCCAAAAGAAAGCCCAAGGCCCCACAGCAGCTTGCATTGCTTCACAGCTGGGTCTCATCAGGGCACCTCCAAACTGCAAAAAAGGAAGGGGAATCTGCAGTTCTCTTCATAGCTCCTGCTGAGTAACCTCCAAGGGACAGTGTACCCAGGGACAGAGGGGGACCATCCGGATTACACCTCCTCAGATCCATAAGGGACAAACCCAGGGGGCAGACTCAGTGAGCACCAAAGCCCCACTGAAGCAAGTCTTGCCCCAGAAGGGTGTCTTCAGCATAGAAGTTCTCCCACTGCAGACACAGCTGATTCTCACTGCCAACTGGACACAGGAGGCGGTTACTCACCCACAGGCAGGGCCTCCGGCAGGGGCACTGGCAGGGACATGTTGGA
>NW_006299393.1:623242-630322 GCF_000327345.1 Myotis davidii | reverse complement strand
GCTGAAAGTTATCCTTGAAGAAGAGGAAGAAGAAGAAAAAGGTAAAGATACAAATTTTGAACAACAAATATGCATCTATCAACAAGTGAATCTAAGAATCAAGTGAATAGACAATCTGATGAACATAATGAACTGTTGATTATAATAGAATCAGGGACATAGAAAGGGAATGGACTGACTATTCTTGCGGGGGGAAAGGGGTGTGGGGGATGCAGGAAGAGACTGGACAATAATCATGCACCTATGGATGAGGACAGTGGGAGAGGGGGTGAGGGCGGAGAGGGGTGTGGGAACCGGGGGGAGGGGAGCTATGGCGGAGGGGGGCGATGCAACCAATGAATGCATAAATAAGTGGAATACAAATCCATCTCCCTACCCCCCCCCTCAAAATAAATAAATGATTTTTTAAATAGGCTTTAAGGAAAAAATGGGGTGGGAACCGGGTGGAGGGGAGCTATGGCGGAGGGGGGCGATGCAACCAATGAATGCATAAATAAGTGGAATACAAATCCATCTCCCTACCCCCCCCCTCAAAATAAATAAATGATTTTTTAAATAGGCTTTAGAAGGAAAAAATGCTAGTAGAGACAGTAAGGGACAATCCCCTGAGAAAGGCTGACTTCATCAAGAAGCTATACCAATTATAAATATATATATACCTAATACAGGACCATGAAATACATTAAGCAAAGACTGACAAAACAGGGTAAAAGATGATTAATTCAACAATAATAGTTCAATGCTTCAAAACCCAGTCTCGTAATTCATAGAACTAAGAGAAAATCATCAAGAATACAGAACGTTTGAATAAATCTATCTATCAACTCAACCTAATGGACATTTATCTCCACCAAAGCAACAGAATATACATTCTTCTCAAACACGTGAAACATTCTCCAAGAAAGTCCATAAAATAAACCTCAATAAACTTACAAGAGGTGAAATTATATAAAGGTTCTCGGACTACAATGGAATTCATTTAAAAATAACAGACAAATAAGTCATGGTGATATAATGTGCAGCATGGTAACTATAGTTAATACTATATTGTATATTTGAAAGCTGCTAAGAAAGTAAATATAAAAGTTATCATCACACACAAAAAGTGTAACTACATGTGGTGATGGATATTAACTAGACTTATGTCCAAAAGAAGCAGAACAAAGAAAATAAGATTATAATGAAATAAATTAAATAGAATATAGAAAACCAATAAAGTTGAAACCAAAAGTTGGTTCTTTGAAAAAAAAATCAACAAAATTAACAAATCTATAGGTAGACTGAACATAAAAAAGAGAAGACTCAAATTACTAAAATCAGGAATGAAAGAGGAGTCATCACTAATAATTCTATAGGAATTAAAAGAATTACAAGGGAATACTATGAACAAATATATGACATCAAATTAGATAACATATAAAATGTAATTCCTAGAGACACAAGCTATCAAAACTGATTCATAATAATAAAAAATCTGAATACAACTAGAACAAGCAAAATTTGATTAGTAATTTGAAAACTGCACACACACACAAAGCTTGATGACCAGATGGCTTCATTGGTGAATTCTATCAAACTTTATTTTTTTACCAAAGTCTTCTTTAAAGAAGAATTAGTACCGATTTTTCAAAAACTCTTCCAGAAAGCAAAGGAAGAAAGAATATTTTCCAACTCATTCTACAGAGCCAGAATTAGCTTGATACCAAACCTGGACAAAGATAACAGATGAATTTCTCTTCTGAATACAAGCATAAAACATCCTCAACAAAATCCTATTAAGTTGAATTCAGCAATTCAGCAATATATAAAAGGAACCGTAAATCAGATTCAAGTGGGATTTATACCAGGAATGCAAAGTTTGTTGAAGATCTAAAAATCAATCTATGTAATATATTGTTTTAATAAAGATACAAATTACATTATATAAATGCAGAAAAGGAATTTGACAAAATCCAACACACATTCATATTAAAAAGCCTCCAAAAAATCAGGAATAGAAGATAACTTGCTCAACATGAAAAAAGGCATATCTTAGTCTGTTTGGGTTGCTATAACAAAATACCATAGACTAAGTGACTTATAAACAACAAGCATTTATCTCTCACTGTCTGAAGGCTGGGAAGTCCAAGATCAAACTGCCAGCAAACATTTCGGGTTCTAGTGAAGGCCCGCTCCAGGTTGCAGACAGCCGACTTCTCACTGTGTCCTTTCATGGGACTAGGAAGCTCTGTGGGGTCTCATTCATTCATTCATTCATTCATTCATTTTTGTGGAGTCTCTTTTATAAAAGCACTAATCCCATTCATAAGGGCTCCACCCCCATGCTTTAAACACCTCCCCAAGCACCCCACCTCAAAATACTACCACATAGGGGATAAAGATTTCAACATATGAATTTTGGGAGACACAAAAATAACAGGGCATCTATAAAAAACCTATAGCTGTACTATGTACGCATGTTTCTGGTTCCATTTTGTTGGTCAGTTTATTTTGTTCATTAGATTCCAAATATTAGTGAGTTCACATGGTATTTGTCTTTCTCTGACTAGCTTATTTTACTTAGCATAATATTCCCCAGGTCCATCCATGCTGTTGGAAAGGGTAGCAATTCCTTCTTTTTTACAGCCAAGTAGTGTTTCCTTGTACAAATGCACCAAAGTTTTTTTACCCATTTACCTGCTGATAAGCATGTGAGCTGCTTCCAGATCTTAGCTATTGTAAATAACACTGCTAGGAACAGAGGGTGCATATATTCTTCCTGATTGGTGTTTCAGGATTCTTAGGATATATTCCCAGAAGTGGGATCACTGTGTCAAAAGGCAGTTCCACTTTTAATATTTTAAAGAAACTCCATACTGTTTTCCAGTGGCTGCACCAGTCTGCCCTCCCACCAGCAGTGCAGAAGAGTTCCCTTTTCTTGTTGTTTGCTGATTTATTCATGGGAGCCATTCTGTACATTTCTCTGATAATAAGTGATCTTGAGCATTTTTTCATGCCTATTGGCCATCTGTATGTCCTCTTTAGAGAAGTGTCTATTCAGGTCCTTTGCCCATTATTTAATTTAATTGTTTGTCTTCCTGGTGTTGAGTTCTATAAGTTCGTTGTATCGTTTGGAAATTAACCATTTAACAGATGTATCATTGCTGAATACGTTCTCCCATACAATAGGTTCTCTTTTCCTTTTATCTGTGACTTCTTTTGCTGTACAGAGCTTTTGTGGATTGACATAGTGCGATTTGTTTATCTTTTCTGAGTTTCCCTTGCCCTGGGAGACATATCAGCAAAAATATTGCTACGAGAGATGTCTGAGATTTTACTGCCTATGTTTTCTTCTAAAATACGTGGAACGAACAGACCGATGCCTAAGAGGAGCAAGTGAGGGTGACTGAATAAAGAAGGTGAAGGAGCCCTAGCCGGTTTGGCTCTGTGGACGGACAGAGTGTCAGCCTGCGGGTTCGATTCCAGTCAAGGGCACATACCTCGGTTACAGACTCCTCCCCGGCCAGGCTCTGATAAAGGTGCATACAGGAGGCAACCAATTGATGTGTTCTCTCACATCAATATTTCTGTTTTTTCCTCTCTCTTCCACTCTCTCTAGAATCAATGGAAAAATATACTCAGGTGAGGATTAAAAAAAAAAAAAGGAAGGAAGCTGGATATACAGAAGGCCAAGAGACATAGAAGCATCAAACAGACCCTCAAACCTCAGAGGAAATTTGGGGGGAAGGGGGAAGAAATCAACCAAAGGACTTGTATGCATGCATATAAGTGTAACCAATGGACACAGAAAGTAGCGGGGTGAGGACATGAGTTGGGGGGTGGGAGTGGCTGGGGAGAGGTCAATGGGGGAAAAGGGAGACATATGTGATACTTCAAATAATAAAGAATTTAAATTTTTTTAAAAAGGAAGGTGAAGGAAATAGCTAAAGAAATATGTGCATACTCCATGGACACAGTCAATAATTTGTCATTAATTTTTTTCAAATAGGTTTTTAATTTCTTGCTCTCTCTCTGCTCCCTGGTGGTCAGTGTCTGCCACAGCTACTGGCTGGATGGACAGACACTTAGCCTTTTATATATAAAGATAATTTATTACATTATCTCTATCAATTGATTTTTGTGTATTGAACCATCCTTGCATTCCAGGAATACATCCTACCTGGCCATGGTATATAATATTTTTACTATATATTGAATTTGGTAGTATTTTGTTGAGGATTTTTACATCAGGGCTTATAAGGAATATTGGTACTTATTTTTATTTTTAATAAAAATAAATACATACTAAAGGGAAAAAATATATAGCTAACTTCATACTTAATGGTACAAGACTGATGAGTCTGTGAGTGGGAACAAAACAAACATGTCCACTCTTATCATTTATGTTTCACATTGTACTAGATGTTTTAGCCAGAACAATTAAGCGAGGCAAAAAATTAAAGGCATCCAGTTGGGAAAGAGGAAGTAAAACTGTCATTATTTTCAGATGACATAATCTTGTATAAACAAAAGTCCAGGGAATCTAAATAAAAATTCTAAACTACTAAGACTTAGCCCTAGCTAGTTTGGCTCAGTGGATAGAGTGCTGGCCTGTGGACCAAAAGATTCCAGGTTCAATTCTAGTCAAGGGCACATAACACGGTTGCAGACTTCTCCCTGGCCCAACCCTTGGTCAGGGCGCATTCAGGAGGCAACCAATTGATGTGTTTCTCTCACATTGATGTTTCTCTCTGTCTTTCCCTCTCTCTTTTCCTCTCTCTAAAAATCAATGGGAAAATATCCTTGTGTGAGGATTAAAAAATAAATAAAACTACTAAGACTTACACAAGATCACAGCATATAAGTCAACATACATAAATAAATTGAATTGGTAGGCACTAGCAATGAATACTCTGAAAATAAAATTAAAACAATTCTATTCACAACAACACCAAAAAGAAGAAAATACTTGGATATAAATTTAACAAAAAAGGGTCTAAGGCACTGAAAACTGCAAAACACTCACAAATGCCCAGCACCATGCTCCTGACAGTCCATCCCACCAAGCTCTAAGGGGGTCATGGAACAAGACTTGTATGGCCTGAACTTCCCTGTCTCTTATAAGGCACTGACTACATCCCAGGGTTGGATCAAGGGGTGCGATTGTAGCTTATTGTCATACCCTGGCCAGTGTGGCTCAATGTGTTGAGTGCCATCCCATACATGGGTTCAATTCCCAATCAGGGCACATAACTGGGTTTCAGGCACAATCCTTGGCCCTGATCAGGGCAAGTGCATGAGAAAACCAATTGATGTTTTTTTTCTCTCCAATCAATGAAATTGTTAATTTTTTTTAAAGACACTGAAACGTATTACAATCTTCGAAAAGGAGATCAATCACAGCAGATAGGTTTAGAGGTTTCAAAGACATGGAAATCATCGACACTAATTAAAGGCAAACATGCAAATTGACCACACCTTACTATGCCTTAAGCCACACCCACCAGCCAATCAGAGCAACTATATGCAAATTAACCCAACCAAGATGGCGGCCAGCAGTCATGGAGCAGGAGCAAGCAGGAGGCTTGGTTGCCCCAGCAATGGAGGAAGCCAAGGTTCCCGCCTGCCCTGGCCAGCTGCGGTGAGTTCCCCTTTCTCTCCTCTTGTGTATTTCCCCTAGAACCAAATCTTCTCTCTTAAGGCCCAACACCCTCTTCCTTAAGAAAAATATTTTTTTTACTAAGACTTTCTCCCTCAGTTATCCTACCTGGAGAGATTCAAGGATTGCAGACAGTGGAAATTCAGGTTGAATTCTTTACCTTCTCTCAAATGGAACAAGCATAAGAACAAAGAAAAGAACCCACAGATTTGACATTTATATATCTTAGTAGAGGCTCAGTGCATGGATTTGTGCACCAGTGGAGGTCCCTCTGTCTGGCTTGTGGGGATTGGACCGAAAGGAGGGCAGCAGGTAGGAGCTAGCGGTCCCAGATTGAAAAAGGGTGCAGGCTGGCTGAGGGACCCCCCCCAGAGTGCACAAATTTTTGTGCACCGGGCCTCTGGTCCTATATAATAAAAGCCCAGGAATGGCAGAAAAACCAGAACGACCGCTCAACCAGTCATTATTATGCGCACTGACCACCAGGGGGCAGACACTGAACACAGGAGCTGCCCCTTGGTGGGGAGTGTCCTCCCACAGTGGCAGCACTGCTCAGCTGACCAGGATGAGCCGACACTCCCACAACGAGGCACCGGGCCTCTGGTCCTATATAATAAAAGCCCAGGAATGGCAGAAAAACCAGAACGACCGCTCAACCAGTCATTATTATGCGCACTGACCACCAGGGGGCAGACACTGAACACAGGAGCTGCCCCTTGGTGGGGAGTGTCCTCCCACAGTGGCAGCACTGCTCAGCTGACCAGGATGAGCCGACACTCCCACAACGAGCCAATCCCCACAGGCCACGCCCCCCACCACCAGGGCACGAATCCTGTGCACTGGGCCTCCAGTGCAAATATAAAGGGTTTTGCCTCTCTCCAGATATATTTTTATTGCTTTTACTTCCCTATACAGTAGCAATTTATAATATGTTTCAGATAGCATAACAAAACTCAATAATATATGACAAAAACAAAAAATTAAATCTACTAATGTAAAAATAGGTTTTCCAGAAATATACTAACAATATTCCTCCACATTATAATTAATTAGAACACCTATATTTTCCTCATCTATAAAATAAGGCCAATGCTATTTACTTCTCACAGACTTGTGAAAACTAAATGAAATAATGCAGGCTTACTCTCATTCCTGATATGTAATAACTAGAGGCCCGGTGCATGAAATTCATACACGGGGGGCAGGGGGGAGTCTCCTCAGCCCAGCCTGCACCCTCTCCAATCCAAGACTCCTTGGGGGATGTCCGATTGCCAGTTTAGGGCCAATCCCAGGGATCAGGACTAAACCAGCAGTCGGACATCCCTCTCACAATCCTGGATCGCTGGGTTCCTAATCACTCACCTGCCTGCGTGCCAGGTCACCCCTAACTGCCCCCTCCCACCAGCCCGATCGCCCCTCACTACCTCTGCATGCTGGCCTGA
>NW_006299393.1:621202-622947 GCF_000327345.1 Myotis davidii | reverse complement strand
TGCCCCCACCCCCGCTGGCCTGGTCACCCCACACAGCCTAGTTGTTCATCGTTTGGTCATCCCTCACTAACCCCCCTGCCTGCCCGGTCGCCCCACGCAGCCTTCCTGTTCAGTCGTTTGGTGATTTCTCTCTACCCCCTGCTGGCCTGGTCACCCCATGCAGCCTGCTTGTTCAGTTGTTTGGTCGTCCCTCACTAACCCCCCTGCCAGCCTGGTCGTAGGCAGCCATCGTGTGAGGGCGTGAGGGTTAATTTGCATATTGCCTCTTTATTGTATAGGATAAGCCCTTAGTAGATATTAGCTGCCATAATTGTAAATAGAGGGTATTCAGATCCATATTACTCATGTAATCCATTATTCACATGCCAAGATGAGTAATTACTGGGGTAAAAAGAATAGTGACTGGATAACAATGTTATAGTACCAGAGAACTAAGTCCATGAGTACAAATACTGTAAGCTCATTGGTAGTGAAAATGAGATCAACAGAAGAGGAAAAATTCTTGGAGAATAAGTGAGTCAAACTGATTCTTGACTATAAAAAGTTAAGAATCAACCAGTCGAGTATGGCTCAGTACTAGAGCCTCGACATAGGAACCAAGAAGTCATCGGTTGGATTCCCGGTCAGGGCACATGCCTGGGTTGCAGGCTCGACCCCCAGTAGGGGGCGTGCAGGAGGCAGCTGATGAATTATTCTCTCTCATCATTGATGTTCCTTCTATCTCTCTCTCCCTCTCCTTCCTTTCTGAAATCAATAAAAATATATTTTTTAAAAATATATTTTAACCCAGAATCTTTAATAAAGGTAGAGAAAAACAAGTTTAAAGTACAGAGAGGTACCCCCTAAGTTTATGACACTAGGATTTTGTCAAGTCCTCTCTACCATACATTAGAGATTATTTTTCTAAAATTTCACTTTTAAACATGTAAGCACATTTCCCCACAAATACAATGCAGAATCATCATATAAGCATTTTAACTTTGTGAAACTGAACTAATATAATATAGCTACAAGTTCTGAAATAATACAAAGCCCTCCAGATTTAAGAAATTTGTCAAAAATCACATTGTATTATTCCAAAACTGGCTAAGTAAATTATAAAACTGCTTACAATACTGCCTAGTGTTTGAATCACTTTGAGCAATAAAAAGAACCATTCACCTTCCTGTGTCAGGATCACGTCAAAAATGCTATTCTTTGCCCTAACCGGTTTGGCTCAGTGGATAGAGCATCAGCCTATGGACTGAAGGGTCCCAGGTTCGATTCGAGTCAAGGACATGTACCTTGGTTGCAGGCACATCCCCAATAGGGGGTGTGCAGGAGGCAGCTGATCCATGTTTCTCTCTCATGGATGTTTCTAACTCTCTATCCCTTCCTCTCTGTAAAAAAATCAATAAAAATTTTTTTTAAATGCTGTTCTTTGACAATGAGGTATCACCTCACACCTGTCAGAATGGCTACCATCAACAAATCAAAAAATGACAAGTGCTGGTGAGGATGTAGAGAAAAGAGAAGCCTAGTACAGTGCTGGTGAGAATGCAGACTTGTGCACCATTATGGAAAACAGTATGCAGTTTCCTCAAAAATTAAATATGGAACTTCCATTTGACCCAGTGATCCCACTTCTAGGAATATATCCTAAGAAACCTGAAACACCAATCAGAAAGAATGTATGCACTCCTATGTTCATAGCAGCACACTTTACAATAGCTAAGATCTGGAAATAGCCCAAGTGCCCATCAGTA
>NW_006299393.1:614857-620975 GCF_000327345.1 Myotis davidii | reverse complement strand
TTAAAATAAAAATAAATTTAATTTTATAAATAAAATTTAAATTTAAAAAATTTTTATCTTCTAACAATGTCATTAATGGACATGATAGTACTAACGCAGATAACATGCCTGAAAATCGGTAACTTTGGAACATAAATCACATGTGGTAAATTCTATAAGAAAAAGCCAAACAATTGCCACTTTATGCTGGGATGATAATTTAGGACAGAACTGAAAATATCAGAGATACTGTCAGAAAATTAAAAGGCAATATTAAAAAAATAATAGATTGACATCCTCAAAGAACCTGTCCCCACCACTTAAAAAGCATTCTTATAGAAAAATTAGACTTGAATTATATAAATTTTGAAGTATGCAAAGTTTTTAGGATATCTCTCCCATAAAATAAAACAACCCAGTTCGTGCAAACCCTCAGAAAATGTTGGCTAATTTCATTAAAAAATGATTCCTTTACTTCTAGTATTCCATCTCTCAAATTAAATATGACTTTTGACATGATCATAATCTTTGGAGAAACTAAGTTTACAAATTGAGTTAATAGCTATTCTGAGGCTCAAAGCATAAGCATTGCATATTTGTCATGACGATTAATCCCTTGGATGGTAGAGGGTTAGAAGGTATATAACTTCTATGGAATCACCAATATATTTTTATATTTCCTACAGACAGGGGGAGAATAAGACCAAGTACTTTGACATAAATTCAAGAATTCCAGTTAATCTTCTAATTTGTGTGGTCTCCCAGTAATTGTAAATTCTACC
This sequence comes from Myotis davidii, assembly GCF_000327345.1. NCBI lineage: Eukaryota > Metazoa > Chordata > Mammalia > Chiroptera > Vespertilionidae > Myotis > Myotis davidii. The sequence continues at coordinate 620,214 of NW_006299393.1, read as the reverse complement.
TTGCTGCCCTGGCTGGTTTGGCTCAGTGGATAGAGCCTCCACCTGCAGACTGAAGGCTCCAGGTTCAATTCCAGTCAAGGGCACATGCCTGGGTTGCGGGCTCAATCCCCAGTAGGGAGCATGCAAGAGGCAGCTGATTAATGATTCTCTCTCATCATGGATGTTTCTATCTATCTCTCCCTCTCCCTTCCTCTCTGAAATCAATAAAAATATATTTTTTTAAATTTTACCCTGCTATTATCATTTTTTATTCATTTGCTATTCTAAAAAAGAAAACTCAATACCCTTTTGTCAAATAACAACTTTCTAATCATTTACTGATGTCCAACCCTTATATGTTGTAAGTTCCTTCTGATAATAATCACAATCGGAATCCCCCATATATATAATTCCAGTATATTCACATTTCATTAATACTATGACCATTGGACCCCAGTTGATAGATGGAGCATCTTTTTCACTGCAGATGACAAATGATAAATCAAGCATTATAATAAGTCTATATGTAATGCTTGCATTATCAGCTAAAGCAGTGGTTCTCAACTTTCTGGCCCTGTATTATTTTTTTTTTAATATATTTCTTTATTGATTTCAGAGAAGAAGGGAGGAGAGATAGAAACATCAATGATGACAGAGAATCATTGATTGGCTGCCTCCTGCACGCCCCCCACTGAGGATCAAGCCTGCAACCCAAGCATGTGCCCTTGGCCGGAATCAAACCTGGGACCCTTCAATCCGCAGGCTGACGCTCTATCCACTGAGCCAAGCCGGGCAGGGCACCTTCTGGCCCTTTAAACAAAGTTCCTCATGCTGTGACCCAACCATAAAATTATTTTCGTTGCTACTTCATAACTGTAATGTTGCTACTGTTATGAATCATAATGTAAATATCTGATATGCAGGATGGTCTTAGGCGACCCCTGTGAAAGGGTCGTTGGACCGCCAAAGGGGTCGCGACCCACAGGTTGAGAACCGCTGAGCTAAAGCTTACCAAGATGTTCCAAATGCACAAATACAAGGAGTTTAGGTAACTTATAATTACAAAAAGGTAGAGCTTGTATGGAAGCTTGGAGGCCATTGAATCTAATACTTATATTTTAAAGGTTGTTTTAATTGAGATCCAAAGAGAACAAATCCATCATGCAATAACACTATTATACATAGTATAAGCCCATCCTAGTCACATACACATGTATCTTACCTTTCTGATGATGTCTTAGAAGTGACAGGATGCTCACGGACACCTTTTTTACTTTTACGGTCTAGACAAAGGACCTCGTTTCTGAGGCTTCTTCCCCACTACGGAAAAAAATGGAATTTTAATAATAAACATAGCAATATGATAATAAAAAGTCACTTAAATGTTTGTTTTATTTAGAAATTCAAAATAAACAGTCAAATTCATAGCTGTTCACAAAGGGAAGAAAATGCAATCTACAAAACACTTGGCTCTTTTGCTAGTATAGAAATATAAATCCACCAAAAAGTAGTAGAAATAAATTTTAACAAGTTCAAGGTAACTTTAGTTAGAAAATCAACATTTTGAGATTCTAGGGCTTATATAACCATGAAAATTTTTGCCTGTGTCTAAAGGAAATAATAAAAATTATTACATGGAAAGTTAAATAGTGCCTATGATTCTGAATTACCTGAGCTTATAACATTTGGAAGGGATTAAAATTGGTTTCCTATGAATTGCTGCATGGAAATTTTTACGGACAAATCGACATCTTACTGACAGAGTAGATTTTTTTTAATTTTTTAAAGAGAATTATTTTATATATATAAATTTTTTAATTGATTTCAGAGAGGAAGGGAGAGGGAGAAAGAGATAGAAACATCAATGATGAGAATCATTGATCATTTGCCTCCTGCATGCCCCACACTGGGGATCGAGCTTGCAACCCTGGCATGGAATTGAACTGTAACCTCCTGGTTCATAGGCCAAGGGTCAACTACTAAGCCACTCTGCCTGGGCCAGAGTTTAGATTTGATCTGACCAGAAACAAAAGTTGAAATTGATTCATTTAATATACAAACTGTGAATTTAGACAAATAAATTATTTATCTTATTTCTATGCATTAGTCTCCTGTTTGAAAACAAATGTAATAGTAGCTTATCTCACAAGGATGCATAATGATTATACACATAGTAAATTTAAAACACTCTCTTCCTTGAAGAGAAATCTGTACAGCCATGTTCATAACAGCATTGTTCACAACAGCTGAAAGGTGGAAGCAAATCAACTGTGTCCCATCAATGGACGATTTGATAATCAAAATGTAGTATGCACATACAATGAAATATTATCTGCCACTGAAAAGGAAGGAAATTCTGACGTGCTATAACATGGATGAAACTTGATGACTATGAAATAATAGAAAAAAACATTCTGGTCTCTGCCCCCAGCTCTTGGCACAGAGCTCCTAAAGACCCCTGAAAATTGCCTAAGAAATAAGAGAACAAAGTACATAGTACATGTCAGCAACAACATAACTTATTTTCCAAATATTTTCAATTCATGGTTGATTGAATCCACAGATGTGGAACCCACAGATATGGAGGACCAACTATATATAATATAAATAATTTGTACTCCACAATAAATTCAATATGCTAAAACATAAAATAAAATATATAAATGCAAACAGACAAAATTTTCTTAAAATAATAGATTTTGCCCAGCCGAAGTAGCTCAATTGGTTGAGTGTAGTCCTTCACACCAAAAGGTTGCCAGTTCGATTCCCAGTCAGGACATATACCTGGATTGCAGGTTCAGTCCCCAGTCAGGGCATGTACAGAAGGCAACCAATCAATGTTTCTCTCTCACATTGATGTTTCTCTCTCTCTCTCTCTCTCTCTCTCTTATTCCCCTCTCTAAGTAGGTCTTAGGGTGGGGATTTAAATAACAATAATTTTTTTCTTCCTATTAAATTGACAACAATCTTACTGTGTGGTAACACCCAGTGCTAGTCAGTTTGTTGAAAATAGGAGCTCTCATTGGTGGCAATATAAATTAGTGCAAACTTTCTGTGAGACAATTTTGCAATATTTATTAAAGTTTAATATAAAAATTCCTTAGACCCAGTAATCCCACTAAAAAATGGTTCCCTATATATGTAAAATGATGTTCACTGCAACATTGTCTCTATTAGTAAAACTGGAAAAAAACAAACATCAGTGGGGGGTGTGCAGGAGGCAGCCAATCGATGTCTTTCTCTCAACAATATTTCTATCTATCCCTCTCCCTCTCTCTCTAAAATCAATTTTAAAAAACATATTTTAAAGATTTTGTTCCACTCTCCAGCTCTCCCAACAAAAGGACTTTTTTTTAAATGAAAATAATTTGTGCGAGGCAAGAGCAAAAATAATACATAGAAAGTGCTATCTTAAGCCTCATTATAAGATTCTACAATAATGCTTAATACTGATAAAATTAAAGTCCCCATCTATAATCACAGTATCTTTTGGAAAAACAATTGTGTTACCCTTTAAGATAAACCCAATCAAATTTACAAAACAAGAATAAGAGAGCATATGATTCTAATAAGCTTGATATTCTCATATATTTAAAATAATTTATTTTACAATGAGATTTGAATTTGAAGAAGAAAAATAATGCATAATAAGGTATACTTATATTTAAACAAAAGATCTTAACCTCAAAGCATCAGTTCAACATATACCTGAAACAAACTAATTTAACCTACAAATAACAACTAAAAAATACAAAAGGGCCGAAACCGGTTTGGCTCAGTGGATAGAGCGTTGGCCTGCGGCCTGAAAGGTCCCAGGTTCGATTCCGGTCAAGGGCATGTACCTTGGTTGCGGGCACATCCCCAGTAGGAGATGTGCAGGAGGCAGCTGATCAATGTTTCTCTCTCATCGATGTTTCTAACTCTATGTCTCTCTCCCTTCCTCTCTGTAAAAAATCAATAAAATATATTTTAAAAAAAAATAGAAAAAAAAATACAAAAGGACATATAAGAAAATAAAAAATTCAGTTTCACTAAAATGTTTTAAGCACACCAATAACACTATATACTTAAAAGAACTAAGTTTTTATTTACCACCTGCAAAGGGAGATTCCACTGTTCTGAGCTTCTGAGTTTCGACAGTGGTGATTTCACATGAACATCTTCTGGTTTTGCATTTAATATCTTTGTTATCTGAAACCAGAATGAGAATATAATCAATTCAATTAAAATATAAATAAAAGCTGAATTAGCTAACAGATATTTTGCTATTAGTTGTAAAGAGTTTTAAACTAGTGCTTAATTTATAGGCAGTTAAATATAATTTTATTTTTAAAAACCTCTCATTTAATATAAAGGCCAATAAATGAAGTATCACAATAGCTCTATGAATATTCTCTTACCTACAGTCTCTTCCCCTTATAATCTTTCAAAGGCTATCCTCATAGTTCTCTAATACACCAATCTAAGTATGGCTACAATACTTAAACTATAATAATGAAACCCGTTACTTATAGATAAAATTCTTGATAATCTAGGCTTTCACATCACTCACACATAAACACAACCGTGTTCAAACACGTCACACATCTCTAGAACTTTGCATGTACTACTCCCTCAATCTAGAAAGCCCTTTCCTCTCTCTCTTGTGAAATACTTCAGATTCTGCTCAAATTATTCTTTTATCCATATAACCATCGCTCATATTTATGCATTCCTCGGTTGCTTCTTGTATGTACCCTGACCAGGCACATATAAGAAACAATACACCGGAATATTCCTTTCTCTGGGTATTAGTACTTGGTACATTTAGGTTACATTATTTATATTACATGTAGCATACTATATTGTAACTATTTGTCTACTTGTCTATCTTCCTCTCCAGACTGTGGATGTCCTTAAAGAGAGGGCCCTCATTTAGTCACCTTCATTTTTTTCACACTAGTCACCTTTATATTTCCAATGTGTATGGCTCATGATATGCTGAATAAACAAATTAATCCATCTTAGCCACAAGTTTGAAATAATCTATTTTTAACTTAAATAACTTTCATATTAAGGGAAAGTTATCAATGATGGTTAAGCATAAAGTTCCACCTACAAAATATCCTATCTAATAAAAGACAAAAATGGTAATTGGCGTACGACCAATAGCCTTTTCATTGGCTAATCAGGGCTATATGCAAATTAACTGCCAACTAAGATTGGCAGTTAACTGCCAACAAGATGGTGGTTAAGTTGCATATGTAGGCACAATGCAGGGAGGTGAAAGGGAAAGCAGGAAGAAGCCCCCTGCCACTGACAGTGATTAGAAACCCAGGGAGGAGCTGGGGCCGCCTTTGCCCTGCCCCCCGGCCATGATCAGAGAATCAGGTGTCTTT
>NW_006299393.1:605296-614750 GCF_000327345.1 Myotis davidii | reverse complement strand
CGGCCCGGGGAAGGGGGCCGATCCGGTGATCGCCGATCAGAGGGTGATGAGGGTCAACTCCTCTGGCCGAGGCATCAGGCCTGGGCGGGGGGCAGAGCCAGCAATCAGGGGGGGCTGGGGGTCACCTGCGCAGGCCTGATGCCTGGGCCAGAGGCATCAGGCCTGGGCTGGGGGCAGAACCAGTGATGGGGGGAAATGAGGGTCCCCTGCCCAAGCCTGACGCCTTGTCAGAGGCATCAGGCCTGGGCAAGGGGCCGATCCTGCGATTGGAGGGTGATGGGGGTCAACGCCTGAGGGCTCCCAGTATGTGAGAGGGGGCAGGCTGGGCTGAGGGACACTCCCCCCACACACACACACCAAGTGCACGAATTTCGTGCACCGGGCCCCTAGTAGCATATAATAAGCATTATGTGAATTACAAACAGTGACAATCTAAATTAATTTCAGTGAGAGTAAAGCATAAGTAAAAAAGACAGAATAAATCTGAAGAAAGTGAATCTCAACTCTTTCACTTCATGAGCAACTCTGAATTAATCCTCCTGTGTATCAGTAACTTTTTTTTTTTTCTATTGCCCTTGACCGGAATCAAACCTGGGACCCTTCAGTCCACAGGCCAACACTTTATCCACTGAGCCAAAGCAGCTAGGGCAGTAACTTCTTAATTATACCTATTCTGTATAACAATGTACCTCTTTGCCCTGGCGGGGTAGCTCAGTTGGTTTGAGCATCATCCCGTTATGCCAAGGTTGCAGGTTCAATCCGCAGTCAGGGCACATACAAGAAACAAGCAAAGAATACAAAAATATGTAGAACAACAGACATTTCTCTATCTATCTACCTTTCTCTCTCTCTTTCTTTTCTTTTCTCTCTATTCCTCTCACACCCTAAAATTAATAAAAATACTTTAAAATATATCATTGGAACTTATATAAACTAAATGCATGTATCTTGTGACTACACTGTAGTCCATATGAGTATGGTTAACCTTAACAATGACTTGTGTCCTTTTAACCACTTCTCAAACCTGTTATTATATTATATTTTCTATTTTAGAGGCTAAGCCACATTCTCTTCTCCTAACAATAAATTGGAATGCTATTTGATTGTGGGCTGTCTCATTCTAAATATCAGAACGACTCATAATTTGAGGATAAGATTACTCATGTCCAAAGATTTGAAAGCTGTTATAGCAGGAGCACCTAAATATATAAAAAAGCTCTTTGAGGTCTTTAAGGAAGAGATGGACAACAATACAGTCATAGTAGAGGACTTTACCACTCCACTGACATTATTGGATAGATCTTCCAGACAAAAAATCAACAAGGGCCCTAATTGGTTTGGCTCAGTGGATAGAGCGTCAGCCTGCGGACTGAGGGGTCCCAGGTTCAATTCTGGTCAAGGGTGTGTACCTTGGTTGCAGGCACATCCCCAGTGGGAGGTGTGCAGGAGGCAGCTGATCGATGTTTCTCTCTCATTGATGTTTCTAACTATCCCTCACCTTCCTCTCTGTAAAAAATCAATAAAATAAAAAAAACAACAACCTTAAATGGCACACTAGATCAGATGGATTTCATTGACATTTACAGAACATTTCACCACAAAGCTGCACAATATACATTCTTCTCAAGTGCACGCAGTACATTCTCAAAAACAGACCACACATTAGGATACAAAATAAGTCTCCACAAGTTCAAGAAGACTGAAATCATATCAAGCATCTTCTCGTATGACAATGGCATAAAACAAGACATCGATACTAATAAAAGCCTAGGTGGCCCTTGTGCACGATGTCGTCACAAGATGGCCCCCACAAGATGGCCACACGCACAGCAGAAGCAGGGCCTGGCGGCTACTCCACACAGTGAGGCCTGGGGGTCCTGCGGCACCACACAGCGTGGAGGAGGCCGGTCCGGCAACTCCACTGCCTCGCGCGGAGGAGGCAGGTCCTGGTGGAGGAGGTGGGTAGTGGCAGGGGAGGGCACTTGGGGGCAATTGGGCCTGCAGGGGAGGGCAGTTGTGGGTGATCAGGCCGGCAGGGGAGCAGTTAGGCATCAATCAGGCCAGAAGGGGAGCGGTTAGGAGCCGATCAGGCTGGCAGGAGGAAGCGGTTACAGGCAATCAGGCAGGCAGGCAGGCGAGCAGTTATCGGGCCTAAACCTGCAGTCGGACATCCCCCAAGGGGTCCCAGATTGGAGAGGGTGCAGACCGGGCTGAGGGACACCCCCCACACGCCCCATGCACAAATTTCATGCACCAGGCCACTCGTCAACAATAAAAACACTGAAAAACATTAAACACATGGAGGCTAAATCACATGTTACTAAACAATGAATGGGTTATCAATGAAATCAAGAAAAAAATTAAAAGATGACTTGAAAAAACTGAAAATGACCACAGTCCTCAGTCCACACATCAGGTGAGCAATGAGGCAGACATAAGTTGAAGTACATCCATGCAAACGGTGGGGCCTGGTAGTGAGACCTGGAGTGAGGCCAAAATGAGTTTTGAAGACCTGGCCTTATGAAATTATCAGCTAGGACATGGCTAACTTCTGATACCACTGCAGCCAAGAGATCATGGACACCTACCAGCAAAGGTTACAAGCCCTACTTTCACACAAGGAATACCACCTCTAGAGACCTCACAGGGTGATCTGAATAAATTCCTAACTAAGCAAGTCATGTTGGGTACTCATGCCCTAAGCCTATATATAACTTCCTTAGATAAAGGTTTTAAGCCAACCCCATCCACATTCTTGTGCAACTAGGTTAACGAACCTTTGAAATATCAGAATACCCCTCGAAGAGGGTATTACTAGTAACCCTCATAACAATTTAAGTTTTATTTATTGATATTTTTAAGAAAGAAAGGGGGTGAGGAGAGAGAGCGAGAAAGAGAAAGAAAGAGAGAGAGAGAGAGAGAGAGAGAGAGAGAGAGAGAGAGAGAGAGAGAGAGAGAGAGAGAGAGAGAGAGAGAGAGAGAGAGAGAGAGAGAGAGAGAGAGAGAGAGAGAGAGAGAGAGAGAGAGAGAGAGAGAGAGAGAGAGAGAGAGAGAGAGAGAGAGAGAGAGAGAGAGAGAGAGAGAGAGAGAGAGAGAAACATCAACTTGTGCTTCCTTGTATGTGCCCTGACCAGAGATCGAACCCGCAACCTCAGCATATCGGGACAATGGTCTAACCAACTGCTACTCAGCCAGGGTAACACTCACAACATTTTGAAAGCACATAATCTTGTTCACTATCCTACAATTTATTCCTCACCTTCCTTTCTCCAATCTTCCTTACGCCCCCTCCTTAATTTCAAATGAATAAAAGAAGCTGCCAAACTGTTATTCTCTGGAGCATTTGAGCTAGCTCCCCAGATGTTGTCAGTTTTGCTCAAATAAACTCTTTTTTTTTCAGTGTTTCCCACTGCTTCTCTGGTATACTTATGTATGTCTAATACATGTTAAGTATTCAATGCATATCTACTAAGCAATGCCTTAAATTTGATTTTAGAAAATAATATTCACAACATAGTTAAGTAGAAAAATTATAAAACAGTATTTTACGGTTTTCTATTTTTTTAACATATAGATAGGCAAATTAGAAGGTTATACAACAAAGTATTAATTTTGGTTGTGTCTGGGCAGACACAACCCAATTGAATTTTTGCTCAATTGAATTTTCTAATTTCTCTGCAACAAGCTAGTTTTGCTTTAGAAATATTTTTAAATACTTCACACTCAAAATAGTATCAGTGTCTTGTCCTTATGTCTATCAAAGCTCTAATCCTTTCAGTAATTTCTTTCCCGAGTTGGCTTAAGAGAAAAAGCAATAATATAAACTACTAACATGAATTTAATATGCTAATTTCCTAAGGAATTCCACATTTTAAAATGCACTCTCCCTCCCAGGAGCACACCCATGCCCTTCTCTTACCCCTCTTCTTCCCCCTCCCTCCCAGGCATACATCTCCTAAACTCTAAGGGACTCTCCAAGGCTTGTGACCAGGGGAGCAATGGGCAGCAGCAGCTCATCCCTAGCTAACCACCTGAACCTGTCCCCAAGGTCCCCTTTTCTCTGATTTCTCAGTGAGTCAAAGCAGCTGAATCTAATTTATTTCCCCACCTAGTCTCTTTCCTGTTGCTTCTTCTGTTTTAGGCCCTTCCTTGTTTCATTATCCCCAGCTTTAATAAACGTCCTCTAAAAATCACTAAATAAGTAAATAAATTTAAAAAATTAAATGCAGTAGTACAACTTTATATGTATACTAGAGGCCCACTGCACAAATTCATGCACGGGTGGGGTTCCTCGGCCTGGCCAGCAATCGGGCCGATCGGGCAGCTGGCCCGGGGGAGGGACTGTGGGAGGTTGGCTGGCCGCGGGAGGTTTGCTGTGGGAGTACACTGACCATCAAGGGGCAGCTCCTGTGTTGAGCATCTGCCCCCTGGTGGTCGGTGCATCATCATAGCGACCAGTTGACTGGTTGTTCAGTTGACTGGTTGTAATGGTCACTTAGGCTTTTTTATATATACATTATTATTGAACAACTAAATATATTGTAGATAATGAGAAACATTTTAAAAAGTTAAAAATAAGGAAGGGGGGGCCTGGCCAGTGTGGCTCAGTTGGTTGGAGTGTTGTCCTGTACACTAAGGGGTTATGGGTTCAATTCCTGGTTGAGGCACATACCTGGGTTGCAGGTTTGATCCCCCCTGGCTCCAGCTGGAAGGCAACCAATTGATGTGTCTCTCATACCAATGTTTTTCTCTCTCTCTGTCTCCCCCTTCTTCCCTTCCTTCCACTCCTCTAAAAAAAAAAAAAAAATCAATGGAAAAAATATCCTCAGGTGAGGATTTTAAAAAAAAAGGACAGGGTGTCAATGGAGAAAAAGAGGGACATATGTAATACTTTCGACAATAAAGATAAATTTTAAAAAGGGAGAAAGCATACTTGCAAAGATTCAAACTATCTCTCCCAAGGTATCTATTTATTATAAAGGGAAGGAGTAATTATACAATGAAGTAACCAGGCAAACACCATCATAGTAGATGATCAAGACTGACAGCACCAATAAGACATATGATCATCATGTACCCATGATAGGATACACTGAGAAGGGCACATCACTTCTGTTGTATTCTTCCCAAAAAGCCATAACCTTAATCCTATATAATAAAAGGCCAGCGACCATAACAGCGTAACAACCAGAATGACCGATCGACCAGTCGCTATGAAGTGCATTGACCACCTCTCGGTCCCTCCCCCGAGCCCGCAGGCTCCAATCGCTGAATGGCCAACAGGGAACCACAGGGGAACCTGGGTGGGTGGCGGTGGGGTGGGACTGGGGACTGGGGACTGACAATCGGGCAGAAGGCAGACTTCTTGGTCTCTCCACCCGGCCAGCAGGCTCCGATCATTGGATGGCAAACAGGGAACCAGGGTGGGTGGTGGCGGGGCAGGACTGGGGACTGGCGAGAGGGCAAAAGATGGCCCTGATCACAGGCTAGTCCTAGGGACCCTACCCATGCACGATTTCGTGCACTGGGCCTCTAGTTTAATCATAAGAAGCTTAAGACAAACCAAAATTGAGGGATATTTGACAAAATACTGACCAGAATTCTTTAAAAGTGTCATAATCAAAGAAAAAAGACTGAAGAACTGTCATAGACTGCAGGGAATCAAGAAGACATGACAACTAAATACAATGTGGACTCCTTGATTGAATCCTAGAACAGAAAAATGACATTAGTAGAAAAACTGAAGAAATCCAAATAATGTCTATAGTTTAATGTAAAGTACCGTACAACCCAGGGATGCCAAAAATAAATAAATAAATAAAATAAAGTATTGTAGCCTTGGGCAGGTGGCTCAGTTGATTAGAGCATCGTTCTGATACACCAAGGTTGCGGGTTCAATGCCCAGTCACGGCACATACAAGAATCAACCAAAAAATTCATAACTAAGTGGAAAAACAAATCAATGTTTCTATTTTTCTCTCGCTAAAATCAATAAATTTAAAAATAATAAAGTATTATACCAGTGTTAAATTTCTTAATTTTGATCATTGTACTAGAGTTATTAAGATATTAACATTGGAGAAAGTTGAGTGAAGGTTATACAAGAACTGTACTATCTCTGTAAATCTAAAGTTACTTGAAAAAAGTTTAAATTACTGTATTTATTGAATATTATGAATTTCTAATAGTGGAATTTCAGATTCAATTCTATGAAGCAATAGCGTAAAGCAGACAGCATTTCACTTCACTAAAGGTGTTACACAGAAAAGGAGAAGTAGTCAGTACACAGGTATTTACAAGTGGGTACAATAGCAATGTAAGATTTTTTTAAATCTCCCTCATTTACCCCACTTAAGCTAAATCCAGAATTTTACATAACGAAAGCACGTCTCAATTCCAAAGTGTTGAGTTCAGTTCAGGGCAGCTTCCCTGTTCTGTTAAACTTTGGGACACAGAAACACAGGCTAGGGGAGAAGATTAGATAGAAAGCACTGCTTTATTCATTTACCTCCCAGCCCACAAAAAAAAAAAAGAAACCACATCCTGGCCAATATGGCCCAGTTGGTTGGGCGTCCTCTTGTGTACCAAACGGTTGCCAGCTCAATTCCTACTCAGGGCACATACCCAGGTTGTGGACTTGAACCCAGTAGCGGGTGTGCAGGAGGCAGCCTATCGATACCTCGCTTTCACATCAATGTTTCTCTCGCTCTCCCCCTCTCTTTACCTCTCTCTCTCTAAATAAAAAAAGAAACCACATTCCAAAGATCTGAAGTAAGCCAAGGTAGAAATAAAGTATCTAAAGCCATGCTCTTATGTGGTCTTATAAGGTTCTCTTGATTCCCTCTCATAGCCTTCCTTGTTCCACAAAATGTACCAAATTAAAGTTCTCTGTGCCAAAGAAAAGTCTCCTGTGTATAATTTGAAATGCTTCAGAGAAAAGTGTCTAATACGTTATTATAACATACTAGTAAATCAGGGTTTCTACTGCATTTAAATCACAAAATTCTAGAGGAAAAAAAATTATCTTTCTAAAAATGGATAAATGTTTTGAAACACTTCCTAAGTAGGTAGAAACTTCATTTTGCTTGTTCTGCTACTCTTGGCTTATAAAGAATGAATGAATGAATGAATAAGTAAATGTTTAAAACGACATACTACAAATAGCAATTTCAGTACATAACTTGAGTATAACTCTTATACACTTACAGTATTAGAATAAATGAATATGAGGCACTCTAATACATTCAGTCATCAAAGAAATACTGTCTTATGTTTAACATAAAATCTAAAATGGGGCCTGGAAAATATACTTGTACATCTTACAATGATTTCAAACAAGGCTGATCCCAAAGAAAGTTTCCTGGCTAACCCTCAGTTAATTAGGAAACACCACTCTCATAAAAACACTAATTAGTTACAGTTTTACATTATTTTCTTTAAAATTTTATTTAAAAGACAAACAGCAAAATACTTTCAATATTAGTAACTCTAATGATGAACAGGTTAAAAGGAAAACTCATGCATACCTTATGTAACTCAGAAGATGAAGACTTTTTCCTTTTTCCTTCTGTGACAATTTCTACAAAGACATGGTAAAAGTTATCATTTAATATGTAAATAAGATAAACAATATAATAACAAATCCTTTCACAGCCATCCTTTGCTTTAAACGAACTTCTTGACAGATTTAGAATTTATATTGATATATTTTACAGAACCTGATGGACTAAAAACATAAAGGTCAAAAAACAATAAAAAGAGTAGCAGATTCTCACAAAATGTCTCCATTAAACAATATATGTATGATGACAATTTTTAAAAAAATAAACGGAAACTTGGGTCTAAGAACTAAATTCTCTGTCAAAAGTCCTAACATCCAATAAGTGTTTAATAAATATTGGTTGAACCATATAACCAAATTATCAAATTTTTATGATGAGGAGTGGTGGGTGAGAAGCACAAGTTGAGGGCTAGAAGTGGGAAATGTTTTACAAAAATACTTTTAATTCTACTATTTAATAATCTATGTACCTGGGAAAAGCTTATATCTTTCCTCATCAACATTTTTCAGACTTCCTATAGATTTTTTCTAGAATATTTCATATATATATATATATTAGATGCCTAATACCTGAAAATTGTGCATGGGTAGGTCCCTAGGCCTGGCCAGTGATCAGGGCCAATTTGTGGGGCAACCGGCGGGTCGACCCACAGTGCAATCAGGGGGCCCCTTCTGGCACCCGCCTTGGCTGGCCTGGGGCCTGCAGGCTGGGGGCAGCTCCTGTGTTGAGCGTCTGTCCCCTGGTGGTCAGTGCACATCATAGCGACCGTTCGTTCCACCAGTCATTCCTCTGCCGTTCAGTCGATTTGCATATTAGGCTTTTATTATATAGGATTTTTTATTGATTTAAGAGAGGAAGGGAGAGGAAGAGAAAGATAGAAACACCAATGATGAGAGAGAATCACTGATTGGCTGCCTTCTAGGGATCTAGCCCCAGAACCCGGGCATGTGGCCTTGACCGAAGTCGAAACTGGGACCCTTCAGTCCACAAACTGACACTCTATCCACTGAGCCAAACCAGCTAGGGCTGTAGATTTTTTTTTTTTTATGATTCATTCAACTAGCAAATATTGATTGTCTATCATTTGCCTGGCACTGTGTTAGGTAATGAGTACAGTGTACTGAGCAAACTAAATACAATCCAAGCTTTCCTGTAACTTATAAGTAACTGGAATATATCACAAAATATTATATTTCATAACAAAATGAAAGACAAAAATCCATACATATATGGTCATCTATTTATGACTAACACACCAATACAATTCAGTGGTAAAGGGATGGTCTTTTCAGTAAGTCATGCTGAAGCAATCTGATAACCAAATGGGAAAAATAAATGAATAAATAAACAAACCTTGACCTCTGTACTATACACAGAAATTAATTTTAAATGGATCACAGATTCAAATGTCAAAGAAAAATAAATAAAGCTTCCAGAATACAAAGGAAGGGAATATCTTCATGACCTTGGGGTGGGCAAAAATTTCTCAAACAAGACACAAGAATATTAATCGTACTAGACAACCTGGAAGAAATGGACAAATTCCTAGAAAAATACAACATTCCAAAACTCAATCAGGAAGAATCTAAAAATCTCAACAGGCCAATAACTATGGAAGAAATTGAAGCAGTCATCAAAAAGCTTCCATCAAACAAAAGCCCAGGACCAGATGGCTTCACAAGGGAGTTTTACCAAACATTCAAGGAAGAACTAAAACCTATCCTCCTCAGACTACTACAAAAAATTCAAGAGGAAGGAACACTTCCAAGCTCATTCTATGAAGCCAGCATCACCCTAATACCAAAACCAGGTAAAGACTACACAATGAAAAAGAATTACAGGCCAATATCCCTCAAGCACATAGATGCCAAAATCCTCAACAAAATCTTAGC
>NW_006299393.1:602124-603143 GCF_000327345.1 Myotis davidii | reverse complement strand
TACATCAAAAAAATAATACATCAAACCAAGATGGCAGCATAGGTGAACACCTATACTTGCTGCCTTTCACAACCCCATCAAAATAACAACTAAAAGGCAGAACAACTACCACCCAGAACCATAGGAAAGCTGGCTGAGTGGAAGTTCCACAACTAGAAAAGTGAAGAAAGTGCATTGAGACTTGTAAGAGGTACGGAGGCACAGAAAGTGCTGGCACCTGGATGTGCTGCTCTTTTAATAGGGAGGGAGATACAAGCTCCCGCTTGCTCTGAACGCCAGTTCCGGGTGAGGCTCTGGGGGACCCAGACACATCCAGGGAGAAACTGGATGTTTCAGGACAGGAACAAGGGTGGCTTTCTCTCAGAAGTGCTCACAGCAATCATTGTTCCTGGGCTGGGGCACCGGACGCAGAGACCCGGGGTCCTCTCTGGTGCAGGGCTGACTGGCAGCCATTGCTGTTTGCTCCACCCTGGTGATTCCCAGAGACCCCGACCCACCCAATTTACAACCCAACCCAAGCTATGTGCAGCGGCTATTGCATATGAATGGCCTGTGCTCTCTCCGCCTGAAACCTGTCAAACTGCAGCTGGGTCAGAGAGCCCCAGAGCTTCCAAAAGAAGGCCCAAGGCCGGCAGCAGCAGCCTGCCTTGCTTTGCAGCTGGGCCTCATGTGGGCACCTCAAAACCCCATACAAAGAGGAGGGATCTGCAGATCTCTCTGTAACTCCTGCTGGGCAGCCCCAGGCAGTGGCTGACCTTGCACCTCCTTGGAGATCCAAGAGCCAGTGTACCCCGTGATCAGAGTGAGACCATACCCGATGACAACTCTTTACATCCATAAGAGACACACTCAAGGGGCAGACTCAGTGAGCACCAAAGCCTCATTGAAGCAAGTCCTGCCCCATAAGGGTGTCTCCTGCGCAACAGATCTTCCAGTGTAGACACAGCTGGCCATCACAGCCAATTGGCCTGGAGGTCAATTCCTCCCAGTGATACCAACAGCAATCAAGGGTTAACAAC
>NW_006299393.1:595587-601473 GCF_000327345.1 Myotis davidii | reverse complement strand
GCTTATCTCTTCAAAAAATACAACTAAAAGACAAAACAGACATCATCCAGAACCAAAGAAAGGCTGGCTGAGTGGAAATTCTACAACTAGAAGGAAAGAAAAAAGCACACTGAGACTCAGAGGAGGTGTGGAAGTAAAGTGCAGAGGTACGGTGATTCTAAAAATCAACTGAATAAATAATCTGATGAACAGAATATACTGGTGAATATAATAGAACCAGGGGCATAGAAAGGGAGTGGACTGACAATTCTCAGGGGGAAGGGGGTATGAAGGGTGCGGGAAGAGTTTGGACAAAAGTCTTACACCTAGGATGAGGACAGTGGCGGGGGATAAGGGCATGGGGTGGGGTGGGAACCAGGTGAAGAGGGGAGCTATGGGGGGGAAAAGAGGAACATCTGTAATAACCTGAACAATAAAAATAAATAAACAAATGTGGGGAAAAAAAGAAAAAGATTAACAAACTGGACTTCATTAAAATTAAGTATGTCTTTTCATCAAACCTCATCGTTAAGAGAGTGAGAACACAAGCCACAGACCAGGAAAAAAAAGATTATTTATAGTACATATACCTATGTACAGCAGGGTGACTATCTATATATATAAAAGCCCAAGCGACCGTTACTACCAGTAGACCAACCAACCAGTCGACCAGTCGCCATGACGTGCATTGACAACCATCTATATATATAAAAGCCTAAACGGCCGTTACTACCAGTCAACCAACCAGTCGACCAGTCGCTATTATGCGTATTGGCAACCAGGGGGCAGATGCTCAATGCAGGAACTGCCCCCTGGTGGTCAGTGTGCTCCCATCGCCAACCTCCTGTGGCCAGCAAACCACCCATGGTCCCTCCCTCCAGCTGGCCGGCCCCGATTGGGACTGGGTGAGATGGCCCCAATCAGCCCCGATTGCCAGCCAGGCCGAGGAATGCTACCTGTGCACAAGTTCGTGCACTAGGCCTCTAGTAGTTAATAATACTGAATAATTCATACACCTGACTCATAATCAGAATGTATAAAGAACTACAAACCAAAGACAAGACAACCCAATTTTCAAAATGGGCAAAAGTCCTAAATAGAGAGTACCTGGGGAGGAAAGGAATATTGACTTGGACAAGATACAAGTTAACCTTCTGAAATGCTAAAAATGTTCTATATCTTGATCTAGGTGATGACTACACAGGTATGTGTATATAAGTCATCAAACTATGTATTAAAAGTATGTATAAAAATATTTTAATTTAAAAAAATAAAAGTTATAAAATAAGAGATATGTATACTCAGCTATATGTAAATATCTCAATTTAAAAGTTTTTTTCTTAATTTTTTATCTTTCTCTGACTGGCTTATTTCACTTAACATAATTCTCTCCAGTTCCATCCATGCTGTTGCAAATGGTAAGATTCTTCCTTTTTTATAGCAGCATAGTATTACATTGTGCAGATGTACCAGTTTTTTAACCACTCATCTGCTGATGGGCACTTAGGCTGTTTCCAAATCTTGGCTAATGTAAACTGTGCAGATAAGAACATAGGGGTGCATATATTCTTTCTGACTGGTGTTTCTGATTTCTTGGGATATATTCCTAAATAACAATTATAATAAATGAATTATAATTTATCCAGAAATTTATAAAGTAAAAATAATTTCTCTTAAGTTCATAATACATAACATTAATTTCACTATATTCATTCCTTGAAGCAAACGCTGATGTAAAAATTATTTTAATCTCTATATGTAAGCTTTCAATTATCTTAGTTTTTAATAAAATAGCATTCCTCGCTGGGCCAGCATGGCTCAGTGGTTAAGCACCAACCTATGAACCAGGAGATCACCATTCAATTCCCTGCCCAGGTTGCAGGCTTAATCCCCCAGTGTGTGGGGCATGCAGGAGGCAGCCAATCAATGATTCTCTCTCATCATTGATGTTTCTCTCTTTCTCTTCTTCCTTCCTCTCTGAATAAAAATATATTTTTAAAAAATAAATAAAACAGCATTCCTTAAAGACAACCAAAAATAAGTAAATTATATATGTAAAAGGCTAAGTGACTGACCATACGTCCATCAACCATCCAACTGGCTGGTACATATGACATGCACTGGCAACTTAAAAATAAATGCTGACTCGTACATGCACAATACATGCACATGCACATGCTCTCGCTGGCACCAATCGCACATAATGCCAGAATGTATCTGAAGACCAACTATTGGTACCGGATTTTTAATATTAAGCTGAATGTTCTTTTAAATGATATATGTAAATTCAATTTATTTGGCAAAGTAATAGTTAAAACTCATGTCATCGAATTTCAGAAACGCTGTCTCACATTCACATATTATGATATTAGACAGTGAATCCAAATTACGAACGGAAGATGACAATAACCATATAGTTAAGGCAGAAATTCCAGATGAAGATTAGTATTACTCCTTCAGGAACATCATGTTATAAATTAAAATTGAAAGTAGGTGCAATCATCACGTTACTGAGAAATCTTAAGAATAAATGGGGTCTCTGTAATGGTACTAGATTTATTATCAAGATTGTGACCTAACATAATCAAAGCTGAGGTATTAACAGGATCTATGGAAAGAGAGGTTGCTGTGATCCCAAGAATTGATTTGTCCCTGTCTGACACTGGCCTCCCATTTAAATTAATTCAAAGACAGTTTCCCGTGATGCCACCATTTACAATGACTATTAATAAATCACAAGAACAAACTCTAGATAGAGTAGGAATATTCCTACCTGAACCCATTTTCGGACATGGTCAGTTATATGTTGCTTTCTCTTGAGTTCAAAGAGCATGTGACATTAAAGTTCTAAATACTTCATCACAAGGGAAATTAGTCAAGCACTCTGAAAGTCTTTTTACTCTTACTGTGGTATACAAGGAGATATTAGAATAAGTTTAATTAATTGACCAGTCATTGTTTTTATCAATATTGTGTTTGTTATTTTTATATCATGTCTTTGTTGTTTGTATATCATGTTATTGTTTATTTATTAATCAATTTATATATTATTTTAATATACAATTTACTAATTTTCTTTCATCTCTGACATTTCTATTATAGAGAAAGGGCAAATAGCGATATTAAAAATACTTTGTATTTTTATTTTATAATACTCTATTATATATACTATTTTGACATGTAATTTTTTGCAGTAACGTATTTACCACAAGAATCTTTCTTCTAATTAATTTCTTTTCAATGTGCACGAATCCGTACTCTGGGCCCCTAGTTTTTAAATAAATGGTCAGAGGGGAAGGGCACTGTGAGGCTGGGTGAAAAGGTAAAGAGATTAAGAAAAGAAAGAAACCTCATAGACAAGTATGGTGATTATCAGAAGGAAAGGAAGTTAGGGGGATGTTAAAGAGGAAAAATGGGGGCTAAATGGTGAAGAAAGGAAACTTGACTTGGTGCGGCGAACACACAATACAATATACAGATGTATTATAGTATCATACCCCCTGAAACCTATATAATTTTATTAACCAATGTCACCCCAATAGTCAATTAAGTAAAATAAATGGTAAGAAAGCCTTTACCTTATGTAAATTCACTTTCTAGTCAAATTTTTTTAATCTTTATTATTGAAAAGTATTACATATGTCCCCTTTTCCTAGTCAGGTTTAAATATTTTTATTGATTTGAGAGGAAGGGAGAGGAAGAGAGAGAAACATCAATGGTGACTCATTGATGGGCTGCCTCCTGCATGCGCCCCCACTCTCCCGGGAATTGAGCCCAGAACCTGGGCATGTGCACTGATTGGGAATTGAACTGGTTATCTCTTGGTACTTGGGTCAACGCTCAACCACTGAGCCACACCAGCTGGACTGTAGTCAATTTTAAATTTACAAAATATATTTTTTCAATATATATTTTTAAAAGGAGTATCAATTGCTTAAATTACAATTTATAGATTACTATTCCCAGACTAATTGAGTTAAAAGTGCTTCTATACAATTTTGTAGCATGTTACCCTGTTTTTTTAATTAATACTGTTATTTCCCAAAATTGTAGGTGTTTTTATAATTAACTTGCTCCATCTTATACTAGGTTAGTTTTTGGAGCATTTTAACAAATATATGATGTGCCTCGTCTTGTAATTAGGTTGGTCTTTTGAGCATTTAACAAATATATGATGTGCTTCTTGTAGAATAGCATAGTGCTCAAGAGTACAGATTTTAAAGCCAGACAACCTAAATTTATATCTTGCTTACTAGCTGTTACTACTCTAAAACTCAGTTTCTCATCTCTAATACAAGGAAGGATACCCAGCCCTTTTTTTTTTTTTTTTTTTTTGAATAGAGAGGAAGGGAGAGAGAGATAGAGAAGTATGTGAGAGCGAAACATCAATCAGTTGCATCTAACATGCACCCCGACCAGGAATCGAGCCCACCACTTTTTGGTGTACAGGACAACACTCCAACCAAACCATATCAGCCAGTCTCCTAAATTAATGAAGACTCATATTAAACTTACCCATCTGGGAGGCAGGTTTGAGACAGCAACACAACAAAGTGCCAGTCTAGATCTTTGGAGCTACTCAAACCTTCCCATAACCAATTTCCTGTGGTACCATGGGCCACTAATTTACTTTCCAATCCTGTGCCTTCTATTATCAGGCCTAGGAATCACATTATTCACCAATCTCTACGGCCTTACATCTCTTAAGTAGTCAACTCTACCCTTTCACCTACCTTCTTCTCTATCTCTTCTCTAGCCCACTAAATTCCTTTCCAGAATAACACAATTTCCTTAAATTCTGAATCTTCTTGAACATTTCCTCCACCTTAGTTTAACTGAATCCTAGATTACTGACTACACTATTTTTTTAAGACACTCTCTCAAGAAGCTTCTTCTCCCACTTACAAAATTATAGGTTAACAATTTCCTCCCCCAATCACCATTTCCAACGAATATTCTTTCTTTATTGCAATAATTCCTTTAATTCCCATAAAATAGCTATATTACCTTACCCATACTTATGATTGCCATATACTGAGCCAAGACCAGCTAACATTCCTAGAATATTCTGATACTTGATTCATAGTTTTCCTATCATTACAATCTACCATCATTCTGAATCTCTAACACTTCTATTAATCAATTCAGTCAATACAAAGGACTGACCTTAATTTACTCTAACAGCATCCTGTACAAGTCCCGATTTCAGAAACATACACTCATGAATGGATTTCAGGAACAGTGTTGTACCTTTCAAGTTCTCAAATGAGAACCTCTCGCTGGAGCATAATGTCCTCTGACCCTTCCATTTCCTCACTCACACTAAACCCATTTTTGCCTCCACATTTTGTCATACCCTTTAACCCTAATTAAAACTAAATTCACTGGGGACACCTGGGGAGAGGTCAATGGGGGGGGGGAGGGGACTTATGTAATACTTTTAACAATAAAAATTTTTTAGGAGAAACCAAGATGGTGGTATAGGTAAACACCGGAGTTTGCTGCCTCGAACAACCACTTCAAAAATACAACTAAAAGACGGAACAGACATCATCCAGAACCACAGGAAGGCTGGCTGAGTGGAAGTTCTACAACTAAGAGGAAAGAGAAGAACATACCAACACTCAGAGGAGGCGCAGTGCTGAAGTAAAATACTAAGGTGCGGAGTGCATGTGGAGCAGGCTGGTGGCTGAGGGCGCGGTTGTCGTTTTCAATCGGGAGGGAGTCTCAGGCTCTGAGCTCCAGTTCCGGGCGAGTCTTTAGGGACCCAGGCTCATACGGGAGAAGCGGGGAGAAGCGGGGAGAAGCGGGACTGTCTGGCATCGCTCAGAACCCTAGGGCAGCTTTCTCTCCGTGGGGCTTGCAGTGGTTACTGGGACACTGAGAAGCAGAGCCTCTGCGGGGAGA
>NW_006299393.1:589758-592886 GCF_000327345.1 Myotis davidii | reverse complement strand
CTTGGGTGATAAGAGGAACTGTTTCATGTGATGTCTCCTTTCGGGTCTTATTTCATTTGAAGGCTTGTTTTTTTTAGCCTCGATCAGTGTTTTGAGCAAGATAGGTTTTCAGGGCTCCTTGCCTCACTTTGTGGAAGGAAGGGCCAGGCTGTGAGTTCTGAGTTTTGCTATTTTAGTGGAGTAAATATCACACCCTCAGAGGGAGATGCTGGTTAGCTTCCTTAAGGGAATCTATAGAGACTTAGAGGCATTTTATTTAAATAGATCATCCTAGCTTTGAGCAGTGGCAGTATCGTAGCCAATGAGGTTTATCCAAAGGGCGTAAAGATTTAATTGAAAAAATAAATAAATAAAAATAAATAATTTTTATATAAAAACCTAAATTCACTTTTCTTCCATATTCTTCCTAGAGGACTTAGCACTGCTGAAGACACATAATATAAGAACTGCAGCCGAAACCGGTTTGGCTCAGTGGATAGAGCGTCAGCCTGCGGACTGAAGGGTCCCGGGTTCGATTCCAGTCAAGGGCATGTACCTGGGTTGCGGGCACATCCCCAGTGGGGAGTGTGCAGGAGGCAGCTGATCGGTGTTTCTCTCTCATTGATGTTTCTAACTCTCTATCCCTCTCCCTTCCTCTCTGTAAAAAATCAATAAAACATATTAAAAAAAAAAAAAAAGAACTGCAGCTATTACTACTACACACTCAAACTTTTTTTACTAAGACCATCGGAAAACACATATATAATTACATATTGTTTTTGTGATTAACCACTATGCTTTAATTATGTTCAACTTGTAACAATGAAAATATATCCTGCATATCAGATATTTACATTACGATTCATAACAGTAGCAAAATTACAGTTATGAAGTAGCAACAAAAATAATTTTGTGGTTGGGGGTCACCACAACATGAGGAACTGTATTAAAGGGTCGCGGCACTAGGAAAGTTGAGAACCACTGCCCTAGATCCTCTAGCATGTCAAACTCACGACCAGCGGAATGCCCTTATTTAAATAAATGAGGTGTGCGGTCTGCCAGCCATGAGTTTGACATGCTTGCATGAAACTGGGGAAGGAGGAGTTTCAAAATCAAGTAAGTTTGAGAATCACTTCACCTCTTGGAGAAGCACAATGTATAACAGCATAGCAAAAATCCTGTAGTAAATACAATTTTCTTGTCAAACATAATTGTCCATGGAGCCTCCTTTTTTCCAAGTAGGCTCACTAATGTCCTGTCACAGTAGAAGAGGTTAAAATTATAAATTTGTAGTCAGGAAAACCAGGTTTTGATTCCTGGCTCTGCTTCTTACTGTTGCTTATGGTTGGTTACCCTCCCTAAGTCCCAGTCTGCTCATCTGTAAATTAGAAATAGATAATGAAGATAATGAAGAATGTTGTCTGAAGCAACCAGTTGAAAGCCTGAAGTTTATTTAAACTTTCCTGTTTTAATTCAAAAACCCATTTATGAATTGTGTTTTATAACTCTAATATATGTTTACTTTTTTTGTTGTCATTAAATGGTCATTCTTCCTTGGATGATCCATGAATTTAATTATTATTTCATTCAACTGTCAGGAAATCTGTCTCTGGTGCCAATTCTTTTTTTAATCTGTCCCCAACTAATTTAGTGCTTTTGGAACTTGGAAATAATAAAATTTTTGCAATAATTCCTTTTTGCTTATGAATAATTTTAAAATACAGATTCAATGTACTCTGAAGAAAGGCTTGAGAAGCTTCTACCAGTGAATTTTAAACTCAGGTAATGACTACCCCTAAAGTTGTGTTAGGAAGCACACAAATGACATCACATAAACAGTGTGCATTTTCCTAATGTGTTACTAGAAGGTTTTAGGGGAGGAACAAAGTACTTTAAAACAAATACTATGATGAATTGGAGGCATACACTTCTTTATATCCATATATGTATTTTCAAATGCAAATAATATCTCTAAAATACACAAACACAAAAACAACAACACTGGTTGCTTATGAAAGGGATTTCAGGTTTTCAACTGCATCAGGCAATGTCCCAGCGATCTGGATTCACTCTCCATTGCGGATAAGGGCAGGAAAAAAAAAAGTTTGAGATGCACTGCCACCAGGGCATTCTTAAATAAATTTGGAATTGTTAAGACTGTCTCTGCAAAAATAAAAGGTACACTAAGGAATGAGAAAACGAAACAAAACAATTGATCCATCAGATGTTTGTGAGGTAGTACCCAAGACTGAAGATAGTCATGTACACCATAACATAAAGCATCCCAGGCCGGGTAGCCCAGTTCCTTAGAGAGTCACGAGTGAGGGTTCAATACCCAGTCGGGTCAGGGCACAGACCAGAAACAACCAATTAACACATAAATAAGCGGAACAACAAAAATCGCTTTCTCCTCCCCCGCCCCCCTTCTCCTCTCTCAAGAATAAATAAACCCTAAAGCAGTGGTTCTCAACCTTCTGGCCCTTTAAACACAGTTACTCATGTTGTGACCCAACCATAAAATTATTTTCGTTGCTACTTCATAACTGTAATGTTGCTACTGTTATGAATCGTAATGTAAATATCTGATATGCAGGATGGTCTTAGGCGACCCCTGTGAAAGGGTCGCTGGACCGCCAAAGGGGTCGCAACCCACAGGTTGAGATCCGCTGCTCCTAAGTCAATTTCAAAAACAAAAATATGCTGAGAATAAAGACACACGAAATAACGGCTTTAAATCCTTTGTTCGACTTTTTAATCGCTTTTAGAAGCAAGAGGAGACTGGAAAAGGAAGGTTACTTAAGCGGGCCAGTTCGGAAGAAGGGTGACGTGCTGCAGCATTTATCTGACGAGTGAAGAGTTCACAGGAAAGCCCCGCCGTTCCGCTCTAGCAGGAGGCAAGAGGGCAAAAGAAAGGGGCAACAAGCTCAAAGGACCCGAGGAAAGGGGGGAGGGGAAGGCGCGGAGGAGCTGGAAACGAAACTGGAGCCTCGGTGCCACTAGGAGGAAGGCGTGGCAGGAGAGCGGCAAGCCAACGGGGAAGATCTGCGGGCAATCGGGCTCCAGCGGGGCGCTCCCGGCTGGAGGGAAGAATTCAAGGGGGTCGCGGTGCAGAGCTGCCGAGGCTTCGGTGACAGCTCGGAGCCGGTGCG
>NW_006299393.1:587000-589642 GCF_000327345.1 Myotis davidii | reverse complement strand
GATAATGCGCTCGGCCCTCCTCCGACCGGTCCTCACCCGATGAAGCTCGGCGTCGCCCGGCCTTCCTCTTGTCCATCTTCTCCTCCCGCTGCTGTAGTCGCAGTTGCAGTCGCTGTCACCTCAAGACCCCTCAGGCTGGGGGAGGGAGGGGGAGGGGAGGGGAGGGGGGAAAAACAGGAAAGTGTCAAGCGCGCTTGCGCAAGAGTCGGCGTGTGCCCTCAGACCGGAAGTCATCCGTGCCTCCCACCTCCACCCGGAAGTTACTTCCCCGGACTTGTTTTCCTGGCCGGTTGCCGCCGGTAGTGGATTATTTGCCGGGGGCGGAGGGGATTGTTTTTTGGTGTGTTTTTTTAGTGGCGCTTTTCTTCATTGTCTGCCCCAGCCACGAAGTAAAGGTGCGAAGTTTTAACCCGAGACCTTCAAAGGCTTTGCCGACTGGGAAACTAGCTTGACTGAAAAACAGGAACATTTGAGTTCTTGTTCCCTGGCCAGCTCCCTGGCGTATGTCCTTGGTTTGGCTCAAATAAAAGCTTATAAAAAATCACACCAAAGCCCTGCCTGGTTTTCTCAGTGGATAGAGCATCGGCCAGCAGACTGAAGAGTCCGGTTGGATTCCAGTCAAGGGCACGTGCCTCGGTTGCGGGCTCCATCCCCAGTAGGGGGCGTGCAGGAGGCAGCCAATCAATGATTCTCATCATTGATACTCATCATTGATACTTCAATCTCCCTCTCTCTTCTCTGAAATCGGTGAAAGCATATTTTTTTAAAAGAATTCTCACACAAAGTACAAAAAAAGGGAAACTAGGGATTCTACTGGTTCACTAGATCCCGTGAGGTGGTGAAAAAATAAAGTTATTCCTTTTGCAGTTTTACTTTCCTCGGGATGGATCTCTCCTGTATCTTTGTCCTCGCCGCGCTTCCTCAAACAGAAACCAAAAGATCTAGCAATTGATTTAGCAGTTTGAGTGGAAATAAAGTCAGCTGAGAAAAAAAATAGAGGATCTCTTTAAAATTCAAACTCCTTATTTTTAAAGGCGGTGGAAGCGGGGCGCTGAACGTCGACTTTTAAAACATAAAATGCTGAGATGATAGAAAGCGGGTGGATGGCCCTAACCGGTTTGGCTCAATGGATAGAGCGTTGGCCTGCGGACTCGAGGGTCCCAGGTTCAATTCCGGCCAAGGACATGTACCTTAGCTGCGGGTGCATCCCCAGTGGGGGGTGTGCAGGAGGCGGATGATCAATGTTTCTAACTCTCTATCCCTCTCCCTTCCTCTCTGTAAAAAAAAAAAAAAAATCAATAAAAAAATTTTTTTAAAAAGTGGGTGGATGTAAACTGGAATTCGTTCAACTAATTTTCATTACTGTTCTTAAGCGCATAGCCTTGTCCTCAATGAACTCAACTTATAGACTGATTATTTTTTATCCTTTCGAAGAACCCATTAGTTTAGATTATTGGCCTATTTGGCTGTAATGTACTTATTTGAATAAGGTGTGTGTGTTTTTAATTTGTAAGTTTTAATAGCATTAACTTGATCAAAATTCAGCAGAGCACTCTAGTCAGAGTCAGAATAACTAGAGTTGCACTGTTCCAAGTTAGAAGGAACCCTGGGGATACTTGAGTTTACTGTCAGCTTCGCTCTCCCGGTTTTACCAGGGTCAACAAAAGGACTTTCCCAGCTCACCACTGGAGCCCAGTCTCGCGCTTCCTGAGTCTGCGGACTAATTACTGTGTGGTCTGTGCTGAGGTCAAGGTAAGCCTCATCCAGGTGGAAGGCCTATTGGGCTGGGCCTCAGCCGCTGGGGGCAGCGCCTTATTCGGGCTGGAATGACTGAAAAGCAGCAGTACTTAAGGGGGGACTGAGGGTGAAATTCACTACAAGGGTTTCATTTAGAGGCCCTCGTTTGTTTAACAAATAACTTTGCTTACTGAAAAAATATCTGAGTTTTAAGTTTACTCAGGAATCAACCTTTTAGGATAATTAAATGCAAGAACTAAACCGGCTTAATTAGCCAATTTTATAGGAAACAAGTTAACTGCAAAGATGGAAATAGAGCAGAGAGTTGGAAACATAAAAAAGGAAAGTGTAAGTATGCTAATCCGTTTCCTCCCAAACTAGTAGCTTCCACGAACAGTGATTTTAAAGTTTAAAGTTAAGAAGTAAACTTATGAGAAATGAAATTATAAAAAGTTAATAAAATTATTCAACTAGCAAATATATTTAAATGTGTCACTTCTGCTAAAAAAGACTTAGTGAGTCAGTTTGTTTCTTTGAATTGGAGCTTGTTTTGAAGAACATATTTGAGGATAAATGATCTTTCAGCTCAAGAATTTCTAAGAGGAAAAGACAAAGAATTACACCTCTTTTAACCAATATTTTTATTGTTTTAGCTTTAACAATCTACTGCATAATTGACTGTATTGCAAACAACTAAAGGGCCAAAAAGTTCAGTTTCTACTTTTGAGGGAGTCATTTAACAGCCTCATTTTGCCTTTTATGAAAGACTAATTAAAGGATTTTTTTTACAGTGTTTTATGATATTCAGTGGAAAGCTTCCTAATTTAAAAATATGAACAAGGACCCCCAAAAGTGATGATTTTTCTTAGTGTATTTGGGGGTAATGTCATTTCTTTTATGTGTAC
>NW_006299393.1:583243-586860 GCF_000327345.1 Myotis davidii | reverse complement strand
CCTTTCAGCATTTCATATAATGCTGGTAGAGCCTTCTTTTTTAAAATATATTGCTTTTTTTAGAAAAGGAGCGAAACATCGAGTCGTTCCACTTATTTATGCATTCATTGGTTGCTTCTTGACTAGAGATCGAACCCACAACCTTGGGGTATCGGGACAACACTCTACCCAGCAAGGGCTAGAGCCTTGTAAATTAAAATATTTTTATTTGTTTGTTTTGTTTGTTTGTTTGTTTAATCCTTACCCAAGGATATTTTTCCTTTGATTTTTAGAGAGAGTGGAAGAGAGAGGGAAAGATAGAAATATCAATATGAGAGAAATACATCAATTGATTGCCTCCTGCATGCACCCTGACCAGGGCCCTGGTTGGGTCAGGCCGGAAGGAGAGAAGGAGCCTGCAACCGAGGTACGAGGTACCGTACGTGCCCTTGACCAGAATCAAACCCAGGACCCTTTGGTCCACAGGCTGATGGGCGCTCTGTCCACTGTGCCAAACTGGCTAGGGCTAAATTAAAATAATTTGAGAATAGAAATTCATCACTCAAAGATTTATAAGAAGAGAAGAGAGGATGGACTGGTTTTATCATAATGGGTACAGTTTTTACCGAGTGTTAGAAGTGTGTATTAAGTATTTAAGTTAGGTGTATGTGTAATATTATGTAGTCTGCAAATAAGGACAGTTTTACTTCCTCTTTTCCAATTTGGATGCCTTTTATTTCTTCTTCTTGCCTAATTGCAATGGCTAACACTTCCAGTTCTATGTTGAACAGGAGTGGTGAGAGGGGGCACCCCTGTCTTGTTTAGGTGTTCATTATATTTTTTAACAGTGGAGGGTATAGTCTTAATAGTTTCAAGACCTAGGAGCAATGTGAAATTAATCAACCCTGAGAGATTAATGAAATCTACAAAAGCCCCTTTCTTATCACAAGTGAATTAACTTTAATCCTTCCTGGAGGATATGTTTTCATTGATCTTAGAGAGAGAGGGAGAGAGAAAAAAGAAGAGAAAGGGAGAGAGGGAGAGGAAGAGGAGTATTGGAGTAATGTTTCATGGTGCTATTCACCTCATCCTCACTAGTAATTGATTCTTCTCTTTAAAATATTGAGAATTTTTATGTGAAGGAAGTTTTTCTTCCACAGATAAAGTAGCATGTGATTAATTAAAGATAAAAATAGGTTGTTTAGTTTCAAAGATAATTTTTCAAGTTCCCTTCATCTTTGTTAAATTTATTGGGGTGACATTGGTTAATAGGATCACATTTCTATGATACATGATCTGTATTTGACTTTGGGTGGTGGGAACATGACAACTTTCCTTTTAAGGCAATCAATAATTGCAACTTAAATGGAATAGCCTGTTCCCAGACGTTATGAAAACCTGCAGTAACTCAGGGTATTTGAGCAGAAGATGGGTAATCTTTTGTCCGGGAAACTATGGGAGGAATAGTGTATGTGTCAGCAGTGGTTGGGGTGGTATCTGGCTGAAGATAGCCCCTCATCAGAGACAGTACTCTGCACCCCTCCCCCCCAACTTCTTGTCTAGCTTGTAGGAATGAATTCAAAGGAGATAGCAAATAGCAGCAAAAGCAGGCAAGGATTTATTTGTAGGAAAGAAATATATTCAGAACCTGAGCGGGCAATTCAGCCTGCTGAAACCAAACCAAGTGCTCTGCTTTGGTGATGTTCTGGATACTTATACCCCTAGACTGGAGGGTCCCTCAATAAGTCTCCCCTTCCCTTATTTCTCAAAAAAAAAAATCTTTAAGCCATAAGGCTCCTTCACCCAGGTGTTATGCCACTGGTTAGACCACATTCTGAAGGGACTCTAACTCTTTCCTCTTCACCAAGGGATCTACCACCTGCATTGTCTATTTTTGGTTTGTCACATCTCACATATTCCCTCCAAGCCCCAAGTGCCTTTCCCAGCCCCTATCTTTCCAACTGCCTACTGTAACATATGCATGAAGGTCTCTACATTTTCATTTGGCCTGGGGACTGAGCCTAAGGTATTCTGTACATATACCACTAACTTCTTTGAAATGTTCTTTCTTAGAATGTGTTTTTTTTTTTAGCATTTCTACTACTTAATACATTTAGTTGATTTTAACAGAAAAATTCATGCTATAATTTAGTAAAATTGAGACTTTAGGTAGTCTCATCTTCTTTATCATTTAACTTTTGGTAACCACTTACCTCTGAATAATTCAAATCAAGGCCCATAGGATCTAGGATTGGACTGAGTCAGTAAATCCAAAATGTAGCCCTCAGGGAGCTTTTTTTTTAATTACCTATTTCCAAGTCTCACCTCAGACCTTTTGAATCAGAATCTCCTAGAAGTGGGGTCTAATAATCTGTATGTTTAAAAGGTTTCACAAGAAGAGGTATCAGGTCATTGTTGTTGTTTTAAGTATAAAACTAAACTATAGGCCCTAGGGCTGCATACACAGGAGATAAAGTCATAAAGAAATACAAAGCAGTGGTTAGTTAGAAGCAAGGGTGCTTGAAGGCACATTAGGGAGGAATGAATGGTAAAGCCAGCCTAGTTACAAGGTTGTTTCTCTTTTTTGTTTGTTTTTTTAATATTTTTATGAGGGAGCAGAGAGAAAAGGAGAGAGAGAGAGAGAGAGAGAGAGAGAAACATCAATGATGAGATAGAATCATTGATTGGCTGCGTCCTGCATGCCCCCCACTGCGGGGGATCTAGCCCACAACCCAGGCATGTGTCCTTGGCTGGAATTGAACCTGGGACCCTTTAGTCCGCAGGCCAAAGCTCTATCCACTAAGCCAAACCGGCTTAGAGCTCTTTTTTGTTTTTAA
Source organism: Myotis davidii (assembly GCF_000327345.1). Lineage (NCBI taxonomy): Eukaryota > Metazoa > Chordata > Mammalia > Chiroptera > Vespertilionidae > Myotis > Myotis davidii. The sequence continues at coordinate 584,044 of NW_006299393.1, read as the reverse complement.
TGAAAAAGTGAATCACCGAACAAATATGCAATGAAATATGAGATTCCTCTCACTCCAGGAACCTCCTGTCCCAGTTCCGCTACCCAAAGGCAACCACTGTTAATGGTTTCTTGTGTATCTTTTCAGAAATGAGACATTCTCTGTCCACACAAACATACATATGGATATGTAGTGCCCCTCCCCCACCGTTTTTTTGCTCAGTGACAGCTGTGTGGTGTTTCTCTTTATAATAGTTCACTAAACTATTAATTTGAAAACTTGGGGATTCTGTCACATACTCAAACTTGGGAACCCAAAGATTTGGTGACATCTGTTTTTTTTTTTTTCTTTCTGCCCCCATTGTCCTATTTTCTATAGATCTTTGCTTCAGGTGGATTAAATTCAGCTTCTGTTGTCTTTCCTAGGGAGAGATAGGCAGGGGAAAGGATACTATTTAGTTTGCTCTTTTTTGAACACCTGCATATATAATTTCATAAGTTCTATCATTTTTCTACTATCTTTTTAAATGTATTTTTATTGATTTCAGAGAGGAAAGGAGAGAGAGAGAAACATCAATGATGAGAGAGAATCATAGATTAACTGCCCCATCCACACCCTCCACTGAGCATCGAGCCCACACCCTGGGCATCTGCCCTTGACTGGAATTGAACCCAGCTCCTCAGTCCGCAGGCCGACACTCTGTCCACTGAGCCAGACTGGCTAGGGCTCTACTATTTTCTATATTTACTAAATGGAATTGTATACAGGCGTAATTATTTTTCTTAGAAAAACTCATAGTTGCCGAAACCGGTGGCTCAGTGG
>NW_006299393.1:580392-583171 GCF_000327345.1 Myotis davidii | reverse complement strand
GGCATGTACCTGGGTTGCGGGCACATCCCCAGTGGGAGATGTGCAGGAGGCAGCTGATCGATGTTCCTCTCTCATCGATGTTTCTAACTCTCTATCTCTCTCCCTTCCTCTCTGTAAAAAATCAATAAAATATATTTAAAAAAAAAAAGAAAAGAAAAACTCATAGTTAAAAAACAAAACTCATAGTTGCATTCTGTATTGGGAAATAAAAATAGTGCTTTTAGCCCGGCCAGTGTGGCTCCATGATTGAGCGTTGTCCCAGGAACCAAGAGGTCACTGGTTCGACTCCCAGTTAGGGCACATGCCCAGGGTGGTGGACTTGATCCCTGGTGGGGGGCTCTCTATCCCTCTCCCTTCCTCTCTCTAAAAAGCAATAAAAACATTTAAAATAATAATAAAAAGCTTATACTGTGGGGAAGAAAACATAAGGCAAATTAAGACCGGTTTAGGTTAAGGAAATCAAAGAGGAATTTTTAAGCTGGGCCTTGTCAGCTAAGTAAAAATTCAAAAAATGGGAAGTAGGGAAGGGGAAAGACCAGGTGGCTCACTCTTATTCATCCTTTAAAACTAAACGCATCCCTCCCTCTCTGTTCAGTGATGCCTTCTGATGCCCCCTTTTTCCTACAGCACTGGCTTACCGTATCCTAACCTCCACCACACCCTTCTGAACCGGTTCAAATCGGTTGACTCCCATGGTGTCCCTGCTACACTGAGAGCTCCTCAAAAGCAGGAACTATGTCTTTCACTCTGGTATGCTGGGCCTAGCACAACTGTTGGCACATAGTAGGTCCTGGCACATGGTAGGTGTTGGGTGAACCAAGTAACAAATGTGTGAATGAATGACGCTGGTGTAATAGGACTGAGCATCGAGCCCACACCCTGGGCATCTGCCCTTGACTGGAATTGAACCCAGCTCCTCAGTCCGCAGGCCGACACTCTGTCCACTGAGCCAGACTGGCTAGGGCTCTACTATTTTCTATATTTACTAAATGGAATTGTATACAGGCGTAATTATTTTTCTTAGAAAAACCAGGGTGGTGGACTTGATCCCTGGTGGGGGGCTCTCTATCCCTCTCCCTTCCTCTCTCTAAAAAGCAATAAAAACATTTAAAATAATAATAACAATAACCACACCTACGACAAAACATAGCTGTGTCATCACCTAATCCAGATTACTAGACTGACCTAATTTGAAATTCTCATTAATTGTTATATACTATTCTTTTTTTATTTCATTAAATGTAAAATGACTAGACTACTTAGTATAGGAAACTAAGTGTCTAACAAATTCCCTCACTAAATTTTTGGTGAATGGATTAAGTAAACAGTCAACTACTATGCATTTTTAAGATCACTGGGCCCTGGCTGGTTTCCACAGTGGTAAATGGCACATACCTTGATTGCAGGCACCATCCTGGTCAGGTTGTGTGCAGGAGGCAACCAATTTATGTGTCTCTCTCCCATTGATGTTTTTCTTTCTCTGTCTCTCCCTCTCCCTTCCATTTTCTTTTTTTTTTTTTAAATATATTTTATTGATTTTTTACAGAGAAGAAGGGAGAGAGTTAGAGAGTTAGAAACATCGATGAGAGAGAAACATCGATCAGCTGCCTCCTGCACATCTCCTACTGGGGATGTGCCCGCAACCCAGGTACATGCCCTTGACCGGAATCGAACCTGGGACCCTTCAGTCCGCAGGCCGACGCTCTATCCACTGAGCCAAACCGGTTTCGGCCCTTCCATTTTCTCTAATAATCAATGGAAAAAAATATCCTTAGGTAAGAATTAAAAAAAAAAGATCACTGGTAAAAATTAATTTTCTCTCAAGCTTATAGACCTTCTTTGGGTATGTCATTTTACCTTTATAGCCTCTATAAAATAAAGTTATCTATAAAATAAACATATTAGCTAAGAATATCAATTGCATCCCTTGCAGCTCTGACAATCTTATTCTTGAAACTAAGCTATCTTATTCCAATCCATTCTTTAGAAAACTAAGTACATAAAACAATTTCATTCCCTCCTTTATTTTAATGGCCCATCTTGATTTGCAAAAGAGAGAACAAATATATTTAGATGCATAGGATATTCTGTAAAAATAATTCCTAAATTGACTTTTTAAAAATTTATGTATTTTAGAGAGAGGATGGGAGAGAAACATCAACTTGTTGTTCCACTTATTTATGCAATTATTGGTTGACGCTTGTATGTGCCCTGACTGGGGATCGAACCTGCAACCTTGGCATAACAGGACGATGTTCCAACCAACTGAGCTATTTGGCCAGGGCATAAATTGATATTTATTAACTTTAGAATTATAGAAAAAGTCTCTATAATTGTTTAAAACTATAGATGCATCTTTCTTCTATATACTGTATACAGCTACAGGACTTTTGCTCTTCTTTATGCCCTTACCAAAAATCTAAAATCCCAACAATAATATTTAATTGCCTACTACTCACCAAGCACTATTCCAAGAACTAGAGCTACAGCAGTGAACAAAACTAAGTCCTTGTCCCTGCTCTCATGGAACTTACATTCTAATGGGGGGAAACAGACAATAAGCAAGTATATGTCACTTGCTAATAAGTGCTAAAAGAAAAGAATAAGAGAGAGAGAAAATAGAAGAAAAGAGGAGAGAGAGAAAGGAAAGAATAGAATAGATAGGGAGTGAGGAATGCTTATAGGGGATTGCCCTTTTAGATAGAATGCTCAGAGAAAGTTTCTCTGATCAGTTAAAAGGCGGGCAGAAACTTTAAGAAAATGATGCCCAATTGATATC
>NW_006299393.1:579818-580360 GCF_000327345.1 Myotis davidii | reverse complement strand
GATCCAAGCTGTAAGCATAGCAAGGGGGAATGCCATTAAACTGGAGTTTGCTCCACAAGTTGGAGGCAAAGAGGCCAGGTGTGGCTAGAGTGAAGTAAGCAAGAGAATGATTGTAAATGACACCTAAGAAAGCTAAGAACCAGGTCATGTAACTAGATGAGTAAGCAAGTGAGAGAATGGAAAGAAATGACACTGGAGAGATAAGGGCCATGTGGGACCTTGTAGGCTGTGGTAAAGACAGGCTTTTATTCTGAGTGAGAGGGGAAACCATTGAGAATTTTGAACAAGGGTGTGAGTTCCAATTTAGATGTTTTGTCTATGTGGAAAACAGACAGCAGGGAGACAAGAGTTTATGTCCACGTTGTGGGCTTGATTCCCACTAGAGGCCACGCAGGAGGCAGCTGATCAATGATTATCTCTCATCACTGATGTTTCTATCTCCCTCTCCCTTCCTCTCTGAAATCAATAATCTACACTAATAAAAGAGAAACATGGTAATTGGCGTACGACTGCTACCCTTCCCATTGGCTAATCAGCGAGAT
>NW_006299393.1:576671-577882 GCF_000327345.1 Myotis davidii | reverse complement strand
TCAAAGACACATCTTGAAAATGCCTAAAGAAATTTATCATTTTTTCATGGTGAAGGGACTGGAGTCCATGTTGATGAAAACACCTTGGTGGCTGGGGTGACTGGCAGTGGCTGCAGCAGCAGGGTGATGGGGCTGGTGCCTTCCCCTGATCAGCCAGGTCGCCTCCCACAAAGTGAGGCCAGACTGCGGCTTAGGCCCGCTCCCCAAGGGGAGCAGGGAGCAGGCCTAAGCTGTCAGTAGGACACCCCCTGAGGGCTCCCAGTATGTGATAGGGGGCAGGCTGGGCCCACACACACACCCAGTGCACGAATTTTGTGCACCAGGCCCCTAGTCTATATAATAAAAGCCTAATATGCAAATTGACCAAACGGCAGAATGACCAGTCCCTATGATGCGCACTGACCACCAGGGGCAGATGCTCAATGCAGGCACTGCCCAACAGGGGGAGTGCCGCTCAGCCAGAAGCCGAGCCCACAGCTGGCGAGTGCAGCAGTGGTGGCAGAAGCCTCTCCCACATCCACAGCAGCTCTAAGGAGCAGTGAGCTGATGGTAAGGAGCAGTGAGCAGGTAGGCGGTAAGGAGCAAGTGGTCCTGGACTGCAAAAGGGATGTCTGACTGCTGGCACGCAGACATCCCCCAAGGGGTCCCAGACTGAAAGAGAGCACAGGACAGGCTAAGGGACCCCCGCCCCCATGCATGAATTTTATGCACCGGGCCTTTTGTATATCTATACTAATAAAAGTCTAGGTGGCCCTTTGCTCGATGTCATCACAAGATGGCTGCCACAAGATGGCCATGTGCACAGCAGAGGCGGGGCCCAGCGGCCACTCCATGCTGTGAGGCCTGAGAGGTCCACGGCTCCATGTGGCATGGAGGAGGCTGATTCAGGCATCTCCGCCACCTTGCGCTGACAAGGCAGGTCGCAACAGGGGAGGGCAGTTGTGGGTGATCAGGCCAGCAGAGGAGGGCAGGTGGGGGCGATTGGGCCTGCAGGGGAGGACAGTTGGGGGCAATCGGGTCTGCAGGGGAGGGCAGGTGGGGATGATCGGACCTGCAGAGGAGGTCAGTTGGGGACAATAGGGTTGGCAGGGGAGCAGTTATGGAGCGATCAGGCTGGCAGGCAGAAGAGGTTAGGGGCAATCAGGCAGGCAAGCAGGCGAGTGGTTAGGAGCCAGCGGTCCTGGATTGTGAGAGGATGCAGGCTGGGCCGA
>NW_006299393.1:574959-576492 GCF_000327345.1 Myotis davidii | reverse complement strand
TGGATGGGGAGAGTGTGCAGGCTGGGCCGAGGTCCCGGCCCCCCCCCCCCACACGAATTTCATGCACCAGGCCACTAGTATCTATCTATCTATCTATCTATCTATCTAAAAGCCCAAGCGACCATTATCACAGATCGACCAGTCATTATGACATGCACTGACCACCAGGGGCAGATGCTCAGTGCAGGAGCTGCCCCTGGTGGTCAATGCACTCCCACATCCAACCTCCCATGGCCGGGTAACCTTCCATGGTCCCTCCCCCTGGCCAGGCAGCCCCCATCGGCCTAGACAGCCAATCTCCTGCAGTCCCTCCCCTTGATGGGCCCTGATCCCCGGCCAGGCTGAGGGACCCCACCTTTGCACGAATTCATGCACTGGGCCTCTAGTATATACATAAAAGCCTAAGTGACCAGCCGACCAGCTGGTAGCTATGACACACATTGACCACCAGGGGGCAGATGCTCAACACATGAGCAGAAACCACAGGCATGGAAACATGGAACAGACTGATGAATCTCAGAGGGAAGCGAGGAGGGGGGAGGGCAGGAAGAGATTAACCATAGATCTTATATGCATACTACAGGCCCAAGGGACCCCATGGGTGCATGAATCTGTGCACCAGGCCTCTAGTGTGTGTGTGTAGATTTCAGAAAGGAAGGGAAAGCAAGAGAGAATTATAAACATCAATGATGAGAGAGAATCATCGATCAGTTGCCTTATGCTTGCCCCCTACTGGGGATCGAGCCTGCAACCCTGGCATGTGCCCTAACCAGGAATTGCACTATAACCTCTTGGTTCATAGGTTGATGCTCAACCACTAAGACACACCTACTGGGCTCTCATTGCAGTTTTGATTTGCACTTCCCTAATGATTAGTGATGTTAAACATCTTTTCATGTGCTTATCAACATTTCAATACGTTCTTTGGAAGAATGTCTATTCAAGTTATTTGCCTTACTGAAGTTCTACTCAAGTACTTTTGAATTGGGTTGTTTGTTTTTGTTGTTGTTGTTATAGTTCTTTTTCTTTATATGTTCTGGATAGTAATCCCTTATTAAATATGTAATTTGTAGTTGTCTTTTTACTCTGTTGATAGTGTCCTTTGATGTATAAAAGGTTTTAACTTTGAAGTCCAAAATGTCTATTTTTTCTTTTGTTGCCTGTGCTTTTGGAATCATATCCAAGAAATCATTGCCAAATCCAATGTCATGACGTTTCCCCCACTATGTTTCCTCCTAGGAATTTTATAGTTTTTACTAGAGGCCCAGTGCACAAAAATTTGTGCACTAAGGGGGGGGGGTGGTCACTCAGTCTGGCCTGTGCCCTCTTGCAGTCTGGGACTCCTTGGAGGATGGCCACCTGCTGGCTTAGGCCCACTCCCTGGGGGATCAGGCCCAAGCTGGCAGTCAGACATTCCTCCGGCAGCCTGGTAGCCTTCGGGGGATGTCCACTTACCAGCAGGGAGCAGACCTAAGCTGCAGTCAGACATCCTTAGCCCTGCTGAGGAGACGGGAGAGGCTCCCACCACCACCA
>NW_006299393.1:573552-574910 GCF_000327345.1 Myotis davidii | reverse complement strand
TATGTTTAATTTTTACCTGATGGTATGTTTTTCTTGATTTTTTATTTTTATTTTTTAATGTTTTTCATGATGAGGGGGGGTGGGAGAGAGAGAGAGAGAAATATCAATCATTTCAGTTGCCTCACATACCAACTGGGTACTGAACCTGCAACCTGGGCATATGCCCTGACCAGGAATCTAACCAGTGATCTTCTGGTGCACAGAAAAACATTCAACCAACCCACACCAGCCAGGGCAGTTTTGTTGATTTTTTAGAGAGAGGGAGAGGGAAAGGGAGAGGAGGAAAGGAAGAGGGAGAGGGGAAGGGAGGGGGAGGGGGAGAGGGATTGGGAATTGAACCCACAACCTGGTATGTGCTCTGACCAGGATTTGAACCTGCAACCTTTTGGTGTACCAGAGTATGCCCAACCAACTAAACCACCTGGCCAGGGCAGATCTAATGATATTTAGCACGATCACTGAAAAGACTCCCCAATGTTTGTGCCTTATGTTTTGTAATGACAATTAAATCAAAACACTTTAATTTGCTGGCTAAACAAAACACCTACAGACTTGATTTTGGCCCAAAGGCCAGTAATTTACAGTAGTGCCTTAACTGCATTTTCATATTAGATTTTCTAAATGAGCTAAGGCGAGTGAGAGATATTTAGTGTTGCCTATCAGGAGCCAAGCATTGCACCAGGTACTGGTGATAAATTGGTCAAAAAAGTTAGCAAGCTAAAGTCCTAGCATCAAGGAGTTTAAAGCTCAGTGAGACTCGAGAAAACATCATTTTATTTTAGTATTATAGGAATAAATAAAAGGCCTAAGTAGAAAGTAGGTTATGAGAAGAGGATTAGCCCTGGCAGGGTAGCTCAGTTGGTTAGAGCAACGATCAGATACACCAAGGTTGTGATCCATCCCTGGTCAGGGCACACACAAGAAACAACCAATTAAAAAAAAAAAAAAATGAAAGCATAAATAAATGGAACAACAAATCAATATTTCTCTCTTTTTTTCCTTCTTCTTCCCTCTCATCAATAAATGAAAAAAAATTGGGAAGACAGTGAACTTACTAAAAAATGCCCCAAATTGATAATCATGTGTAATGTACACATCTTTTATTGGGGAGGGAGGGAGAAGAGAAGTAAAAGGAACTAACAAACAGCCTTGGTCGGGTCTCTCAATTGGTTGGAGAATCGTCCATGCACTAAAATAAAAGGTTGTGGGTTTGATTCTTGGTCAGGACACATACCTAGGTTTCGGGTTTGATCCCCTGTTGGGGTGCAAATAGGAGGCAACAGATCAATGCTTCTATCTCACATCAATGTCTCTCTCTCTCTCTCTCTCTCTCTCTCTCTCTCTCTCTCTCTCTCTCT
>NW_006299393.1:572348-573507 GCF_000327345.1 Myotis davidii | reverse complement strand
GGCGGAGCCCTGTCCCTGCGGTCCTGGTAGGGGCGTCTCTCGTCGCCTTCCCGAGTGCGTGCAGGTGGGAGGCCGCGGGGGCCGTTCAGAGACTAGACTTAGCGGAGCATGTGCGCTCCGAAGGCCCACAGTTCAGAGGAAGCCCATCATTCCCAGTCGTTCTGTTGTTAGGGTCAATTTTGCATAATATCTTTTTATTATATAGGATTGTCACATTAAGGTCTTTGATCCATTTTGAGTTACTTTTTATATATGGTTTTAGGTTATGGGCCTAATTATGTTTAATTTTTACCTGATGGTATGTTTTTCTTGATTTTTTATTTTTATTTTTTAATGTTTTTCATGATGAGGGGGGGTGGGAGAGAGAGAGAGAGAAATATCAATCATTTCAGTTGCCTCACATACCAACTGGGTACTGAACCTGCAACCTGGGCATATGCCCTGACCAGGAATCTAACCAGTGATCTTCTGGTGCACAGAAAAACATTCAACCAACCCACACCAGCCAGGGCAGTTCAAAAAAAATCAAGTAGAAAATGGGCAGAGCACCTAACAGACATTTCCCCCCGGTTAGACATACAAGTGGCCAACAGATACATAAAAAGATGCTCAACTTTACTAGTGATAAGGGTAGTGCAAATTAAAGCCACAAAGAGCCCTGGCAGGGTAGCTCAGTTGGTTAGAGCAACGATCAGATACACCAAGGTTGTGATCCATCCCTGGTCAGGGCACACACAAGAAACAACCAATTAAAAAAAAAAAAAAATGAAAGCATAAATAAATGGAACAACAAATCAATATTTCTCTCTTTTCCTCTTTCTCCTTTCCTCTCTTTCTAAAATCAATAAATAAAAAAATAAAAACAGAGATTAGAAAGAATTTTAAATAATGGACGGGGGGGTCTAAAAGAAAAAAAATGGGGAAAAGGAAAAAAAAAAAAGGGAGGACAGAACAAAAAAAGAACAGCTAAAACAGCCCACCTCCGCAGAGAGGATTGTTTGCAACGGCGCAGGGGCGGCAGCCACCCGCCTCTCCCACAGCGCTGCTTCCCAGGCCGGAAAACCTGCCCCTGCGCCTGACGTCATACGACTGCGCCCAGTGCGGGGAGGGCGGGACTTCCGGTCGCGGGTCAGCGACGGTTCCTGCGCGTGATTGGCGA
>NW_006299393.1:552562-572293 GCF_000327345.1 Myotis davidii | reverse complement strand
TCAGCGGCGGAGCCCTGTCCCTGCGGTCCTGGTAGGGGCGTCTCTCGTCGCCTTCCCGAGTGCGTGCAGGTGGGAGGCCGCGGGGGCCGTTCAGAGACTAGACTTAGCGGAGCATGTGCGCTCCGAAGGCCCACAGTTCAGAGGAAGCCCAGGTTGATGCATAATGTGTGACTTTTTTTTTTTTTGAATTTTTGTAAACTTTAGCTGGGAAAGTATCCCAGTGGTACCGTGCTGGGTTGGCATTGTACAGAAATTAACTGCCATATTGGTCTAGAGATGTTATATTTTTTCCGTTTGTACAGGGGTAATGCACTGTATTAAATACGTAAGGTCTTATCTACCTGGGTTTGATTGCAGAAACTAAAAAAAGCATTCTCTAAGTCATAATAAAAAAAGGAAGCCCTGTGATTAAAGAAACTATAAATACTACAATATCTGGATCAAGAACAGTTTCCCAAAATAATACCCTTTTTCACTTTCTTATATTTTCGGTTTTCATTTCTATGCTGTCCCAAAAATCTTTACTAGTTACAGAGACAAAATTAAAAATTTTTTTTCTGAAATCATTGTTTCTCTTGAGGACTCCCAGTTAAATATTCCAAGGAGTCTAAAGTAAGTTGTTGTTTTCTTTAGAAGTTGTCTGAACAGCCCTAGCCGGGTTGCTCAGTGGATAGAGCACTGGCCGGTGGACCAAAGGGTCCCGGGTTCGATTCCAGTCAAGGCATGTACTTTGGTTGCAGGCTCAGCCCTAGTTGGGGAGCATTTAGGAAGCAACCATGTGTCTCTATCACATCGATATTTCTCTGTCTCTCCCTCACCCCTTAAAAAAAGAGAGAGAGAGAAAGAAAAGAAAATGGGGTAGAAGAAGTGAATGGATTCAAGAAGTATTTAGAAAGTAAAATAAATGTAACTCAAATGGATTTGAGAGAGGACAATAACGAATGACTCCCAGTTTCTGGCTTCAGCAAGTAAAGGGATAGCAGTGTCCCTCCCTAAAACAGTGCAGGGAGAGAAGCAGATTGGGAAGGCAAAGCAGAGAGATTATTTCAGTTTGTTGCATTTGAGGTGTCTTCTGATTCATGGTGATTGAAGCCACAGAGAGAAATCCAACCCCATAGAGAAAATGTATAGATTGAAAAAAAAAGGCTTAGGACAGGTCAGAGGAAGGAGAGACTCAGGAGCATAGAGAGTCACTAAAGAAAATTTTCAAATATTTTAATTGCATTTTGTAAAGAGTTGAATTCCTTCTCCGCCCAGCCCCCACCCCACCCCACCCCCTTCAAATCTGGCACTAGTTTCACATCTTTAAGGGTCTTCATTGTCTTGTGGACCCCAGACCTGTAGGATAAACTGTGGAGCTTATGTATATTTTCCTTCATTTTGGACATTTTGTTTGGCAATAACATTATTTGCTGCAAAATAAAGTCTGAACTAGGGAAAGGAGGTTTGCTTAAAATTAGTAGATCTCTTTATATTTCTGTTTTGAAAATGTGAGAGCCTTGGTACAGAAGCTCCCAAGTGCTTTTTTACCAGTTGTCATATTCTGTAACTTTTCAGCCCTTTTGTCTTCACGTGTTGCTTATGGTACGGATCTTTTTTTTTTTTTTATTGATTTTTTACAGAGAGGAAGGGAGAGAGATAGCGAGTCAGAAACATCATTTTTTCCTGGTACATGCCCCTGACCGGAATCAAATCTGGGACCTTTCAGTCCGCAGGCCGACGCTCTATCCACTGAGCCAAACCGGTTTCGGCTATGGTACGGATCTTATGTTAGGGTCTGTACAGGGTGGGTGCCCCACTCTGTATCGGGGTTAGTATAGAATGGAGAAGAATACAACAACATGACCTTAGCCACATTAGTGTTATATAACTGTTACCTAGTAATATTGATTTTCTGGGCCCTGAAGGAAATTCAGAGTATTCTTTTGCCTAAAGCAATAGTGAAATTCATGTCTAAAATAAGAACCTAAATAAGTTTTACATTTTTGGCTAGTGAGTGATCATAGACTCTAGGCCACAGGAGTCTAGGAAAAATTAATGGTGCAGCAAATAAAGCTGTACTAAGATTCCACTTTGTGTTTAAGAAATTGATTGTATTTGAATGTCTCAAATTTATACTTGTAGTTAGAGGGTTTTTTTAATCTTTAACTTTTCATGGCATTTTTCTTCTTTTATAGGGATTTTCTTACATGCCTGTTTTCCTCAAAATGAGTATTGGTATCACCTTCATAAGACCTTTTGCCAGAGTTCTGGTGCCATTTACCCTTAATAAGAAGAGAAGGGTTTTATATTCAACGATTCTGAACAGATACATGTCTTCCAAAATACCAGCTGAATCCTATCCTAAAAAGGAAAATACATCACCTGAACAGCTGGAATTGGATGGGTGGAAAATTACAATGAAATCTAGTGTGCAACAAGGTGTTTCAACAGTCTCAAGTGCCAAGGATGAAGATCCTGTAGCTGCCACTAGGGAATTGATTGAAATGTGGAGATTGCTTGGCAGAGAAGTACCAGAACACATCAGTGAAGAAGAGCTCAAAACCATTATGGAATGTGATTCTAAATCATCCAAAAAAAAATATTTAAAATATTTATATCTTAGGGAGAAAATGAAGAAAGCTAAGCAAATAAAAAAGGAAATGAAAGCAGCAGCAAGGGAAAAAGCAATACAAGACCAGCTGCTAGAAACCACTAACCAAGATAAACAGCAAGACTTTCTATTTCTACGACTTTGGGATAGGAATATGGACATAGCAATGGGCTGGAAGGGTGCCCAGGCCATGCAGTTTGGACAACCTTTGGTTTTTGACATGGCTTATGATGATTATATGAAACCAAAAGAACTGCAGTATACTGTTTCTCAACTTCTGGAAAGTGAAGGATGGAACAGAAGAGATGTCGATCCTTTCCATATTCATTTCTGCAATCTTAAACCAGATAGCCCTTTTCGTAGAGAGTTAATTAAACGTTATGGAGAAAAATGGAACAAATTGCTTTTAACAGCAACAGAAAAGTCTCACGTAGATTTATTTCCAAAGGACAGTATTATATATTTAACTGCAGATTCTCCCAATGTTATGTCTACTTTCAAGCATGACAAAATTTATATAGTAGGATCTTTTGTTGATAAGAATATGCAGCCAGGCGCATCCCTAGCCAAGGCAAAACGGCTGAATCTGGCAACAGAATGCTTTCCGTTAGATAAATATTTACAGTGGGACACTGGTACAAAAAATCTCACCATAGATCAAGTAACACGTATTTTGTTATGTCTGAAAAACACTGGTAGTTGGGAGGAGGCTCTGAAGTTTGTTCCTAAGAGAAAACATACAGGTTATCTGGAGGTTTCTCAACATCCTCAAGAATTGGTCAACAGAATAAAAAAGACTATTAATTCATTTCCAAAAGGCTCTCTAAATAAATACACACGGAAAAAGTGACTTGAAAAAGAAGTATTTGATAGCTTAAGAAATAAATGGATTGGAAATTGTTTGTTTCTTCCTGAATGGAATTCACTTGCTCTTTAAAGAGTTGTCTTTCCAAACAAGTATTGTATCTTTCCCCAATTTATTAAATATCTGCAAACTTTGGAAATATATTTTGTTTACATAAAAAGAATTTTAGAAAGTAAAAAGAGTTGTTCAAGTTTGTTGAGCCCAGTAAAACAGTTGTATCATTGGTACGGCTTTTTTATGAATACTTGCGTCTCAGACTCTGTTTTCCTTCTTAACCCCTTCCCCAACAATTTTTTTGTTAAAAACGTTTCTTTTTCAGACTAATTTTTTTATTTTGGTTCTATATAGTATTTTTGATGCTGGTTATGAAAACAGTTTGTAACTCATCTTCCTATAAACCATATTTTTTTACCATATTTTCTTAGTATACTCGTCGACGACTGAAAAAGAACATTTTGTGCAACCGTGTATACACGTTTCTGCCAGGGAAGGGGTTAAATGTTCTTTTAGCCATGTTAACTATTCTTTCATCAAACATTGATAGAGGAGACCTTGTGGGTTTGCTCAGTGGTTAGAGTGTTGGCCCTCAAACTGAAAGGTTGTTGGTTCAATTCTGATCAAAGGCTCAGTCCCGAACCTTGGTTGATGTCTCTCTCCCTCCCTTCCACTCTAAAAATCAATGGAAAAAATGTCCTCGAGTAAGAATTAAAAAAAAAAATTATAGATTTCTAAACTTCAGGTGGTCATTCACTTACTAACAACATTTGGTACAGTGCTGGGCATGTCATAAGCACTAAGGTATATTGTTTAACTGGATATTAAAAGGTTAAGCAATCCCTTGTACGTCAGGGATTTAGCTGTATAATGAAAAATGGGCCGGGCTGGGGTTACTCAGTGGTTGAGCATTGACCTATGAACCAAGAGGTCACTGGTTCACAGGGCACATTCCCGGATTGTGGCCTCAGTCCTCAGTGGGAGTCTTGCAGGAGGCAGCCAATGCATGTTTCTCATTGATATTTCTTTATCCCTCTTCTTTCCCCTCTGAAATCAGTAAAAACATTTAAAAAAGAAAATGGGGTTTGGGGGCAAACACATTTCCTTTTAAAAGATAAGGGCTTATTTGATAAGTGTGACATACAGCACTTTGCTACTGTGATGTATATGGCTTTCCTTTTGTAGGAAATAGTTCTTTTTCTCCAGCCATGTGATTGAATGGAAGTTTTCCTATTTTTACAAACCTGGCTCTCCTGGCTACAACTGATCATCTCAAAGGAGACACCTCACTCAAGCTTAGTGACGGGCATCTGACTTTAAGATAGGCCAGTCACAACACTTTTCCAGGATTTTTGAACTTGAGAACTAAGACAGCCCTTGTTAGTTCCTTTCCGGTGGTGGACTTCAACAGGATGTTGTACAATTGATGGTATGTGTCCTTGTCTATGAAAAGAAGCCAGGAGAGAGTGAAGTTTACCCACAGAAATAAGACCAATTTCTAGAGCTGTTCAAATCTCTGCCTCCAAATGTCTCTGAAGTCTAGCTATCGATTTCCTTTAGCCTTTATTGGTTGTAAAAAACCTTGTGTGATACCCTGGTATCTAATGAACTCTCCCTTTGCCTAAGCCAGTTTGAGCTGGGTTTCTGCCACTCACTACCTAATGAGTTCTAATATACTTGAGAAAATATGTGCTTGTTTCCTAAGAAATGAACTTTAGGAATCATATTCATGTAGACTACCTGCACCATTAACATTTTTTAAAACATGGGAAATAGAGATGTATGGCCAAGCATTTTTACCTAGTTTCTGAACTGAAAATTCGCATAAGGTGCTATCCCATAAATTTCTTAAAGTAGTGCTTAACTTTTACCAAATACTAAGTACCTGCTTTGTGCTGAACAGAATGCAGTTTACATGAATTATTTAAACAACTAAGTTACAGGTACTATTATTAATACCTTTTTTACAGATAAGGAAAATTTACTCAAAATAATTCAGCCTTTAAGTATCATTTCAAAAGATCTGACTTTAAAGTTCCAGCTTTTAGCCTATAAATTATAAGAATAAAATGCAGTGGAAAAACCTAAACTTGGGATCAGGAAGGTCCTTGAGGAAGTGATGTGTAAATTTAGAATTGATGGTAAGTGTGATATGAATTTCAACTGTTAGACCCTATTAAAGTGGCAAAGCATTAATACTTGAACTGCTTGAGGTACACTGAAGTTAAAGTAGCATAGAGGTTAAGAATAAGGTTAAGCCCTAACTGGTTTGGCTCAGTAGATAGTCGTCGGCCTGCAGACTGAAGGGTCCCAGGTTCGATTCCGGCCAAGGGCTTGGTTGTGGGCACATCCCCAGTAGAGGGTGTGCAGGAGGCAGCTGATTGATGTTTCTCTCTCATCGATGTTTCTAACTCTCTATCCCTCTCCCTTCCTCTCTGTAAAAAATCAATAAAATATAAAAAAATATATTTTCTAAAACAAGAATAAGGTTAAGATTCCCTGGCAGGACCAGCACTATAGTAAGGCAAACCAGGGTCCTAGGAGCACCTCAGTAGTCTCCCAGCCTTGCTCCTAGGGTTCCAGCTCCACCCTCATAGGCTCTGACATTGCTTAAATTGCTTAATCTCTTGAAATTTGTTATCCTCATTCACAAAAAGATTAGAAATAATTCTTGACTCAAAATATTTAAAATGGTGTCTGGCACATAAGTGCTAAGTAAATACTCAGACTGTCTATTCAGATTGAATGTCATTGGAGTGCATGAAATTTCTAGTAGTATATACAAGTTATTGTATCCCTTTAAGAAGTACATTCTTATTTCTGTGTAACAATATGCTGTTATTTCAGTAATGCATCACTGGAATTTAAAGAAAAAAACCCTTGTCCTGGCTGGTGTAGCTCAGCCTTTAGAGTGTTGGCCCTTAGACCAAAGGGTCTTAGGTTGCAGGTTCCATCCCTGCCCCACACCAGGGCATGTGAGGGAGGCAACCAATCAATGTGCCTCTCACATTGATGTTCCTCCCTCCTTTCCTTCTTCTCCCCCTTTCTCCCAGCCTTGAAAAATCTTCAGGTGAGGATTAACAAAAAAGAAAAAAAACCTTTCCAAATGGGCAAGCAGTAACTGATTTCTAAGACTGCTTTTCTCTTATGTATATAAATCACAATGGCAAGCTCATCCAGTTTGAACTCAGATTTTAATTTTCCAAATTTTTTAGAATTTGGAACTTAGCAGAACCTCAGATGCTGTTTCAATTTCTCCAAACTATATGGCCTAACTTCCCGGCACTAACGAGGAAAGATTGGCTTTTCTATCTCAGACAACCAATAATTTATTCTATAGTATTCTTCCTCTTTAAAGGCAACTTTTGTTGCTTATGTTCTAATTGTCTTTGCCTCTTACCTATTACAGACATGTTTTTATGAATGCCACTTGAAATGCTCTCCTTTATTGCTTTTATCAAACATGCCACCAACTTCCCAGCTTTTAATAATTAAAACAATTTATTTTTAATTGATTTTAGAGAGAGGGAAACATTCATGCATTCATTGGTTGATTCTTGCATATACCTGACTGGGGATCGAACTGAAAGCTTGGTGCATTGGGACCATGCTCTAACCAACTGGGCTACCCAGCCATACTTGGCTACTATTACCCCTACAATATTACCCAGTTGAACTTTGTTATATTTAAGCCAGTGCTTTACGCAAGCATTTCAGATGCTTAATAGTCACATGCAGCTAGTGGCTGCCACACTGACCAGTGCAACTCTATAGCACTGCTTGATAACCCTGTGACCTGCTTTGTGCTTACATCAGTCATATCGTTTCCAGCCAGATTCAGTGGCCATTTCCATGGCACATCTACGGAACACTTTCCTCCTTAAAATACTTCTTCCTTGGTTTCCATATCACAGCCATTGTTTTTCTCAATCTAGGGCAGCTTATCTTCTTCACTGGCTCATTCATTCATTCAGCAAATATTAATTGAGAACCTAGTAGGGGCCCAGAAGTATTTTAGATGTTGGGATGTGGATGTTGATACAGTGCACAAAGCAGTCCCAGCCTTCATGGATATGAAATTCTGCAGAAAGGAGACAAACAAATATATACAATGTCAGATGGCAATAAGTGGTACTAGTTTCTCTCTTCCCTCCCTCCCTCTCTAAATCAATAGGAACATACCCTTGAGTGAGGATTAGAAAAAAAAAACTAGTATCTATAAATTCATAATTTCACATTAAAAAGTCTCATCTGTATGTCTCTTCAAAAGTGAGAGTCTCCGTGATTAAATAGCTTGTGAAGATTACACCTGGGGAAAATAAAACAAACATGAATTAATTACCTGCTCTATGTAAAATATTGTGCTGGGCACGTTTACATATACTGTCATAAATGGTGGACCAGGACTTCAAATCACCCAGTCACCAAACCACGCTGCTTTTGTCAGGAGGTATACTTTTGTTCTCCATTCTCTAGGCTTGGAACCTGAGGAGTCATCCAATCACAAACACTGAGCACCGTTCATATACGAAATGCACAGTACAAAGTGCTGTGAAGAAAAAAATAATGGTCTCTGTTGTGAATAAAGGTTTCTGTTGTCAAAGAACTTTAGCCATGTATTTTTTTTGTAGGGAAACCACTTTTTTTTTTTTAACACATACTAAAGGAAGCATAAAGTTACCGAACAATGCTATATAGAAATCATCTCACTTAGTCCTCATGACCGCCCTTTGAGGAGACACTATTATTTCTATTTTACAGAAAAGGAAATGTAGGTCCTGTTGACAGTAAGAAACACTCAAGATTTACTCAGCCAATAAGGGATGGATCAGGGTATTCAAACCCAAATTCTGACTCCTTAAGACTAGTTTCTGTAATACTCACTGTATATTGTAGGGCAAACCCGGAAACTCCAGTTCCCTAGGCAAGGAATAAACCCTGTATAGCAAAAGGGCTGTATAATATAGGAAAAAAGGGAAAATGAGGCTGAAAAGTTAGACTGGGCCCAATATAACGCTTGGACTTCATTCTGCAAACACTTGGGGCTCCACTAAAGATTTTTAAGCCAGGCAGAAATCACTGCTGTCCCCCCTTAATAAAGTCACTTCTGTTAACTTGATACAGAAACGGCAGCCTAAATTTAGAAACAGTGGTTTTACCACCTGGCTACCGTGTCCTTGGGCAAATTACTTTTTGGCCTCAACTCACAATAAAGAGGGTAATTCCGCATTGAACTCTCCTGGGGAGCCAACGAAATAGTGTCTAACACAAGAGGGCGCTCAATAAACGCTAATTTCCCCCCCACTTAAGTAGCGAAAAATACGGCCTTATATATTTTTTTCTGTGGGTAGGCAAGGCGATCCAGCAACACCAACACGAAGGAGCCAGCTAGCTTACGCTGCAACTACACCCCAGTATGCAGAAACCTTACTGACCAGTGGTTCTCAACCTTCTGGCCCTTTAAATACAGTTCCTCATGTTGTGACCCAACCATAAAATTATTTTCATTGCTACTTCATTAACTGCAATGTTGCTACTGTTATGAGTCGTAATGTAAATATCTGATATGCACCCCTCCCCTCACCTCTCTGCGCCGTGAAAACAAAACCGATATCTCGTGAAAAGCCCGCACCAGTCCTCACGGGGCGCGCATCCTCCCCGCCCTCCCTGCCCTCCCTTCAGAGGCGGCTGGGCTCCGAAGTCACCTGCAGTTCCGTTTTCACTCTCCGGGGCCGCTCTAGGCTGCCGCCCCGCCCGCGGCGCCGCGTCTCCATGGTTACTGGGCGGGGCCGTGACGTCCTTGGCGTGGTTGCAGGGAGGCCGCGGCGGGGAAGATGGCGGACGGGAAGGCGGGAGAGGAGAAGCCGGAGACGCCGCAGCGAGCTGGAGCCGCCGGAGGTGAACACAACCCCAGCGTCGCGGGCTGAGCGGGATGCTCTGGGTCTTTCTTTGAGCTCCCGGGGTGGAGGGCGGCGGGAATGGGCGGACCTGGCGCTCGCCAGCCAGGTGCTGGGCCCAGATGAACCCTGGGCACGCCCGGCGCGGCCCGCGGGGATCAGGGCCCGCATCGCCTCCTGGACGGCGGATAGTCGGCCCCAGTTCATCACCTCCTGGCTCCCCGGAGGCCCCGCCTCCGAGGAGAAGGGAGATGGGCGCTAGAAAGGGGAACGGAACTCGGGTGCGACCCGGCGCGGCGGTGCGGGAGGCGCTACCGCCACCCTGGAGACGCGCATCTCAGCGCGCACAGGCGCACTCGGTGGGAGTCTCCGCCGGCGGCCGCGGGAGCCGGCCGCTCGCCAAGTTTCCGACGGTGCCGCCCTCTCGGTTACACCTAGCGGGTCGTCTGGGGAGGGTGGACGGCTCCGGCCTTTTCCCCCTTCCCTTTATTTTCCAGCCGAATACTGACCCTGTCCCGGGCGGGGTGGAGGCGGCGGAGTTAACGGGGAAGGAAACCTTTGTCTGCCCGCCGGCTGGTTGCGGCTGCGGGGTTCAGGGTTAGGGCTTGGTTGCCCGGCTTTGGGGTGTCTGCCTTTTCCGAGTCAGGCTGTCGCCAGCTGTCTGCGGGCCAGATGCTTAGGTGCCAGCAGCGGCTCGTGTAACTCTTCCTGTATTTTGTTGCGATGTGCACGCAGGCTGGCTTGGTTTTGTCCCCTCCGCCCCTGTACGTTCATGTCTCGTGCTTTCGGGAAAAGAAACGTAACGCCTCCAGCCTCCCTTTGTCGTAACAAGGCACCTAATTGAACACGTGCGAGCTGATAGTAGTATCTTCAGAACGTTTTCAGCATTACTCCCCAGCTCCCTCCAGTTCTTCTTCCTGACAGTATTTCATATGAGAAAATACAGGACATTGATGGCATTTGAAGGCAGCTATTAACAACTGTTAATAGGATGTTGAATGTGAACTGCCTTGAGAAAAGTGTAATTGTTCAGTTACTTTGGACCCACAGTTTCCTTTTTAAAAAATAGGTACAGTGGTATTAGTGGAGCCATACTGCTCCCTCTCCTCTCCCCTGGTTATTTACTATCTCATTAGGGGCTTTTTTCCCTTCAAAAATTGTCTTGGAAAGTATCGAGTAAAGTTACATTTAAAAATTAGTGATTTGAAGAAGAAAAATCGATAGCCTAAAGAATCTTATCTAGCTTTTAAACTGGCTTTTTTTGAGCCACACCAACCAGGGCACATATAAACCATTTTTTAATGTTAGCTGTTTTTTTAAAATATATTTTTATTGATTTCAGAGAGTAAGGGAGAGGGAAATAGAAACATCAATGATGAGAGAGAATCATTGATCAGCTGCCTCCTGCACACTCTTCACTGGGGATCAATCCCACAACCCAGGCATATGCCTGACCAGGAATCAAATTGTGACCTCCTGGTTCTATAGGTTGATGTTCAACCTTTGAGACACACCAGCTGGGCTAATGTCAGGTATTTATAATGAAGTTGTACAAAGGAATCATAGTTAAAATATTTAATAGAGTGGGTATTGCTAAATTGTTCATTTTGTGGCCAGTAGCCACTGTTTTTGAAATACTATGAAGTTTATTTTAAGGGTTTATTTAGAGAATATTCTGATTTTTAATTCCTATTGAATAGTCCAATAAATTGGAAGTATAAGTATTTTTTGTGTGATTACTTTTGTAGTTAACATGAATTTATGTGAATAAGAGAAGAGGAGAGATAATGCTAAGGGTGAGGCCTTAGGTAGATTTTTAAAAAATATATTTTATTGATTTTTTACAGAGAGGATGGGAGAGGGATAGAGAGTTAGAAACATCGATGAGAGAGAAACATCGATCAGCTGCCTCCTGCACACCTCCTACTGGGGATGTGCCGGCAACCAAGGTATATGCCGGAATCGAACCGGGGACCCTTCATTCCGAAGGCTGACACACTATCCACTGAGCCAAACGGTTTAGGGCATGGCTGAATTTTTGTATCTCCTTGAAATAAATAGAAATTTTAGTGAAGAGCTATTCATATCATAATCATGGCCATTTCAGGATATCTAAGATCTATCTAATGAAATTGACATTTATTATGCCAGGCTATAGGTCTTGAATATGTTCTCATTTAATCTTTTAGAGAGATGGCTCTGTACCCTTTTTTCAGGCGAAGAGCTACCTGTGTGTAAATGGGTCATGAAGGATACCCCTAAACTTACTTTCTTAATAGGTAATTTTTTTGAAAGTAAGATACCTTTATGCCCCAAGGCACTCCTCTCCCCAACCATTCAATGGGGGGGGGGGGAATGTTTGTACAATGTGTAATTTAATTTCATATTAACTAATCAACACACTTTGTTCAGAATGAATATAAATTAGATAAAATCCCTTTTATTAAAATATCCCTTGATAAAAAACACAGTAGTTTGATATAACTGTCCATGTTTTGTTATACATTATTTTATTTTTAAAAAGTTGACCATATACTTATTCATCTTTTAAAATATAAATCACATTGCCAAAAATTTTCAAAAATCTTTGGTCATTCAAATTTTTGTTTTCCAGTCTCAAAATAGAAAACATCTCATTAAATAGATTGAAAACAGCAGTTTTTATTAAAACCCCTAAATATTAAGTAGCACATGTTGTGTTTAAAGGAAAGCACTTAATAGAATTAAGAATTGATGTTGATTTTTAATGGTATGTTTCAAAGCTTACATTAGGTTGAAATAATGTTCTAATGAGCTCTCTATAATTGCAGAAATTATAATAATCACACTGATCATAACATAGATTTGGCTGTCATATTTCCCCCTTACATCATTGCTTATTTCATTTCGCTATATTTCCTAAATGTTTCATGTATCTTACTACATAATTGTTAGAAGAGGATTGCATGAAAAAATAACAGTTCAGTCCACAAAAGTGAAATGAGTACTAATAGTGCATCCACCTTCCTTCACTCCCCCCCGCCCCGCCTTTTTATTGAAGAATAAATGGTTTCTAAAGCTACTGAGTATTCACAATTGCTTACAAAAAAACAACAACAAACTTATTGAGAGTGAGCAAGGCTAGTTTTTTATATCCAAAAACAAATTGCTGATCTGGAATCAGCCATGTGTGAAAATGACCTAATAGACATAGTATGCTTTAATCTTCAGTGTGCATCTGAGATGTAGGTGGTCTTAATAGTTTGCTTCTTCAGATGACAAAAATACAAATGTGAATATAATTGAGTTGCTGCCAGTTGATTACTTACTTAATAATAGTTTTCCCAGCTCCCCTTTTCATGCTACCTTTTTCTAGAGCAGTCTCTAGAAATCTCTTCCCTATAGCATGATGCAATTGGACAGATACTATTGTGTTCCCTGTATTAGCACATTACTAGTTCAGCTAGTTATCACACTTAATGTTATTAATATTGTAGTAAGGATTATATTTTCACTTATCATTATTTATGCTTTAATTTTTGAAGGTTATTTTTTGTTTCAAAAATACTTTCTGGATAACAGGAGACCTAGAATTAGGTAAAGATGGGTTTTAAAAGAACAGGAAATCTTGACTAATTATATAACACTTGAGTCCCAATTCAAAGAGCAGTTATACTACAATTAAAACTAAATGTTCTTTGCACTATTTGTTTTTATTTATTTTCAGAATTTCTATATATTCTAATTTGAAGAGTTTTCAATTTTAGCTGTGTATCAGTCACAGAGAAGTTATCACTGTTTGGGTTTACTGTAAATGTTATACATGATTAAAATTATAAATAGATGGGGGTTTGCCCTTGGGGGTGGGAGTCGCTGGGGGGGTCAATCAGGGAAAAAGGGGGACATGTAATACTTTAAACAATAAAAAACTATAAATAGAAAGCAGAATATAATTTGGCATAAACTATTTTAGTTATAAACTTAGACTTTGAAAAAACTTTACATAATCCTTTTTAAAATTTATTTTTAATTTAAATTTATTGGGTCGACATGAACCATATAGGTTTCAGATGTGGGTTTCTGTGTTACAAGATCTGTATATTGTACCATGTGCCCACCACCCAAAGTCAAATCTGTCACCATATATTGAGGCCCCCTTTTCCATCTCCCCACTTCCCTCTCGCAACCACCACATACATTATATTTTTTTTAAAGAAATTCTAAATTGAGTTCTGCATTTTAGCTATTGAATAGTAATCTTTCTTTCTTCAGGTACTTTTGTAATTTCATATCTGAGTAAGTAAATGGCACCTCCTGGGGAAATCCCAAAATCTAATCCTGCTTAATTTCTTTCCTACATTGTCATTACAACTCTCACTCCTTGTCCAAAGGAAATTAAGAGTTATTTTTCCTCTCAACAAAATCAGATGTTCTGTTCAAAGTGCTTATTAACTAGAGACTCTACAATTCCAAATTATATAGATTGAGATATATAGCCTACCCTTTTTTAATCAATTACTTATCAGTCTGTGTTTAATTTCCTCCCTTCCCCTGCATTCAAGCTTTTTGTACTGTTTCTTAACAATTGTCAGAGCTATCTCTTAGAGCAGGGGTCCTCAAACTTTTTAAACAGGGGGCCAGTTCACTGTCCCTCACAGACCGTTGGAGGACCGGACTATAGTTTAAAAAAAAAACTATGAACAAATTCCTATGCGCACAGTGGCGGCAAAAACACCTGGCAAACTGGGGGAAGAAAATACGAATTTTAATAATAGCCAGCCTTCTGTCTTACCTCCCAATATGTTCTTAAATAGCCTTGTATTACATATCTGAGATATTCAAAATGTGAACTCATTTCATCATTTATTAATGCAAACAGGAGCAAAATTACTGAAAAACATCTTGTTTGCATGCTTTCTACTGTTGGAAATTATAATTAGCTCATCTTTCTTTCATGATTAAAAATAATGTAGAAACCTAAGTATGATTGGGTTTTTTTGTGGGTTTTTTTTTTTTACATATATGTAGATGAAAAGAGTGGAAATTTATTGGGAGCAAATACAGACTCCCACATAAGGAGGGGCCCAAGGGGTAACCCATTAAACTCTTTTTTGCTAAGGTTTTTTTATTTTTATTTTTTTATTGATTAAGTTACTTCATATGTGTCCTTATCCCCACATTACCCCCTATCCAATTAGGATTGTTAAAAGCTCTTAAGGGTAACTTAAAACAGGTGATAATAACCAAGCTTTCAGAGGAGAAATACTCAAAGGGTGATAACCTTTGTAGTCTTCTTTAAAGTTCCTTTACAAGTAAAGATTGTGTGAGATGTACATGAGGAACACATCACTCAAGAAAGTTATTCCAGGCTTTATTAACATTGTAGTTCAGGTAATAATGGCTGTTTATAATTAGGTACTTCATATAACTAATAGTACATTATTGAAGAATATTGGAACTTATTAGTCAAATGTATTATCCTATGATGTGACTAATTGTTCACAAACTAGTTTGTGTAGAACAATTTACAGACCTTAATTTCTAAACAAAATCTCACAAATAACTAGATTATTGTACAACTTAACTGTTTAGTTGAAGGGTCTTTACTTTCTGTGAACTCTGTTTATAATTTTAAATTGCTCTGTATTTTATGCTAGTTAATTCATGGGAGCCTCTTCTACTGCCACAATCTCAGTTCCTGTTGTATACTCTAACAAACAGTGGAAGAGACTGTTGGGTCAGTAGGTGACAACTGCAGAGGTATCTTCCTTATAACGATGCTTTTTGAGGTTGCTGCTCCCGTCAGTCTGCTCAGTAAAAATAGCTCATCTTGGTAAGTTGTTTCGACTTCACCAGGACCTGAAGAAGAAGCAGAAAAACCTGTGAAAACTAAGACTGTTTCTTCCAGTAATGGAGGGGAAAGTTCCAGTCGCAGCGCTGAGAAGCGATCAGCTGAAGAAGAAGCTGCAGACCTCCCAACAAAGCCTACAAAGATATCCAAGTTTGGATTTGCCATAGGTAGTCAGACGACAAAGAAAGCCTCCGCCATATCCATCAAACTTGGATCCAGTGTGAGTTGTTATTTTATATATGATATTCGTAATGGGTCTTAAGAATTTGTTTTGGAAACCTGCTTTCACTGAGTTAGGTAAATTAAGTATAAAAGTGTACCTATAGGTATTTAAGGAGTTATTAGCTCCATGTTCAAGAAAGACCTGGATGAACTATATCTTTTTTTTTTTAATATATTTTATTGATTTTTTACAGAGAGGAAGGGAGAGGGATAGAGAGTTAGAAACATCAATGAGAGAGAAACATCAATCAGCTGCCTCTTGCACACCCCCTCCTGGGGATGTGCCCACAACCAAGGTACATGCCCTTGACTGGAATCAAACCTGGGACCCTTGAGTCCGCAGGCCGATGCTCTATCCACTGAGCCAAACCAGTTAGGGCGAACTATATCTTAATAAAGTTTTATTTTAAAAAGGTTTGGAATATAAGAAACAACTACAAGTAATAGCTTGGAATTTTCCTAAGTTGAGCAAAGCCTCTTAAAATTTTTTCAGGAAGAATATTAGCTTATTTTTCATATCTTTCAATTCTAGTAATATTAAAAATAATATCTCTAGAAATTGTTTTATCTTAAAACGTTAATATTAGAAAATATTCCTTGATAAGAAGAGCTTCCTGATTATCTTATTTTGGAGGTGCACAAGGACCTTCATTGATATCCTGTGACAGTTCCTTACAGATCAACTTTTCATTCCTTGTAGGGTTTTTTTATGCATGTGTGTTTTTTTTAAAATATATTTTTATTGATTTCCGAGAGAGGAAGGGTGAGGAAGATAGAAACATCAATGATGATGAAAAAAGAAAAGAAAAGAAAGAAACAAACACCAATGATGAGAGAGAATCACTGATAGGCTGCCTCCTGCACACCCCACACTGGGAATCCAGCCTACATCCTGGGCATGTGCCCTGACCGG
Organism: Myotis davidii; assembly: GCF_000327345.1. Lineage (NCBI taxonomy): Eukaryota > Metazoa > Chordata > Mammalia > Chiroptera > Vespertilionidae > Myotis > Myotis davidii. The sequence goes on along the minus strand of NW_006299393.1, from coordinate 555,979 downwards.
GAATTGAACCATGACCTCCAGGTTCATAGGTCGTTGCTCAGCCACTGAGCCACACTGGCAGGGCTTGATCCCTTATTTAAACCATGAATCAATACTTACGAATGATGGAGTAGCTGGAAAGTATTTGAAATATTAGATTGAAGCATATGAAGTTTAGAAATTTGACTATAACTATTTTATATGGTTTATCCAAATAGATCTCTTCTTTAAGAAGAAAAGTTATTTATATGTTATATTGCTATCAGCTTTAGAAAATAGTTACATTCTTGTGTAAGGAGAAAAATCCTAAAATTGCTTTTGAGTTTATTCATATCTTTTCTGTGAAAATTAATGCTCAGTTGCTAGATGCATACAGCTTTTTTCTGCATTAGCTGTTCATTCAAAGATCTTTAAATCTGATATGGATCAAGTTTCTACTATAAGTGTGACCCACGCTGCTAATTTTAAAAGCTACCATTTCTCAGAACTCCCACTTCCATCAAGACATTCAGCTTGTAACTTCATTACTTAAGACTTGTCTCCCTATCAGAACTGATTATTTTGTTTAATCTTTTTTTTTAAGCTGCATAGACTTATCTGCATAAATTTTTTTTTGTTTTTAATCCTCACCCAATGATATATTTTTTAGAGCCAGTGGAAGGGAGAGGGAGATACAGAGAGAGAAACATCAAAATGAGAGAGACACACCAATTGGTTGCCTCCCAAATGCACCCCAATGGGAGCTAGGATGGAGCTAGGGAACCTGCACGTGCCCTGGACCAGAATCGAATCTGGGACCCTTTCAGTCTGAGGGCCGACACTATCCACTGAGCCAAAATGGTTAAGGCAAAACTTACTTTTTTTTTATAGTGATTAAAAATGTATTCTAATGTAAACTTCTTATACAGATGTTCCCCTTGATAATAAATTTTACTATGGTTCAACACACCCCTTAAATTGGATATATTATCCCTAATTCACACTTAGCAATTTAGTAATGCCTGATTAAATTAGATGGGAGGGTTGTGTTTGAAAAAGCCTACTCAGTAAAACTAATCTTTGGAAAACAAAAACCTATTTTTATAAAATAACTGATAGTGCAAACATAATTTTCTTGGGGGGTAGAGATGTAAGATATAAGAAATAGTTGGAATTGTTGATTATGTGATGTGAAAAGATAGTCCGATTAACCAGCAAATACTTACCTGGTGTCTTATGTTGTACCTACAACAAATACATGACTTCTTTAAAAGATTGAAGGGTGTTTCTAGAGTCACTATGCATAATCTCCAAATGAACATTTCTTATTCCTTCAGAAGCAAATATTGTTTATAAAAATATTTGTGTGTGTGATAGAAGAAGGGATGGTTAATTTTGTTGCAGGTCAGAGAAAATTTCACTTATAAAGTGATGTTTGAGTTTGCCTTAAGTGCAGGCAGGAGGCAAAGGGCATCTCAGATAAAAGGAATTTCATGTAAAAGCAGTTTATATATGAAGCCATACAGTACATTCAGGAAATTGTACTTGGAAAGTGTTTGGAAGGTGAATACAAGATAGAAAGCCCTCAAAATGAGACCATAGGATCAAATCATAAAGGACTTGAATTCCATAATGTAATTTGGCTTCATTCTTTAGGTTCTAGCAGAGCCATAGAACATTATAAGGAGTATTGGTACTTAAATGATTTTGCATTTTAGAAACATCACCATATATATCACTCTGTACAAAGGATTAGAAGGTGGGGGAGTTTGACATACTTGGTTTGGGATGGATAGAGTTGATCAGGGGAGAATAGAGAAGGAAAGGTCACTAAGGACAGAATTTAGGGTACCTGTCATTTGAAGCAGGACAGGAGGGAGAAAAGAGAATAAAAGGTCAGAGAATTAGGAAAATCGCCAATAAAAAACAGTGTCACAGAGGCAAAGGTAGGGGTGTTTTATTTTAAAATGTATTTTTATTGATTTCAGAGAGGAAGGGAGAGAGAGAGAGAGAACCATCAGTGATAAGAGAGCATCATTGATCGGCTGCCTCCTGCAAACCCCACTGAGGATCAAGCCCACAATCTGGGCATGTGCCCTGACGGGGAATCGAACCTTGACCTCCTAGTTCATAGGTGGACGCTTAAACACTGAGCAGCACCAGCTGGGCAAGGTAGGGGTGTTTTAAAAAAAGAACTGGTGCCCAGCCAGCATGTCTATGGTTGAGTGTCGCTGTGAACCAGGAGGTCACAGTTCGATTCCCAGTCAGGGAACATGCCCGGGTTGCAGGCTTGACCCACAGTGTGGGGCGTGCAGGAGGCAGCAATCAATGATTCCCTCTTATCATTGATGTTTCTATCTCTTCTCCCTTCCTCTCTGAAATCAATAAAATGTAATTAAAAAGAAAATAAAATGCAAAAAAGGAACTGATGATTAGAGTCAAAAATAGCACACTTGTCATTAGTGATTATATAATCAGGGTCACCAGATTCTAGTTGAGTGAGGAATCATGGAGAATGGTAAGGGAGGAAGCCAAATTGCAGTGGGTTGAAGATTGAATGGGTGGTGAGGATTGGAGATACTGAGGACAATTTACTTCAGACAGATTAGAAGAGATGCTATGAGTGAGGCATGCATAAAGGCTATAGGGCAGGAAGCTAGCTAGTGGAAAGATGAGCCTTGGTGTCTTTTATGTTCCCAAGGTGCACTACTTAATTTTAATGTTACAATGGGAAAGTAATACTGATAATTTTCTCTTACCTGTCCCAGGTGCCCCTTAGCTAAATGATACAAAATTATAGGTCCTAACTAGGAAATCTTTTATAAGAGGGAAAAAATGGACAATAAAGTAAAAAGCTACCCATTGATAACCCACATTTTCAGAAAGAAAGAATGGATTTGTCCAAAGTTTTTTCTGAGTTTTTTTACTATTTCTATGAAAACATAAAGTTTAATATTTGATGATAAATTATTTATATCATTAAGCCTGTGTAGATGTTATGTCTTACTCTTTAATATGTTTTTTCTTCAGAAACCTAAAGAAACTGTTCCAACTCTTGCTCCAAAAACCCTTTCAGTAGCAGCAGCTTTTAATGAAGATGAAGATGTAAGTTGACACCCAGTTTTGTTTATTTAACCAGTTCTTTAAGAAAGATGTTAGTGGCAGATTATAGGTTGTGTTAATGGTACTAGTGAATTTCCTTTGCAACTCTGATCAGTTTCTTTGTGTGAGACATCTGTGAAATCTGGATATTTCTATCCTATCTAATAAAAGAGAAACATGGTAATTAGCGTACATCCACTACCCTTCCCATTGGCTAATCAGCGAGATATGCAAATTAACTGCCAGCCAAGATGGCGGCTGGCAGCCAGGCAGCTTGAAGCTAACATGAGGCTTGCTTGCTTCAGTGACGGAGGAAACCAGTGTTCCCAGACTGCCTTGCTGGCCTCTGAGCTTGCA
>NW_006299393.1:547216-551772 GCF_000327345.1 Myotis davidii | reverse complement strand
ACCCTGAGTGTGACTTGGAGTGGCACCCCAACCTCCCGATCTTCCCTGCTCTGTGCATGAGACGGGGTGGCGCCCCAACTCCCTAATCGGCCCTGCTCTGAGCCCAACCAGGGGCTGCACCTAGGGATTGGGCCTGCCCTCTGCCACCCAGGAGCAGGCCTAAGCCAGCAGGTCGTTATCTCCTGAGGGGTCCCAGACTGCGAGAGGGCACAGGCCGGGCTGAGGGGACCCCCTCCCCCCCCAGTGCACAAATTTTTGTGCACCGGGCCTCGTTTATTATATTTGGTTGTAGGGTTATTTAAAATATTGTTAACTCTGGGAGCGAGGAACTTAATCATTGATAAATGCTTCTTATGAATTAGAGGCCTGATGCACAAAATTTGTGTTTGGGGGGGGTCCCTCGGCCCGGCCTGCGCCCTCTCACAATCCAGGACCCTTCACTCCTAACCACCCGCCTGCTTGCTCCTTACCACTTGGCTCACTGCTCCTTAATGCTGCCACGGCTTCTGTCTGAGCAGCGCTCCCGCTGTGGGAGTGCACTGACCATGAGGGGGGCAGCTTCTGTGTTGTCTGTCCCCTGGGGGTCAGTGCACATCATAGCGACTGGTCGTTCCATCCTACGAGTTGCTGGGCTTTTATATGAATAGATAATAGATGTATGTACTAGGAAGTATGTAGCATCCAAAAAAAATTGAGTACTGCCTTTAATAATTTTTATAGCTGAAGTCTTCAGTGATGAGACATTTTAATAATACAACTGATTCTTCCTTTATCCCCATGAGGCAGCTATATTGGTTTCTCCCTTTATCCCTATGAGGAATAACAATTAAGTAGTGCAGGTGATTCTGCTAGAAGTTTCACTCAATGAATTCATATTCCAGAGTAAACATAAGATGCTTATCTGCTGTCATAGGCAGTCCTAGTCCCTTCATGCCCCTCATTAGGGTCTCTCTCTCACCATGCTTATGAATGATTATGGAATTTTAAGCATAATTTTGACTTTTCCTTAGACTCTGACTTTAGAACCTAACCCTCATTTTTTAAGATGTGACCCCATTGTATAGCAATTCAGTGTTACTGGATACATGAGTAAATTGCTCCCAAAAGGAATCTGGATAAGAATAATACATTCAGAGGAGCACAAACACTGGGACAGGAGTGATTGGGAAGAATATATAACAGAAGAAATATGAGTTGGGCATTGAAACATTAGGTAGGATTTTGACAAACCAAGGAATACTTTTGTAAGCTAAGATGTCAGTTTTCAAATCACGGTGGTAAATACTAAGCAGCTCCATTTGACTGTGCTGGAGATTTTTTTTAGAGTTCTGGGCAAGGATAAATGTGAAATGCTTGGATCCCAGGTCAGTAGGTAAAGAATAACTGGTCATCACTGTATTCTTTGGACCTTTACTCATTCTACACATTTGAGTACTTTCTATATGCTAGGCACAGTGAGATTACAAAGGTAAATCAGACAAGTTTCTCTAGGAACTCAGCCTTCTAGAGCAGAGACTTATACATAAAATAGTACAAAATAAAAATCAAAGGTACCTGGAGATGAAGTGATGTGGAATTCAGGGAAAGAAAGAGGCTGGTACTAGATACCTGAAAAGACCACTTAGATTGGCAGTCAGGAGACCTGTATTCTTTTCCTGTTTGTCCAGTTCTTAACCAGTAGAAAGCCTGTACATAAATCACTTTACCTTTTTGGAGCTGTAGTTTTTAAACTGTGAAATGAAGCCTCTATTTAGAACATAGATTTTTAAACTATTTTTGAGAGCTCTGGTGTTCTCTTGAAATGTTTCAGGAGCTACTGTGCTGGAAGGTGATGATACCTAACAAGCAGGCCTCTGGTCTCTTGCCCTGTTTACTTACAGAAATTCTTGTATCTGTTCGATAATTGGGAACCCAAAGTGAGATTTTATTGAAGAAAAAATGTATTTCATTGCCCCATTCTCCCCAGGAAGGTTTAAAAAGTACTAACAAATAATATTTACTGTTTTCTGTCATTTTGACATTCTTAACAGATTGTATGAGGACAATATAGGAAGAAGGAAACAGCATGTGTAAAAATGGAGAGGCTGGAAATTATAAGCAATAAATACATAGTAGCAATTGCTTTCTTTGTTTTTAGGGGTTTTTTTGTTTGTTTCTTGTTTTAAATATATTTTTATTGATTTCAGAGAGGAAGGGAGAGAGAGAGATAGAAACATCAATGATGAGAGAGAATCATTGACCGACTGTCCCCTGCTGGGGATTGAGCCAGCAACTTGGGCATACGCCCTTTATCGGAATCGAACCCGGGACCCTTCAGTCCACAGGCCCATGCTCTATCCATTGAGGGCAGTAATTGCTTACTCTGAATACCTAAACTAACAATTTGTGTTCGTTTGTTTTCTTTTTTGAATACCTAACAATTAGGGTATCTTTTCACATAACTTTATTTTACCTTCCATATATCCCTGTGAATCATGTGGTACAGTTATTTCTGTTTTGCAAATGGAGAAGTTAAGAAGTTAAATAAAGTATGCATAAGTATGTGCGGATGCACACAAATGTTGAACTTAGGTCTTTTGGTTTCTAGTCCTCTGTTCTTCGCATCATCCCTTGCTGCTCTCTCTAAATATTTTATAAAGAAATTTTGGACAGGTTCAGGCAACTCTCTTTCTCTGCTATAAGATGGTAATGACAGGAAGGGATAAATTTGTCTCTTAGATAAAAGAATGCAATGCATCTAAAATCTTTATCTGGGGAGCATTTGAGATCTTGCTACACTGTATATGTTATCAGCTTGGCTCAAATAAACTTATATAAAAAACATTTTCCCCATACCCTAGGTAAAATTGACTAATTAGATTGTACCAAAATTAAGGATTTCTGTTTAATAGTATTATTGACAAAGGTAATGATGAAAGCTGGAACAAGACATTTGCAAATGTCAACAAAGACAGGGTCCTGGCTGGTGTGGCTCAGTTGTTTGGAGCATTGTCCTGTACACCAAAAGGTGGCGGGATCGATTCCCAGTCAGGGCACATACTCTGCTTGGGTTGCATGTTCAATCCCCAGTCAGCGTGCATGTGGGAGGCAACCGATTGATGTTTCTCCCACCAATGTTTCTCTCTTTCCCCCTTTCCTTTCTCTCTCAATTAAAAAAAAAAAAGGTCAATTAAAAAATACCAAAAAAAATAAAACCAACAGAGGGGAGCGTTTGAGATTTGGTTCCCAACATATGTCTTCAGTTTGTCTCAAATAAACTCTTATAAAAATTCTAAAATAAGTAAAAATAAAATCAACAAAGGACTAATATCTGAAACATACAAAATAAAATATTTATCCGGTTCTTTTTCTGTAGAAACATGGCAAGTAACCTTGAATATATATCTGAGCCTGAAACATATTAGACAACGGGTATTCTTGTATCGCTTTAGAGTCTAACTTGAGCAGTCTCTGGGTCTTTCATGTATTTCATGGCATAAAAATTCTTGAAGAGTTCAGGACAGTTATTTTATTATTGTTATCATTATTTTAGGACAGTTATTTTGTAGAATGTTCCTTAGTTTGGATTTGTCTGGTGTTTTCTTATGATTAGATTCACATTCCTTTTATCTGGAATACCACAGAAGTAATGCCAAGTTCTCAGTGTATCATATCAAGGAGCACATACTGTCAATATGTCCCATTACAGACAGCATTAACATTGATCATTTGGTTAAAATGATGTCTGCTAGATTTCTGTACTGTCAAATCACTGTGGTTTTTTTTCTAATTAAAATTTATCTTATTGGAGATACTGTTTGAGAAGGTATATAGGCATTTACTCTTTTTTTTTTTAATATATTTTATTGATTTTTCACAGAGAGGAAGGGAGAGAGATAGAGAGTTAGAAACATCGATGAGAGAGATACATCGATCAGCTGCCTCCTGCACATCTCCCACCGGGGATGTGCCCGCAACCCAGGTACATGCCCTTGACCGGAATCGAACCTGGGACCTTTCAGTCCGCAGGCCGATGCTCTATCCACTGAGCCAAACCGGTTTCGGCGGCATTTACTCTTTTTTAAAAAAATAAATCTTTATTGTTGAAAGTATTGCATATGTCCCCTTTTTTCCTCCAGTCCGCCCCCACCCCCTGCCGTCACCGCCCCATTGTCTGTGTCCATGGGCCATGCATATATGCATACAAGGTCCTTAGTTGGTTACCTTCCACCCACTTACCCTCTCTCACCTTCCCTCCGAGATTCCTCACTCTGTTCCATATTAAGCATTTACTCTTGAGTGTTAACATCCATTGGTGATTCTTGCCGGAGTCAGTTATTACAATGTTTGCCAAATGATGACTTTTCTAATTCTTTCTTCCTCTCTATGTTTATTGATTGTTACTGTTGAAATGTGAGGTTCAGGGTGCAGATTCTTCTCCTGGGTTCTTGTCCAACAAAGTTGAAGAATTTGTGGACTAACAGATTTCTTTAATAAATGTAGACGTTTATTAGAAGCGTATACAAACTCCATCTAGGCAGGGGTGTCCCCAAATGGGGAAGGGCCTTCTCTCTCTC
>NW_006299393.1:543417-547199 GCF_000327345.1 Myotis davidii | reverse complement strand
TCTCTCTCTCTCTCTCTCTCTCTCTCTCTCTCTCTCTCTCTCAAAAATCTAAGTAATAAGAATCTACTGAGTCTCTGTCTCCTATGCTTTCCTCATTGGTCATTCAGCAACACAGTATTAGTTTCAAAGCTTAAATCTCAAAGCGCACTTGGTGCTCCCCTGTTTCACTCCCCTTATCTTACAACATTCCTTCATCCTTTGTGAAAATGTTTCCTTCCTGATATCCTGTGACTTTTCTTTATCTTCTGTGAATGTATGTCTTCCTCCCCCCTTATCCTGTGGCATTTTTCTGTCCTCTGTAAAAGTAAGATAAGCATTTTGGTGCCTCCAAGCCCCCATCTATGCATTCCTCCCCCATGGATCCTCTCTCAGTTGTTCTGGCTGGAGATGTTTTATTACCCCTATGGCTCTCCCAGCTGCTCAGGTCAGGCTGCTTTTAATTGCTCAAGCCAGAAAGGCCTTAATCCTTTCTGGACCATCCTCCCCACCCCTCCGTCCCCGCCAAATTAAGCTAGCTAGCTGACCCTTAGCACTGTAAAGAAGAGCTTTCCCTTATTTATATGTGTGGTGGGTTCATGGATTTTTTATTCAGTTGGTTATAATGCTCAAATTGTCCCAGATTTGACCAATAGAAACCCCTTTAATTTAAGGACTCCCTTTAAAAAAATATTTAAGCTCAGCAGCAAAATTTGTACTTAAAAACTTACATCATTGTAACTTATCCGTAACTATAAATAGGGAAAAAATAGTAAGCAAAGAACTTTAAAGATATCTTTTAGTCAAGGAGACATTTTTGAGAAGGAATAATCCAGTAAGATGGTTAAGAGTCTTTGCTTTGGCACTCTATTGTTTTGCTGTTTATTAGTTTTGTGACCTTGGACAATTTCACCTGTTTATCTCACCTGCAGATTGGGAATGATGATAATCATACCACATTGTACAATTATTAAAGAGTTTTAAAATATCATGCATATTAAAGCATTTAACACAATGTGTAGTATATAATCAACAAATGGTTTTAATTCTAGAATATCTAGTTTTTACCAAAAGTTTTAATGCAAAACCAGCACACTAGCAGTGCATTTATTTTTAAAATGTAGTTAAGATAAACAATTTTCTTCTTTTATCAAAATTTACAGAATTGCTCTGGCTGGCTTGGCTCAGTGGGTAGAGCATCAGCCTGCGGACTGAGGGGTCCCGGGTTCGATTCCAGCTAAGGGCACATGCCTGGGTTGTGGGCTCCATCCCCAGTGCGGGGTTTGCAGGAGGCAGCCAATCGATGATTCTCATCATTGATGTTTCTATCTCTCCCTCTCCTTCTCCCTTCCTCTCTGAAATCAATAAAGAAATAGATTTTTTAAAAATTTACAGAATTGAAAATGCTTAAAGACTTAGACATAAAATTTTACATATTGTAATGAAGTGAATTTAATAAATGTATATGCAATCATCTCTGTTAACTTCTGTTTTTCTTTCTTTTTTCCCTCCAGAGCGAACCAGAGGAAATGCCTCCAGAAGCAAAGATGAGGATGAAGAATATTGGAAGGTATTATAATTTTTCATAAATATTATAGAAAATTATGGTGAATTAAGAGCAAGAATAAATTATACATAATCTTTTATTGTTCAGGCTTTTCTTGTGTATTGAGCATAACAGTTTTGTTTTGTGAGTTAATCAGATCTTATGAGTATTTTAAGAAAATTAACAATTTAAGACTTTCTTTTAAGATACATGTAATCCATATATATATATATATATGTTTTGTTTTTTCAAATAAGAGATAGCTATGAGCATTGTTCTGATTTAAAATTTATATTGAATTGTTTTCTGGTATAAAAAGAAATGGCTTTCACTCATTTTTTAAATGATATTCTCACCACTTAATCTTGATCATAAATACCCTTTTTTCCATGGTCACTTAAATGTCAAATACCATAATAAAACAAAAGTATTTTAATTTTCCTTTATTGTTTCTGTTGTCATGGAAATAATGTTAATTTTAAGTTAATATGATGCCCAGTTTCCTGTCTTTGTATGCATAAATGGATAATTTAGAAGCTAGTAAAAAAGCTTAGCTTTAAATCGACCCATACTCTGTCCCCATTTCTACTTAATGTATGAACTTCCAAAGAACTAATTGCTAAGTCCATAAACAGGTATCAGCCTTCAGATTTTCGGTCTATGATTCAAATGGGAACAGTCCCAGTACCTTCATTTTATACTGGAATCTAAGAAATATACCTGGCATTGTAACCCAATCTAAACACCTATTTAGATATTTAGATACATCGATCTAAATATGTAAAATTGAAACAGTTCATAAAATGACCTAAATCTTTCTGTGTGATATATCTTCATGTTTTTCTTAATTTTAATTTTTTATAAATGCTGATGACAAGCCAGTAAATTAATTTCATGACCTTATTAATGGGTTGCAAGCAACAGTTGTTTTGTCTTTTTGTATGTATGTATTTTTTTATTTCAAAATGGGTAAAGGACTTAAACGTAAGACAGGAAACCATAAAAATCTTAGAAGAATCCATAGGTAGCAAAATAGCAACAATTTTTTAAAACTATAATGGTTGCCACCATTAGCTATCCTATATAATCCTATATAACAAAAGCCTAACATGCTAAGTGTCTGGTCAGCTGTTCAGTCAAAGCGTAATATGCTAATATTATGCTAAGGCCGCTCAACCGCTCGCTATGATGTGCACTGACCACCAGGAGGCAGACAGTCAACCAGTCACTATGATGTGCACTGACCACCACGGGGCAGAGGCTCCGACCAGTAGGTTAGCTTGCTGCTGGGGTCCAGCCAATCCAAACTGAGCGAGACCGGACACGCCCTGGAGCCCTCCTGTGGTCCCTTTCTGGCTGGCCAACCTCCCGTGTCCCTCCCTGGCCCCGATCGTGCATCAGTGGGGTCGCTCAGCCTGGCCTGTGCCCTCTCACAATCCGGCACGCCTCGGGATGTTCGAGAGCTGGTTTCAGCCCAATCCCACAGGCCAGGGTAAGGGACTCCACTGGTGCACAAATTCCTGCACTGGGCCTCTAGTGTATCATAATCACCTCAAATGTGAAAAGTATAAATTTACTTGGTCCCTCTTAGACCTGAATCTGAAATTTTAGGACTAGGTCTGTGGAAAGTATATTTTTTAAAACCTTTGTAGGGGCTTCTGATGTTCAGCCTATGTTTATAATAAGTGCTAAACAACTGTGTTTTGAATGATTAAAACATGGCCCAAAAGGCTTTGTATAACATTCTGAATAAATTTCTTTTCTTTCACACAGGGATACACCAACATCAGCAGGACCAAACTCCTTTAATAAAGGAAAGCATGGGTTTTCTGACAACCAGAAGCTATGGGAGCGAAATATAAAATCTCATCTTGGAAATGTCCATGACCAAGACAATTAAATGATATGTTTTGCAATTGGGGTATGGGGTGGGTGTAAAGTTAAAAGGAACAGTTTCCTTTTTAAAGAATGATCTAAGACTATCTTGCCAAAACCGGTTTGGCTCAGTGGATAGAGCGTCGGCCTGCAGACTGAAAGGTCCCAGGTTCGATTCCGGTCAAGGGCATGTACCTGGGTTGCGGGCACATCTCCAGGAGGAGACGTGCAGGAGGCAGCTGATCGATGTTTCTCTCTCATCAATGTTTCTAACTCTCTATCCCGCTGCCTTCCTCTCTGTGAAAAATCAATAAAATATATTTTAAAAAAATAAAGGTACGTTGAAGATAATATAAATTAAGTAAAAATAAGCAAAGGTTTCAGC
>NW_006299393.1:537986-543364 GCF_000327345.1 Myotis davidii | reverse complement strand
AAGACATAGGAAGCTGTTTCTTTTAAAATACAAACCATCACCAAAAATTTTAAATGTACATAATACTTAAATATTTGGCTGTTTTTATTTTTTAAAATGTAACAGACAGCAAAAAAGCAGCGTAGTGTCAAGATGGAAAATGAAAAAGATGCACTTTCTGTAATTGTCATACCATTTAAGTTACTAATTTGTGAATTCCATTTTGATTTGTACTTAACTACAGGAATCCTTATTTAATACAGTAAAATGGTTTAAGTGTATGCATATTAACCAATGGCCTCTCAAAAGCACATTTTCGATATTGAAAATAGAAGAAAAGAAAATGCATCTTTAAACATTTTATGGAATCTTTGACCACATACACATATACTTTGTTAGAGCTATGTGTTGTAGGGTTTGGTTTTGTTTTTGTATTTTTGTATTGTATATGAATTCTTTTTTAATGTGACAATTAGACACATCTTTAAAGGTATAGTCATAGATAAAAGAAAAATGCAGTATAATGATTTCCTTGAAAACTTCTACAATGTTAAATTTGCAGGCAGCTTCAGACTGTCTTAATGGTGGTAACTAATCACTCAGCTCTTTTAAAAGGTAGTAACTCCAGAGAAGCAGCCTGTATATATTCCTAACACTTTGTTCACTTTCATTTATTAGAGTAAGTCCCAAGTAAAACATTGGAAATGTATATAGAACTATTAGTTCTTACCTACTTGATTTAATGATATCAAGATACATGAATTTAACTTGCTTTAATGTAGGCAAACTTTTCATTTTTGTCTATTTTACTGTTAAAATCCCTCTCCTGCATATTCTTTTCTTGACTCAAATGAAATATTAGCCTATGGTCAAGATGGGAGAGAGAAATAACTGAGATGAATGTCTTTACTAAAATACCAATAAATTTGTCAAACTCAATAGTGTTCTTATTTTCTATTATGCTTAATTGTTATTGGGTTTTTTTGATTTTTCACAAATGTTACAATTGTTGCTTTTGCCCAGATTGTTGGCCAAGGTAATGGGAGGTTTTAAATTATTGTTGATTAGACTCTATCTAATTTAGCATATACTTCTATAGCATCCTTCTCCTCCCCTGCCAGAGTGTTTGCCCTATGCTGTAGAAAAGCCTATCAAAGCAAATCCAGTGTTAGAAGGTATTCTTTTACTAGTGTCTGCCATCCATTAGCTCTACGTATTTTCTTTGATTTTTAGAGGGAGAGGAGAGGAGAGAAGATAGAAACATCTCTGAGCAAGAAACAGGGATCTGGGGCCCCCTGCACGCCCCCCACTGGGGATTGAGCCTTGAAACCAGCAACCTGCTGGTGCATAGATCAACACTCAACTACTGAGCCACACTGGTCAGGCACAATATTTTCTTAATGCCGTTGCCCAGTAGTTCAGATCTTAATAAACAAAAGATTGAACTTAAACTAGAGTTAAGATTGATATATAGTTTGACTAATTACAAATGGAAGTTGTGACTTTTTATTTCGTATCATTTCTTCTACTTTTAGTGTTTTTTTTTCTTTAATGATCAAGATTACCTTGACAACACTGGGGAGGGATTGTTAGTTATTTTTCTGGTCAAGTGAAAATACTTTAAACATTTTTTAAAATTCATTTTGGAAAAAAATCTTAATATGTGAAAATTATAAGGTTTATTCATGTTCTCCAAATGTTAACTTATAGGACAATTGTCCAGATCAGGAAATTAACATTATTACAATACTTCTATTTATTATATTACCTTATACTGTTGTTCTACAGACCTTATTCAGATTTAACCATTTGCTCCCTTAATGTCTCCCTAGTCAAAGATCCACTTCATTGTCATATATTGTTTGTCTTCTCTCTTTAGTTCCTTTAATTGGGACACTTCGTATTTGTCTTTCATGACCTTAGATGTTTTGAAAAATCCAGGTCAATAATTTGTAAAAGATCTATTGGGGTTTACAATTAATAAGTACCTTGTGGGGAATTTCTTGGGACAGTACAAGTATCCTATTTCTCATACTTTTGCCCATTAATTGGTAGGCTTTCATACTGCCCACCCCCTGGGTTCTTTCCTGAAATGATTGTTAGTGTACTATTTGCCAAATGATGATTTTCTATTTCTTATCATTCTACTTTTAGTAGTTAAAATTCTGCAAAGTTGTCTTCCCTTTTTTTATGAGCATTTTTTTATTTTGTTAATCCTCCCCTGAGGATATTTTTCCATTGATTTTTAGAGAGAATAGAAGGGAGACAGAGAAAAACATCTATTGGTTGCCTCCCAACCAGTACTGAGGATTGAGCCTGCAGCTGAGGTTTGAGGATCAAACGTGGGACCCTTCAGTCCGCAGGCCGACGCTACACACTGAGCCAAACTAGCTAGGGCTCTTCCCCCTTTATTCAGTAATTTTATTGATCATGGACTCAAGTATTATTCTGTAGTTTATAACCCATTACTACCATTATTTTGTTACTCAAAATGTCCCAGATTTGCCCATGCAAACCCCTTTCATTTATCGCTTGAATTTTTGCCTAAGACCAAGTGTAGTATCTGTTCTTATCAGTTTAATATCTGATATGTCCTCTATCTGAAGACAATACATTAAATAGATTTAAAAAAAAAAACTCATTTGACACTCTCATGCCTTTTTGACACAGCCCAACTGTGCCAAGCCAGCTCAGCCAAGGGTTCACAAGCCTGATTACATTGCTTAATACCTCTAGTACAGTATTGCATAGTAATAGAAATTAAGGGCATCCTTGCCTCATTATTCTCAGTGGAAATGTCTCCGATGTTTTCCCATTAAATAAGATGCTACTTTAGGACTGAGGTAAGTATTTTATGTTAAAAATATCCATCAATTCCTATTTTCTGAAGTGGTTTTGTCAGGAATAGATGTTGAATTTTGTCCAAGGCTTTTTCAGCATTGTATCAACGAAGGAAACCTTTAATAAAAAGAATTGTTAGCATGAAACTCTCAGATGTAGCAGAAGCAGCAACTGCAGAAAGAAACTACTACCCTTAGGGCCAGTGGAATAAGTGAACAAGGGAGAAAGACTTAACATCTTAGAGAAGGGGACCAGAGGCCGAATTTCGGATCTTTGAAATGTGCAGATGCTGGAAGGAAGAGCAGCATACTAAGTTGCCCATCACCACGATGAAGACATTTTTGAAACCCCATGATCAGATTTCATGAAGAATCATCTCTCTCGTGATATGTAGCCCTTCACCCCCACAGGAATCCACTGTCGGCAATAATTGTTTTTAGTTCTACTTTTCATTTTACTATCCAAATTTCCTACACTGACCCTACATTACTTTGATAATTGAATTCACATGGTTTAATATTTAGGAAAAGTAAAAACTAATATAACATGTAAATACCAAGGATGATCACTATAAATGCTGCAAGACGTACCTGAATTCGTGTATATCTGTATCACTGACATACTCACATACCCCAAATGAGTTTCACTCAGAATCTAGCATTGTCTTGATCTCATGCTATTATATAGCTATAATTAGTATTTTATTCCTACTTTTAGAATTCCATAACTAAATCATAATGTGACACTTGAATAAGAATTATTAGAAATGAATTTATCCATGTAACCATAACTGAAAAGTTTCTATATAATATACAGGGTGGACCAAACATTTACAGTTCATATGGAAAATAATACAAGAATAAACTTGTGTACTCAACTAAACCTACGTTTGCCCTATCCTGTCTATAGAATATATCATTCATTATATCTTATTGGAAAAAGGTCAACACAAATGACACAAGTAATGCAAAAGAGTAACACTGAAAGACTAAGAATGTTGAAATATTTGCAAATGATTAAAGCAAATTAACTGAAGTTGCAATTGAGAATAAAAAGGTATATGTGTGGGGACATGGGGCAGATGAGAACTCTGCTATTCCACTCAGTTTTGCTATGAACCTAAAACTGCTCTTAAATAAAAACTTCTTTTTAAAAAGTCAAGATGTGAGTAGTGGTTTCACTCAGATTCATAAGTACCTCTCCACCATAAATAGAAGTAGTAATTGTGTGTAAACCTGTCCCCAAATATTAACATTATTATTGTAATGCTGTGTGTGGGTATTAAATATCGTACATGCCAGCAAATTTCCCCAAACAGGATTTAAGTGTAATTAATGTTCTCAAAGGAAAACAATGTCACTCCCTGCTGATGCTAAACAAGTTTTTCTTCTGTTCTATTTGAATTCTGTAGCACGCATTGTCTATGTCATGCTCCAGGGAAGAAAATCAGGAATGATAAATACAACTCTTAACACAGGTCTTGCTTTCTCTGGTGGTAGTAACAAGAAGCAGCTGCTATACCGTGCCAACTTTGAATATTTTTATTTTTTATTTTAGAGAGAGAGGAAGGGAGAGAAGCATCAATTTGTTGTTCCGCTCATTTATGCACTCACTGGTTGATTCTTCTATGTGCTCTGACCAGGGATTGAACCTTCAACCTTAGTGTATTGGGACGATGCTCTGACCAACAGCTACCGACCAGGGCCCTGTGCTAACTCCTAAAATAAGGGGTACTGGGTAGTATTACCATGCTGAAATGGATAAAAATTACGATAACAGTCACCTCTTCTCACACACGAAGTTATTTTTATTCCTATGGTGGTTTGTTTGCTTCCTACAGAGACATTAGAAAACCAGGGATCTTCCAGAGGAAGGGCAGTGTCAAATAATCTGGAAGTCATGTGTAAGACAGGAAAATAGGGCAAGTATGGGAGCAAAGAAACCAAGATATTGGTAGTACACTGCATGCATGAGTTTATGTGGTAACTAATTAGGAATGGAATAGAAGTAACAGGGATTCAGTGGCTGAATCAATGATGGAAGAAGTAGAAGCATCCTGGATGACTAGGGATTTACTAGTAGACCTAGGTACCTGGAAGAATGGTAGATCCTGAAGAGCCACCCATCCCACGCCCCCAAATTGACAGATATATACAGGGTAACCTTTAAAGTTTAAAAACCTCCAGCCGGAATTTAGGTAAGTAGGAGATAGTGACTGAAAGTTCATAGAGCTAGTTTTCAAGGGGAACTAGATATTTGAAAGAATGGAGTCATCATGAAATCCAGTTATGTAATGGTAAGTATTGGAATGGGAGTCGATAAACTTTTGCTGCTTTTGTCTGTTTTCACATCTGTGGAATGAGATTGAAATGTATCTGAACTTGTGTGGTTTTATAGTTCATGAAGTGTATGCTCATGAAGTAGAATACACTGTACCAAGAACTTTAATGTGATGCCTAAACTACTAAAATAATAAACGTAACTAAGAAGTTAAAGGAAATGGAATGTTTGAAGAGAAAAGGGAATGTAAAACAGGCAGGACAAAAGCAAACAGAGAA
>NW_006299393.1:536321-537419 GCF_000327345.1 Myotis davidii | reverse complement strand
GATTACCCTTTTACTATATAGGATAGGGGCCTGGTGCATGGGTGGGGGCCAGCTGGTTTGCCCTGAAGGGTGTCCTGGATCAGGGTGGGGGTCCCGCTGGGGTGCTTGGCCAGCCTGGGTGAGGGGCTGGTGGCTGTTTGCAGGCTGGCCAAGCCCCCCAGTGGGACCCTCACCCCCATGAGGGGTGTGGCCAGCCTGGGTGAGGGGATGAGGGCTGTTTTCAGGCTGGCCACGGCCAAGGGCTGGAAGCAGGTATCTGGGATTTATTTACCTTCTATAATTGAAACTTTGTAGCCTTGAGCAGAGCTCAGTGCTGGCAGGGCTGGCGGGAAGCTTTGCTCCCTCCATTGTCGGGGCAACCCAAGCCTCCTGCTCACTCCAGCTCTGGCCGCCACCATCTTAGTTGGGTTAATTCGCATATTTGCTCCTGATTGGCTGGTGGACATGGCTTGTGGGTATAGCAGAGGTATGATCAATTTGCATGTTTCTCTTTTATTAGATTAGATTATATATTTTTAAATATATTTTATTAATTTTTCACAGAGAGGAAGGGAGAGAGACAGAGAGAAACATCAACGAGAGAGAAACATTGATCAGCTGCCTCCTGCACACTCCCCACTGGGGATGTGCCTGCAACCAAGGTACATGCCCTTCATGGGAATCGAACCTGGGACCCTTGAGTCTGAAGTCCGAAGCTCTATCCACTGAGCCAAACTGGTGAGGGCTAGATTATATTTTTAATTGGATTAAATATCCCTATGAAAAGACAAAGATTGGCAGCCTGGATAAGAGATACACCTTAAATATAAAAATACTAAGTTGAGCCCTAGCTGGTTTGGCTCAGTGGATAGAGCGTCAGCCTGTGGACTGAAGGGTCCCAGGTTCGATTCCAATCAAGGGCACATGCCAGAGTTTCGGGCTCAGTCCCCAGGGTGGGGTGTGCAGGAGGCAGCCGGATCAATGATTCTCTCTCATCATTAATGTTTCTATCTCTCTCTCTGAGATCACTTTTCTCTCTGAAATCAATAAAAAATATATTTCAAAAAAAACAAGAAAAGAAATTAAGAGTTTTAAAAGACATTTAAAAAGTTATTTTGT
>NW_006299393.1:516083-536231 GCF_000327345.1 Myotis davidii | reverse complement strand
TGCCTGCAGTGGAGGGGGGAGAGCCTCCCGGCACAGCCTCTGTGCTCACCAGCGGTGAGCCTGGCTTCTGGCTGAGCTGTGTTCCCCCTGTGGGAGCGCACTGCCCACCAGGGGTCAGTGCCTGCATTGAGCATCTGCCCCCTGGTGGTCAGTTTGTGTCATAGCCACCAGTCAGTCTTAGTCATTTTGCTGTTAGGGTCAATTTGCATATTACCCTTTTACTATATAGGATAGAGGCCTGGTGCACGGGTGGGGGCCAGCTGGTTTGCCCTAAAGGGTGTCCCGGATCAGGGTGGGGGGCCCACTTGGGTGCCTGGCCAGCCGGGATGAGGGGCTGATGGCTGTTTTCAGGCTGGCCTAGCCTACAACTGAAGCTGCCAGTCTCTCCTTTTTTCTTTTTTTTTTAATTCTGGTATTTATTTACCTTCTGCAATTGAAACTTTGTTGCGGCTCCAGCTCCGAGGCCGGCTGGCTGAAAGCAGGTATCTGGAGTTTGTTAGCTTCTATAATTGCAACATTTTTTCTTAGAGAACAGCTCAGAGGACGGCAAGGCAGGCAGGGAACCTTGGCTTCCTCCATCACTGGAGCAAGCAAGCTTCCTGTTCACTTCAGCTGCCTGGCTGCTGGCTGCCATCTTGGTTGGCAGTTAATTTTCATATCGCCCTGATTAGCCAATGGGAAGTGTGACGGAGGTATGGTCAATTACCATTCAAAGGCTGTTAAATCATGTTGTTGTTTACCCATATCTTCAGAAAAAAATCACTTTATCATGGCAAACAACCTGCTTCCCTATTTATAATGGTCTGGCCTTCTAGCAACTTCAGCATGAAATTATAGCTAATTTGCCTATAAATGTCAGGTGGTCATAATAATCTGGCCACTCAGTATATATATATATATATATATAATGTTGAAAGCATAAGGATTGGAAAATGTACCACATGAATACCTAAAAAGCTGATGTAGTATTTTAATTTTAGTCAAAGTAGACTTGAAGCCAAGAGCATTACCAAGGGCACTTCGTTTTATCCTATCATAATGACAAAAGTTTCACCCTACCAAGAATGCATAATTCTACATTATATGTACCAAAACAGCTTCAAGATATATAAAGCAAGTAGGAGGTGAGCAGGAAGCAGCTGATCAATGTTTCTCATCGATGCTTCTTTTTTTTTTAATATACTTTATTGATTTTTCACAGAGAGGAAGAGAGAGGGATAGAGAGTTAGAAACATTGATGAGAGAGAAACATCGATCAGCTGCCTCCTGCACAACTCCCACTGGGGCTGTGCCCGCAACCAAGGCACATGCCCCTGACCAGAATCGACCCTGGGACCCTTGAGTCCGCAGGCCGACGCTCTATCTGCTAAGCCAAACCGGTTAGGGCCTCGTCGATGCTTCTTACTCTCTATCCCTCTCCCTTCCTCTCTGTAAAAAACCAATAAAATATATATTTTTAAAAAGATATATAAAGCAAAAATTGCCAGAATTAAAAGAGTAAATAGGCCAATACAAATTTATACAGGGATAGTTTAATAAACTACTCTTTGTAATTGATAGAACAAGTTAGAACAAGCATACAGGAAGGGAGAAGGAGAAATAGAAACATCAATGATGAGAATCATCAACCCATCAGCTGCCTCCTGCACATCCCCCACTGGGGATCGAGCCCACATCCTGGTCATGTGTCCTGACCAGAATCGAACTGTGACTTCCTGGTTCATTGGTCGAAGCTCAACCATTGAGAACCATACTGGCTGGGCTGCAATTGGACATTTTAGATAGTATATCATGGCAACAATGGGTACTGGTCCCCTGCCCTTCCCCTCCCAAGGCCAGGTTATTGTTATTTGCTTGTTTGGCCACAAGCTGAATTATTTCAGTGAAGTCTATTTCCCCTTCTACTGTCTAAGCCTCGGATGTTTCCCACAGGGTGGTGCAGCTGTAAGTATGCTTAGTTACCCTGGGAGGACAATGATTTTTTAAAAAAATATATTTTATTGATTTTTTACAGAGAGGAAGGGAAAGGGATAGAGGGTTAGAAACATCGATGAGATAGAAACATTGATTCAGCTGCCTCATGCACGCCCCCTACTGGGGATGTGCCTGCAACTCAGGTACATACCCTTGACTGGAATCGAACCTGGGACCCTTCAGTCCGCAGGCTGATGCTCTTTCCACTGAGCCAAACCGTTTACGGCGACAATGATTTTGATAGTGCTCTCTTCCTCTCTTTCCATGATCGCACCCAGCTACTAAACACCACTAATTGCTGGCTAATTGCTAAATTATTTTGAATAACACCCTGGGATTAGATTATTAGGACAATAAGTTACAAACTAGTCAATATAATCACATTGTGGTTCCTTTGAAAAAATAATGTCTGCCCAGCTGGCAGGTTCAGTGGTTGAGCATCGAGCTATGAATCAAGAGGTTATGGTTTGATTCCCAGTCAGGGCACATTCCCGGGTTGTGGACTCAATCCCCAGTAGAGGACGTGCGAGGCAGTCTATCAATGGTTCTCGCTCATCATTGATGTTTCTCTCTTCCTCTCTGAAATCAACAAAAAAATATTTTTAATTTCTGAGATCAAAATGTGTTCTGATTCCAGGAGGGCTCCTCCCATCTGTTGCATTTCCTAGTTCTGTCGTACACACTAGCAGGCCTTCAGCGTATCATGTACCTTGAATCTCCTCCCAATTGCCTCTCACCTTAACCTCCACTGAGCTCGAGAGTGCCCCTTAGGCTTCCATGTCTTCAGACTCCACGGCAAATGAAGTCAGTCTTTGGAAGAGATTAGGAGCTCTGTTTTACAGTCTGCTCCTCTCTCTGAGCCAGGGCTCTGAATCTGGAGGTGGGGGCACTGGCAAGTTTCTGAGTGACATGCTGCTCTGCAAACCGAACATTTGGTGAAAGGGATGGCAGCAGCCTGAGGTCCTCTCAGCTTGGACCACCTCCTCATGGTCAGACACAAGGGTGGTCAAGGTCTGTCTTCTCAGCTCACTTTGCCCAAATAAGAACCTCTGTTGGACAAGTGGGGGTTGGAGGGCAGAAGGGAGCTCCCTCTCAACCGCACTTACCCAGGCCTTATCTCAGAGCAGACGCTTCTGGCCCTTCAGGGTGAGCCACCCACTGGTTCACCAACCAGGAAACCCTCTGAGCCTCTTAAGCTTTTGCTGAGGTTTCCTTTCATGAGCATGACTGATTGGATTAATGCATTAGTGATCGCACTGATTGAGTTCAATCTCCAGCCACTCTCTCCACTCCCCTGGAGGCTGGGGGCAGTGGTTGCCTAAGTTCAAACCTCTTATTCACATGGTTGGTTTTTTGGCAATAAGCCCCCCACCCTGAAGCTATCTACCCCATGTGTAGCTGATTTTCACTCTGTGACTGGAAAAAAGACAAGGAGGCCACTATTACATCTTTTTAACATTGTACTAGACATCCAATACAGAGCAATAAGGCAAGCTAGAATTGAAATAGGAGAAATACGTCATTATTTGCAGATGACATAATTAGGTATGTAGACAATCCAAACTATTTAAATTAACAAGGGAATTTTGCATTGTTGATGGGTCTTATTTTCAATCATAGAAAAAATTTAAATATTTCACCATTTAGAATGCTTTTTTTAAAAAATTAATTCTCACCCGGGAATATTTTTCCATTGATTTCTAGAGAGTGGAAGAGAGAGGGAAAGACAGAGAGAAACAGACGTGCGAGAGACACATTGATTGGTTGACTCTTGCATGTGCCCTGACCAAGGGGAAGCCTGCAACTGCGGTATGTGCCCTTGACCGAAATCAAACCTGGAACCTTTGGTCCACAGGCCGATGCTCTATACATTGAGCCAAACTGGATAACAGTTAATTCATTTCTATTGACACATACACATCAGTGACAGCAATGATACAAACTGCTTAGCAGCAGTAGTAACAAATTATTTTTAATAATGTATTTTTATTGATTTGAGAGAGGAAGGGATAGAAACATCGATGAGAAACCATCATTGATTGGCTGCCTCCTGAATGATGCCCCCTACTGGGGATCGAGCCCACAATCCAGGCATGTGCCCTTGACCAGAATCAAACCCGGGACCCTTCAGTCCACAGGCCAACGCTCTATCCACTGATCCAAACCAGCTAGGGCAGTAACAAGCAAATTTAACCAGGGGATACCCACACAGTTTGTGGAAAGTCATCTGACAACAAAGCATTTCTAAAAAGAAATCCTTATAAATATAGAAGTTCCCTCTATGACAATATGTAACCATATCTTTGGAAATTTAACACTGATTTCTACATGCAATTTATGTAATTCTACACATTTGAATTATCCAAAGTTGGCAATCACACTAAATTTTGTGATTAGATTATGTTTAAGAGCAAGAAGTTTTAGTATTATGTGTTCCCCAAATGGTTCTTTTTTAATGTGTTCAATTCCTCTTTCCTTTAAAAAATAGATTAACTGCCCTGACCGGTTTGGCTCAGTGGATAGAGAGTCGGCCTGCGGACTCAAGGGTCCCAGGTTCGATTCTGGTCAACGGCATGTACCTTGGTTGCAGGCACATCCCTAGTAGGGGAGTGTGCAAAAGGCAGCTGAAAAAAAAATAGATTAACTTGGTAACAGATAAAATAACAGCAATTGATTTATGAATTGAAAATAGTGACCAGCTCAACTCCAAAGCTTATGCTTTTAAACAAGATTCAACATCTTTTATTTACATGTTTATGACATACATCAATGGCCATGTACAATTAACTAAATCTAATAACAATGCTGGGAATGAAACATAAAAGACACAATTTCAAATTTTAGGTTGAAATACATTTTCACTAACCAAAAGATACAATAAACAAACAGCCATCATAAGAGTTATAGATTGTGTGTCAATTCACTTAAAACTGAAAGTCAGCCACACAACTATTGAAATAATGGGAAATTTGCAAATACAAATATTACATATACAAGTATAATGCATGCATGGCATCACATTAATTCTTTATCTATGAAGCCATTTTTTAAAGTGAACTGGATAAGTATCTTAATATATGTACATCAAGGCACATTATTTTCCTGTGCTTTAGGAATGATTTATATATGATTTGCTTATAATCTTAATTTTATACCTTATATTAGCTTTTAATACTTGTTTGATTTTAACAATTATAGCTTGAGTGGTAGCTTCCCAGAGGAGAGAAATGGTTATTTTGAAAATCAGAAAATAAAAAAATAAGATAGCTTAAGGTGGGAATTTAAAAATCAAAAACACAAATTAATTTAAATCTCAGGTAACTTTTTATAATATACTTTCAAAAATTTGGTGGACCATAATTACTTTAAGTAGTAGTATACTATAATGAGAACGGAATTGAAGACTTTTCAATATTCTGAAGTTATTGTACAATTAATTATATGATATCCACAGGACCACCATAGATGCCCACATTGTTATCCTATTTCTAAATTGCAATTTTTCAACAAAATTGAACAATTAAACATGATACCAAAAAAAAAACCAAAAAAAGGAGGGGGGGGGCAGAAAACAACAAACAAAAGAAAACATGATACAAAAGCTGCAAACAAACCAAACCTAGTTTTAACTTGTTCATTTTTCAGCAAAAGAATTAGTTTTTTTCCACACCCCACCCCCGCCCATGTATTGTTATTCAGGAGAAATTTTTTTTATCAACAGAGCTTAATAACAGTATTCTTTGTTTTATGGTCTTTTACTTGCCTTGAAGAGAGAGTATAGTAAGGCTTTAATAGGCATTTCATGCATTTTAATGGCATATTTAAAATTAGCTATTCATTTAAAGGTGCCCCAAATAGATAAGTATACTGTGCAAACTTGATTACAATATGTAACTCATTAAGTGCTTTAAAATAAAATAAAGAATCCCTGACTTATAAGGGCTTAAAATAAATAGTAAATCAAGAATCACAGATTTGAAGCATTTAAAAAATGTAATATACCTATTCATCTGAGTAAAATGCTTTATATTAGAATTTTAAATCTATAAAAAGGCAAATGAAATCACAAATCTTCTATATTTTGAGAACAAAAGAGAAGAAAAGCTTACTGGTGCAGCCTTTTAAACTCAAAGTATATAACAATGTCAAAATGCAAATGAAACTGTACAGTTTTTCATTTACTATAATCCTTTACACACATTAATTCATAAAATGTATACCATAATAAACCACTGCCATCAAACAGATATTTTCAATTTCTTTACAGTAAATGGACTTTAGCTGGACAAACCAATCAGAAATGTTAAAACATCATCAAACAGCCCAGAATCTTCACATACAAAATCTAGGTAGAGAGTCACATAGTATTGTAAACAAATGTTCTGAGTTCAGTATCCATGAGATGTCACTTTTTAAAATTTCCATGACTATATTCCTTCTGCTTCTGAAATATGTGCCACCTCTACTTCAACAGTTTGAATAGCTTCTGCAACTTCAGATAACTTCTGTCCTTGCTGTTGTGCCAACACATAATTAACCACCTGCATAATACTTTGGTCAGAGAGTGTAGATACAGATGGATACTCTTCAGTAGCTGCAACGGCTTCAAGAGCTTCCATAGTTTCTCCCGTCACTACCACAGTCTCAAGTTCTTGAGGATCGCTGCTTTCCTGTTCATGAATGTCTGCTGTTAGGATGCTAACAGCATGCTCCACCTGAGTTCCTTGGTTATGAAACTGAAGGGTATCTTTTTCCAGCATAATTTTGCAAGGCACATAGTCTCTGTGGAACTTGGTCATATGTTTTCGGAGTGTCCGGGCATCTATGTAGGCTTCGCTGCACACAGGGCACACATAGGGCCGCTCACCAGTATGGGTTCGGACATGGCGCTTTAGAGACCGGGCATCAGCCCAAGCCACTCCACATGTTAAGCACTCAAATGGCTTAACTCCTATTTTTAAAAAAAGAGAAGAGATGTGTGTGTGTGGTGAGGTGTGCAAGTACCAAAATATATTAAAGTTGCCTGATAAATAATGCTTTTATTAAAATACAGTAGTCCATAAGTCTTTCTATCTTACCTATGGCAATTTTTAAAAAAATACAACCAAGGTACATGCCCTTGACCGGAATCGAACCTGAGACCCTTGAGTCCGCAGGCTGACGCTCTATCCACTGAGCCAAACCGGTTAGGGTGGCAATTTTTAATTTAGGACCTAATGGTTCACCTTAGAATAAACGAGATTCTGGAAAATAATCTCTCTAAGCAGTGCACATGGATAGAAGTTACTGAGAGGCAATTCTGAGTTTCTATGCAAGGTGTCACTTGACCTTCACAGCAATCCTATAATCCTAGAATAAGAAAACAGAAGCATGGCTCAGTGGTTGAGCATCAAACTATGAACTAGGAGGGCACATGCCCGGGTTGTGGGTGCAGGAGGCAGCCAATCAATGATTTTCTCTCATCATTGAGCTTCTATATTAAAAAAAAGAGCCCTAACTGGTTTGGCTCAGTGGATAGAGCGTCGGCCTGCGGACTCAACGGTCCCAGGTTCGATTCTGGTCAAGGGCATGTACCTTGGTTGCGGGCACATACCTGGTAGGGGGTGTGCAGGAGGCAGCTGATTGATGTTTCTCTCTCATTGATGTTTCTAACTCTCTATCCCTCTCCCTTCCTCTCTGTAAAAAATCAATAAAGTATATATTTTTTTTAAAAAAGAAAAGAAAACAGGCTCCAAGTAGCCCATGAAAATGTTGATAGAGAATATTAAGCTATGTTAGATACTCAGGTTTAGAATCACCCCTATCACTTGAAAAAAACTTCTATGATATGGAATACATCGCTTATCAAGGAAGGTGAGGTAATAAATGAGAGGATTGATAAAAGGAGTATCAGTATTGGATTGTCTTTTATTCTCTCTATATTTATCTGTATTATATAGCTATATAGTTACCTTCATGATTGTTCATGTGTCTCCTATACTCTCTCAGTTGAGTGAATTTTCTTCCACATCTTTCACACACCCGTTCTAGGTTTTGCTTTGCTCTTCCTTTTTTCCCATGGGTAGCTTTCTTTACATGCCTTCTGAACAATGCTTTTTCATAAAATTCTTTGCCACATATATTACATCTAAAATGGAGGGGGGAGGATTAAAAGCATCAGCATCCATAAGAATTAATCCAAGTATAGGTGTGTGAAAAAAAAATTATATACATTTCGGATCCTCCTCAGATTTACTCACCTGTAAGGTTCAGTGACAGAATGAGACTTCACATGGGAATACCAATCTTTCTTCCAACTATAGCACTTATCACAATATTGGCACTGGAATGGCTTCACACCAAGATGTTTGT
Organism: Myotis davidii; assembly: GCF_000327345.1. Classification (NCBI taxonomy): domain Eukaryota; kingdom Metazoa; phylum Chordata; class Mammalia; order Chiroptera; family Vespertilionidae; genus Myotis; species Myotis davidii. The sequence goes on along the minus strand of NW_006299393.1, from coordinate 527,906 downwards.
TCATGTGCTGACGAAGATCTCTAGCTTCAAAGAAACTTTTTTCACATCTGCAATAATAAAATTCAATCACCCAACTGGATCATCATATTATTCTTTTAAAACAAGCTTCCAAGAATTTAGTATATTCTTGGGTTTCTAGAACTCCACAAGATGATCCCAATTTAAGACAAAAGATGTTCACTAGTACTCCAACCCTGTAATAAGGCCGCAGGATGTTAAGTTCTTTTGGCCCTACCTAGAAACCTTTAGAAAGAATCATGCAGACCTCCCAAAGGTTACTAGAGAGGACATACACTTTTTGTCTCCTCCTCAGTCCCATCTGATCTTCTTTACCATCCCCATTCTCTCTCCATGTGTTGGGAGTAGGCCTCACATTAACTATAAGGATGGAGCAACTGACAGCCTGTCAACTGGAGGAAAAATGCTTTGGGGAATAGGGGCTTTGAAAAACTCTCACGCATTCCTGGGAATCTAGAAGTCCACACACTTTCTCAGGGCTGTGCACACACTCAGGGAAGACCTGAAAAGGCCCTAAGCTCTCACCTCTGGTTGACTCAGCAAGCCAAGACGCAGTTGTGAACTGCCTGGCTGAGTGCTGAAGGCATTCTGTCATTAGAAAGTGGAATGCTGCCCGGCTGGTGTGGCTCAGTGGTTGAGCATCAACCCATAAACCAGGATATCACAGTTCAATTCCTGGTCAGGGCACACGCCCGGGTTGTGGGCTTGATCCCTAGTAAGGAGTGTGCAGGAGGCCAATGATTGATAATGATTCTCTCTCATCAATGCTTCTACCTCTCTCTAATCCTCACTTCCTCACTCTAAAAATCAATAAGAACATATTTTTTAAAAAAGAAAGTGGCAATGTTTGCACAACACTGTGAATATACTAGAAGCCACTGAATTATACACTTTAAAGTGATGAATTTTATGTTACATGAATTTTACCTCAATTAAAAAAAACAATTTCAGGAGGTTTTGGGAAAATCAAGAGAGGCAGAAAGAAAAGGAGTCTAAAAGGAAGGATGACTAGCAGAGGGCCCAGCACTTTGAGAAACTCTGGCTGCTCCAGGGATCATTCTTCCCTACAGACCACATGGTGCCAGGTACTGTATTTGAAGGCTCTCTTTAAGTCCCATATATTTATTTTGTGGTGGAAGGGTCAGGTTCTAATGTCCTGGTCCTTGGACTGGTGTCAAGCACCAGGCCATTCCCCCAGGCCCTGCTGCTCACTCAAGCCGCCAGCTTCAATGGGCACCAGTTCCATGTCCAGCTCCAGCTGACCCATGTGGATGCCCACAGCACAGGCCCAGAGCAGGCCAGGGGCCAGATCGGTGCCCACGCCTGTGGTTACACCCCCACCCACAGGCAGCCCAGCAGGAAGAAGCCAGAGGCAGCTTTGCAACCCATGCCACTCTGCATGAAGGATGACCCCGATGCTGGATGCCAGGAGGCCATTTAGAAACCAGGAGAGGAAGGCTGTCTCATGTGCCTTCTGGAGTACCCAGGTGCCTATGGTTCAGCTTGGACATGGGATGGCAGGAGGGGCGTAGTCCCTACGCCAGGGGCCCTGTGGGGGGGAGGACCCCTGGACCTCTGGCTTCAGGGCTGCGGCAGCAGTGACCCCCGTAAGCGTAGTCGGGCCAGGTGGGCAGCCTAAATCATCTTAAATGGGGATTTGCATAGTATGTGATTTATATTTAAATAAAACTTTTAAAAATAATAAGTAGAAATATCTAGGCAAAAAAGGGATTAAAATCAAGAAGAAACAACAGTTTAATATTATTTTGAAATATTTTCTTTTTTCTCCAGCTTTATTGAGGTATAATTGACAAAAAAATTTAAAGATATTTAAAGTGTAAATGATAACTTGATATATGTATACTACATTGTGAAAGGATTCCCTCCATCTAGTTAATTAGCACATCTAGCCCCTTGGATACACGTGTGTGTGTGTGTGTGTGTGTGTGTGTGTGTGTGTGTGTGTGTGTGTGGTGTGTGTAAGTTCCACTCTCTTAGCAAATTTCAACTATACAATGCAGGTGGTTATCAACTACAGCCACCTCAAATATTTTTTTCTGAAAACAACTCTCAAACAAATCTAGCACGAACATAAGGAAATTAATTGAGTGGTTCACCCATTAAACACTTACTGAGTACAGTGATAGCCTCGAACCTCAGGCTTTGGCTGGTGCTTCTTTTGGTGCTTGCTGAGTCCAGAGCCCCTGTGAAAAGACTTTCCACAAACTGAGCAATGGTACTTGGACTCTCCTGTAAAAATAAAACCATGTCACAAATCCAACAATCATGTGCTCTTCCAATAGAATATCTTATTTCATATTTCAGAGGTTATTCTATCAAAGGGACACAGAAGATAAAACATTTGGCAGCCACCTTCTAAGAATAACAACAAACCACATCAAAATCCCTATTTCCTGCCCTGACCGGTTTGGCTCAGTGGATAGAGCGTTGGTCTGCGGACTCAAGGGTCCCAGATTTGATTCCAGTCAAGGGCATGTACCTTGGTTGCAGGCACATCCCCAGTGGAGGGTGTGCAGGAGGCAGCTGATCGATGTTTCTCTCTCATTGATGTTTCTAACTCTCTATCCCTTTCCCTTCCTCTCTGTAAAAAATCAATAAAATATATTTTAAGAAATCCCTATTTCCTCTCAACTACAGTGCTAGCAAGGCTACTGCTAGCCCAAGAATGTGCTACACTTCATAGTCATCTGGAATGTAATAGTAAGAGTTGAATACAAGTTCTAGAGGAGATATCTACCCTTCATCAACCATTTCCACATAACTGCTTTGAGCATTTGAAAATAAGCATTTGTAAAATAAAAATTCTAATGAAATTATAAGACACAAAGCATGCTGACAGTTACATTTGCCTACTGCGTAACTTTTTAAAAGCATGTCTATTTCTTTAGGTGCCTCCATCTAAATTACACATGATTTTCCCGGCTGGTGTAGCCAAGTGGTTGAGCATCAACCTATGAACCAGGAGGTCATGGTTCGATTCCTGGTCAGGGCACATGCCCAGGTTTCTGGCTCAATCCCCAAAGTGGGGTGTGCAGAGAGATCAATGATTCTCTCTCATCGTTGATGTCTCTCTCTCTCTCTTTCTCCCTTCGTCTCTGAAATCAATAAAAATATATTTAAAAAGTAAATAAATTACACATGATTTAATATTCAGTATGCATTTTTCTATACTGAGGGAAACAATGAATATTTTTACACAAATAAGATAGCTCTAAAACTAGATTTAAGAAGATCTTTTAGCTTTACTCTCATTAATGAAACACTGCACACATATAGCCATCAGTATATCAATGTGATTTCTGAAATAATCACCGCATAATCAATATAATAGTAAATTAGTAGTATATAATATGCACAGGGTGGGTTTAAAGTAGGTTTACAGTTGTTCCTATGGAAAATAATATAGTAATTAATAAATACAAGAATAAACTCTTACCCATGCTCACAATTATAAACCTACTTTTGTCCCACCCAGGAATTATATCAATATAAATTCCTCATTACCTGTGTGAATACTCATATGTTCTTGAAGACTCCGTTTGGTAACAAATGACTTAACACATAGTTCACACTGGAACTGCTTTTGTGATTGATGGAGACTCTGGTGTAATTTTAGACCATGCTTGTAGATGAAAGTCTTTCCACAGACCTAAGACAGCACAGGTATTTAAAACAGTAAAACAGAAAAGCAGATAGAAGCTGGTTCTGAAGAATGAAGATAGAGAAACCTGGATGCCACTTTAAATTAAAAATTTAAATTTTAAACAAAATAACAAAGTGAAAGTTGAAACAAATGCCAAAGATATTAGCTGGTTGATCTTCTGATTCCAAAATATTGCTATTTTTCTTATAACCATGTGATCACTGGCAGAGTTCAAAGCAGTACAAAAAAAAAAAACCTTATGCTGTCCTTGAGAGATTAAACAGTATATAAGCTATATTAAAAGAGATATAGAATGCCAAAACCGGTTTTGCTCAGTGGATAGAGCATCGGCCTGCGGACCAAAAGGTCCCGGGTTCGATTCCGGTCAACAGCATGTACCTGGGTTGCGGGCACATCCCTAGTGGGGGACCTGCAGGAGGCAGCTGATCGACGTTTCTCTCTCATCGATGTTTCTAACTCTCTATCTCTCTCCCTTCCTCTCTGTAAAAAAATCAATAAAATATATATATAAAAAAAGAGATATGGAAGTGCAATAAAATATATATATACTAATTTCCTGCTACACCAACTAGAACAGTGCTCCTCAAACTCTGCGATGAAGAACCAGTCTCTCCTCCCCTCTCCCAGGCCACCGCAATCCACTGGGGAAGAGATTTTGTTAAATACAATAAAAATGTCACAACAATGTCAAATTGCCATAACAGTTTTTAAAAGCTTATTCTCATTTCTGTAGTTATCTTCCATAGACCACACATTTTGAGTAGTGCTATACTAGAAGACCAGAGGCCAAATTAATACTTAGTTCGACAACTGACCCTATGTTGATAACTATTGAATCTGGATGAAGGGTACATAGGACCTCTTTTATTCTCTTGTATTATATTGTATTCTCATATAAGAAAAAGCTAAAACAAAACAAAAACGAGAGAGAGAGAGAGAGAGAGAGAGAGAATAGCCTAAAGTTGCTAATCACAGAATTATTTACTTAGGAGTCATATTTTGAGATTTGTACCCTCAGACCTCAACATTAGTGGATACATAGCGCATGCAGGATTTTGTGAAGATTTGCCTAAACCAGGGGTGGGCAAACTTTTTGACTTGAGGGCCACAATGGGTTCTTAAACTGGACCGGAGGGCTGGAACAAAAGCATGGATGGAGTGTTTGTGTGAACTAATATAAATTCAAAGTAAACATCATTACATAAAAGGGTATGGTCTTTTTTTTTTTTTTAGTTTTATTCTTTTCAAATGGGCCGGATCCGGCCCGTGGGCCGTAGTTTGCTCCCGGCTGGTCTCAACCCTGGGTTCCTTTTGAGTCCAGATTAGTCCTGCTGCAGGCTAAGCGATGACTGGGATGATGATTCTCACCCATACATCCCCTGAATCTTAATGAATTCCATGAACATCCTAAATAGATTCATTTCAAATTACAATAAATTAAACAACAAATTAAAGAACACAATTAGGAATCACCCTTTATCCAGGCAACAAACTAAAAATGTCATAGAATTCCTTGTGACATTTTTTAAGAGTAAGGGTGACTCTAGAATCAACCAGTCTTATCACCACTTAAATTCCAATCTTCTTTACATAACAAAATAAATGTTACGGCTTTACCTGGCATGCATGTGGCTTTACACCAGTGTGCTTTAACATATGTATTCGAAGAGAATATAATTTAGGTAATGTCCTTCCACATATGGAACATATAAATTCTCGTTTGGTTCTGCCCTTCTCAGACGATGTTCCTGATGCCTCATTAGATGTGAAATTGGAAGACGATGAAGAGGGTGCAACTTTTCTGGTATGTCGAATAAGGTGTGCTCTCAATGAGGCACTGTACTGAAACTGTTTTTTACACAGCTAAAAGAAAAAGTAAACAAAATTCTGTCTAAATGTAATTTCATTACAAATGTTAAGTGAAACTTGACTCATATGTCAACTTCCCATTTCTATGTTACAATTACATAAATCAATAAACACATAGACTATGTAAAAGACAATATGCTAGGTACCAGATTATAAAGATGCAAAAGGTAAGGCCCAGCCTCTACTCTGGAGAGGTTTATAATCTAGCCACAGAAACAGGATTTATATGTAAATAAAGGTAAGATATTTAAGAAGGGGTAATCTGAACAATTAAGAAAGGCCTCACTAGGCAGATAGGTCTGTTTTGAAGAAATTGTAGGACAGAGACAAAGACTGAAGAATGCCATCATTATAGGAGTATTAATAGTTGTTAGGTAGAGCAAAAATAGGGGTTTGAAAAAGTAGAGAAATAAAACTGTGATGGTCATTGGATATTATCCAGTAGTTACTGGAGATTGATGAAATCAAAGTTACATATTCTCATCATTTACAAAACTTACTTTTTTAAGCATTGTTTTTTAAAAAAATATATTTTGATTGATTTCAGAGAGAAAGAAAGAGGGAGAGAGAGAGAGAGAAATATCAATGATGAGAGAGAATTATTGATTGGCTGCCTCCCGCACGCCCCACACTGGGAACTGAGCCCACAACCTGGGCATGTGCCTCTGACCGGAATTGAATCCAGGGCCCCCCAGCCTGCAGGTCGACGTTCCATCCACTGGGCCAAACTGGCCAGGGTTACAAAACTTATTGTTAAAAAAATAAATAAAACTTGTCTCTTGATCCACTACCTCTTTCACTTGTTTTTTGTTTACTCTCTCATGATGCTTATCTTTATAACTCCAAGTAACAGGAATAACAGACGATGACATTCTCACTTACCCCCACTCTCTACACATATGCGAATCCTTCACATTATCCTACTCTCTCAATATTATAATTTTTATTAGATCTAATTCAGTGTTTATATTACTTGAATGGTGTAAATGTTATCACATCTGGACCATACAGTACACTAAGATTTTCTATCTTTTTATTTTCTGTTTTGCTTACTGCTCTGTATTTACTGCTAATTCATCATTAAACCCTTTCCCCAAATGTCTACTGAGAGGAGATTTAAAACACATCATCTTGGATTAACAAAAAACCAAACAAACTAAATATTTAGCCCTAGCTGGTTTGGCTCAAGGGTTAGAGCTTTGGTCCGCAGACTAAAGGGTTGAATATTCGATTCTGGTCAAGGGCACGTACTTCGTACTTCAGTTGTAGGCTGATACCTTTTCCCGGTGGGGGTGCATGCAGCAGGCAACCAATTTATGTTTCTCTCTTTCTGTCGCTCCCCCTTCCCTGTCTCTGCCACTCTCTCTCAAAACAAACAAACAAAACCAATGGAAAAAATATCCTCTGGTGAGGATGAACAAACACATCATCTTATCAGCGATCTCTATCTATCAAAGCACTATGCCCTGTTCCTGCACTTGGACTCTGTAAAACTGGGCCTTGTTTCCCATGTCTTGCTCATTTTAGTGGAACACCTCTGTCAACACCTTCCTGAGAAAGGGAGTTTGGGAGGTAAAATGCCTGGAAATGTCCCATTCTACCATCAGAAATAGCTGACGGTTTGACTGGCTATAAATTCCAAGTTAGAAATAATTTCTCTATTCTCTACATCCTTATATATGATAAACTGCTTGCGTCCATTTCATTTAGCTCTTTTCCTGGAGAGTTCTCCTGTTCTTTCATTTGGGACATGTTTCTTTGTCTCCCCACTTTGGCTGCACAAAATACCACGTGCGGGCGTGCACATACTATGCAACTGAAACTTCGTGGCCCATGTGCAGAAGTCGGCATTTTGTGGAAGAGCCACACTCAAGGGACCAGAGAGCCACATGTGGCTCACGAGCGGTGGTTTGCCGAGCCGCAGTTTGCCGACCACTGTCTTAGCTAATAGGTTGATGCTTAACCACTGAGCCACACCAACTGGACAATTATGAAATTTTATAATATACTAGAGGACTAGTACATGAAATTCATGTAAATTCGTGCACTGGGGTGGAGGGGGTCCCTCAGCCTGGCCTGTGTCCTCTTGTAATCCAGGACCCCTCGGGGGATGTCAGGCCTAAACCAGCAGTTGGACATCTCTCTCTCAATCCAGGGCCATCTGTGGGATGACCAGTGGGTGGGGTGATCGGAGGGCCATGCTGGCACCTGCCTTGGCTGGAGGCCTGGCGCTGCCCCGCTGTCCAGCTCTGCCCCCAATCACCACCGCCAGTCACCTCCCTCTCAGTATGGGGCAGCTCCTGCGTTGAGCGTCTGCCCCCTGGTGGTCAGTGCACATCACAGCAACCAGTTGTTCGGCCAATCGTTCAGTAGTTTGGTCAATTTGCATATTAAGGTTTTATTATATATTTATCAATATTCTGTAGGTTTATTTTCATCTATGACTCTGGGCATTCAACCTATCCTTTAACAAGAAAACTTCTATACTTAAGCTCTGAAATTTTTCTTTATTGCATCAATGATTTCCTTTTCACCATGTTCTTTGTTTGGAATTATGTGGATGCTATGTATCTTAGACCAGGGGTGGGCAAACTTTTTGACTCGAGGGCCACAATGGGTTCTTAAACTGGACCGGAGGGCTGAAACAAACTGCCAAGGTTCAGTGGTGCTGGCCCGGGACCAGGAGCTGCCGTTACTGAGCCAAATGAGGTCCCTGCCCGAGAGCCTGCGGGAGCTCCCGGGCTTCATTCAACCCCCCCAGATGCGTGTCCTCCACCACCATGTGCCTCCCGGGCAGGCACGGGCGAGCGTAGCGCCTGGGAATTCTGCTGATGTCACACCTACAGCCAGGGCGGCTCAGGGCCCTGGGTAGCACCCTTGGCCACCCAGTTTCTAGACACAGCTGCCCGGGACCCCTGCAGCTCAACACAGCAGAGGGTAGCCTCCTCCGGGTGTGGGGAGACCATCGCGTTTGCTATAGGGCAGGGGTGGGCAAACTTTTTGACTCGAGGGCCACAGTGGGGTCTTAAACTGGACCGGAGGGCCGGAACAAAAGCCTGGATGGAGTGTTTGTGTGAACTAATATACATTCAAAGTAAACATCATTACATAAAAGGGTACGGTCTTTTTTTTTTTAGTTTTATTCATTTCAAACGGGCTGGATCCGGCCCGCGGGCAGTAGTTTGCCCACGGCTGTCTTAGACCAATCCCCTAAATGTTTCTCACTCCCATTTTCTAACTTGTCTTTTTGCATTATTTTCTGAGAGATTTAGTAAATTCTACTTCCCAACTTTTCTGAGATTTTTATATTTATTATATATTTATTCCTAATAAGCTCTCCCATTCTCTTAATGTGCCCTTCAAAAAATATAGTATGTGGCCAAAGCTGGTTTTGCTCAGTGGATAGAGCGTCGGCCTGTGGACTGAAAGGTCCCAGGTTCGATTCCGGTCAAGGGCATGTACCTGGGTTTAATATATTTTAAAAAAATCAATGGAAAAATATCCTCAGGTGAAGATTAAAAATAAACAAATAAAAATATAGTATCTGGTTATTGTTTCATTGATGTAACCTTTTCCTTTATTTCTGATGTCATACTTTGTAATTTGTTTTTTGGGAGGTGATAAGATTTCATTTTCTTACATTTTTTTCTTTATTGTTGGCACTATTACACATGTCCCCCATTATCCTTCCTCCACCCAGCACTCCCCTCCCCCGGCCTTCACATTGTTGTCAGTGTTCATGGGCTATGCATATATGTTCTTTGGCTAATCTCTTACATAATTTACACCTCCATGAATATTCTGTAACTACCAATTTGTACTTCTAAATCCCTTCACCTTTTTCTCCCCTTCTTTTTAAAAAACCTTTAGCCTGGCTGGCGTGGCTCAGTGGTTGAGTGTCAACCTAGGAGTTCACACGCCTGGGTTGTGGGCTCAATCCCTAGTGGGGCGTGCAGGAGGCAGCCGATCAGTGATTCTCTCTCATCATTTATAATGATATCTCTCCCTTCCTCTCTGAAATAAATAAAAAATATATTAACAATAAAATAAAGACCCTTTAACATTTCATATAATAGTAGTTTGGCGGTGATCAACTCCTTTAGCTTTTTGTCTGAGAAGCTCTGTATATGTCCTCAATTCTAAATGATAGCTTTCCTGGATAATCTTGGTTATAATTCTTTGCTTTTCTTCACTTCGACTATTTCTTGCCAGTCCCTTCTGGCCTGCAATGTTTATGCTGAGAAACCTGCTGACAGGCATATGGGGAAGCTCCCTTGTAGGTAACTGCTTATCTCTTGCTGCTTTTAAGATTCTCTTTGGCCTACCTGGAGTGGCTCAGCGGTTGAGCATCGACCCAGGAACCACAGTTCCATTTCTGGTCAAATCACACACCCAGGTGTAGGCTCGATTCCCAGTAGGGGATGTGCAGGCAGCAACTGATCAATGTCCCCCTCATCGATGTTTCTCTCTCCATCTCCCTTTCTCTCTCTAAAATATTCAATAAAAACATTTAAAAACAATTTAGCTTAAAAAAAAAAGATTCTTAGTCTTTTTTTGCATTTTACTTATGTGTTTTGGTGTGGGCCACTTTGGGTTCATCTTGTTTGGGATGCTGTACTTCCTGGACTTGTATGTCTATTTCCTTCACCAGGTTAGGGAAGTTTTCTATCATTATTTTTTTCAAATAGATATTCAATTTCTTGTTCTCTTTCTCCTTCCGGCACCCCCATGATGCAAATGTTGATGTGCCTGATGCTGTCCCAGAGGTTCCTTACACTATCTTCATATTTCTGAAATCTTTTCTTTTTGCTGTTCCGATTGGGTGTTTTTTGCTTCCGTGTGTTCCAAATCACTTATTTGATTCTCATTGTCATCTAACCTACTATTGATTTCTTGTAATTATTCTTCATTCCAGTTATGTATCCTTCATTTCTGTTTCCTTTTTATGGTTTCTATGTCCTTTTTCATGCTGTTGAAGTTCTCACTAAGTTCTTACAAGTTCTCACTAAGTACCTTGAGCATCATTATAACCATTTTCAAAAAACTCTACATCTGGTAGTTTTCTTGACTCCATTTCATTTACTTCTTTTTTTGGAGATTTATCCTATTTTCATTTGGAACCTGTTTCTTTGTCTCCTTATTTTGGATGCTTCCCTATGTTTGTTTCTATTTATTAGGTAGAGCTGCTATATCTCCTGTACTTAGAATGGCCTTATATAGTAAGCATCCTCCAGTCACCCGAGTTGGGTGCTCTAAGTATGTCCCTCTGTGGGCTGTGTGCACTGTCCCATTATAATTGAGCTCTGATTGCTGTTGGCATCACTGGGAGGGAATGATCCCCAGGACAAACGGCTGTGAGGACTAGCTGCTGCGCACAAGTCAACCTTACAGAGCATGACCTCCTTCAGTGGGGCTTTGGTGCTCACTGATTCCCCACTTTGAGTGTGTCTCTCACAGAGGTGGTAGGGTTATAATCAGGTATGGTCTGAAGCTGTCCAACAAATGCACTGGCTGTGGTGCTAAGTCAACCATCATCTATGCCCTGCTTGGGGCATAGTTAGAGAGATCTGCAGGTGGCTGCTACTTGTGTTGGCCTTGGAGATGTCCAAGAGAGACTGAACTGTGAACCAAGGCAGGCTGCAGCTAGTGACGGGCCTGTGGCACTTAGCAAGAGGCATGGACTATGTAGAGGCCGCTTGAGAGTTGTTAGGAAAGTCTGAAGCAGGAGGCAAGAGGGGTCAGTTGTATGGAAAAGCCACTGGAAATGGCTTGGATGAGCCTGAAGGTTGGGTGAAGGGAGCCTTAAGGAATCACCAGGGCAGGGCAAACAGTGTGAGCCAGGTTGATGGAGTCTCAGATATTATGCCTGTCAGCTCTATGGGTGTGGGGACTCTACCAATATTTTTGTCTGACAGAAAACTCTCATCCTGGTGCCAAAAAAGAAAAGTAAGTTCCTCTCTGTATATTCCTGGTTCCTTCCAAGCTGCTGCCCCAGCACTGGAGCTCAGAGAAAGTGAGTCTAAGTCTGAGTTCAGATCCTTTAAGAGGAACTGCTTGGGATTCTGGCAGCCCTCCATTCCACTCAGCCACACTCCCCCCTGGTTTTTATAGCCAGTCCTCTTTCTGGCACTGGAATCCTGGGTTGGGTATCTGGTTGAGGCTGGGACCTCTTACTCCTCAGGGGGGACCTCTGCAGCCAAGATATCCCTCCCAATTTTACTTATTTTTATTTTTATTTATTTTTTTAAAAA
>NW_006299393.1:506917-516069 GCF_000327345.1 Myotis davidii | reverse complement strand
TTAACCGGAACCAAACCTGGGCCCCTTCAGTCCGCAGGCCGAAGCTCTATCCCCTGAACCAAACTGGTTAGGGCTATTGATTTTTTAGAGAGAGGAAGGGAGAAGAGAGAAACATTGATGGGAGAGCAACATCGATCTGCCACCTCCTACACACCCCCTACCAGGGGTCAAGCCCACAACCCAGGCATGTACCCTGCCCAAGACTCAAACCAGAAACCTCTTGGTGCAGGGATGATTCCCAACCGAGCCACACCAGCCAGGCCATCCTTCCTGATTTGAAACTCCCACATGTGGATGTGAGACCAGCCTGTTCTGCATCTCTGTCCCTCCTCTCAATCTTGAGGTGGCTTCTTCTTTAAATCCCTAGTTGTAGGACTTCTATTCAGCTAGATTTCAGGGGGTTCTGAATGATGGTTGTTCTGTATTTTTGACGCGGGTGTGGAAGGACTCAAGTAACTCACTTACCTACCATCTTCACTGGAAGTCTGGGTTTTTTTTTAATTTGTTTAAGTTTTCTTCTCTCTGCATAGTCTTGGATTCCTCAAAGTTGTTTTCCTCTTGAAATGTTTATCATGAGTCTGATTATTCCTGGTTTCCATTCACATTTCAGAATAAGATATTAAAAAGATTGACTGGAATTTCTGTGCAAGTGGGGAAGTGGGTTGTCACCCACAGGCTTTAGTTAGAAGTATCTTTAGGTCTTTTGTTTATGGGCTTTGGATTTCTCATCTCTGAAGTCTTTTTGCTTTCAAGTTAAATACCTGACTGTTAACACGCTGAGAACTGATTAGAGAAAAACAACTTTAAAAATCTTAATATTTAGTATGCAAGCTTTTACTTTTCCTTGTTTTGGGTATAGTACCTTTACCCTCTTTATACACAGTGTTCCCCAGAGCAATTATAATTTTCTTTTCTTGAATGTAAAGGATGAATCTTTGTCTGAGGGAGTGGTGGTAGGGACTTAATTGCCTCTCAAAAAGACTTTCTAACAACCAGAATCACTTCTACTTTTAAGGTAGCTAGTAATACTAATTCCTAAGCTGTTTGGAAGTTCTGCAATACAATAGGTAAGTGTGTTACTTGAGTCCTTCCACACCCGCATCAAAAATACAATTTTGAGTGCTTCTTAGCTTTCCCCACTGAAAGCCTGGCAATGAGCCCTTCTAAATAATCTGTTGAATGGAAGTCTAGAACAGATGGCAAACCTATGACACGCGTGTCAGAGGTGACACGCGAACTCATTTTTTTGGTTGATTTTTCTTTGTTAAATATCAAAAATATAAATCTTTGTTTTACTATGGTTGCAAATATCAAAACATTTCTATATGTGACACGGCACCAGAGTTAAGTTAGGGTTTTTCAAAATGCTGACACGCCGAGCTCAAAAGGTTCGCCATCACTGGTCTAGAATTTAGTTGCTAAGGTCTCCTCTCCTATTCTCTTTGAGCTTATTTATTTTTTTCCTTCCATGGACACTGTGTGTGCCCTCCTGGAAAACTATTTTTTTCTTTAAATATATTTTTATTGATTTCAGAGAAGAAGGGAAAGGGAGAGATAGAAACATCAATGATGAGAGAGAATCATTAATTGGCTGCATCTAGCATGCCCAACACTGGGAATCGAGCCCACAATCTGGGCATGTGCCCATGCCTGGAATCAAACCCGGAACCTTTCAGTCCATAGATCAATGCTCTATCCACTGAGCGAAACCAGCTAGGGCAAGAACTTACATTTTTAAAATGATAATTTTACTGTCTCACTGGTATCAGGAGGAAGTAGAGTACATCACTAAATATATTTTTTGTCAAAGAAATACAAGTACAAATCAGAAAATGACTCTTATAGTAATACGAGGGGGACAAACACATAGAACACAAATGGCAGAATAACAATTAAGCAATAAGTTAGATTCCACTTATCCTGACGTTAGACCATCTCCAATTAGTTTCCCAGATACTTACCGGGCATTTGTAATCTCTAGATCTTTCATGTTTCAGCGTGTGCATTATAAGCGTGTATCTTCTCTGAAAAACCATTCCACATTCCCCACATTTATGAGATGCTTCTTCTTCAGTATTCTCTTTAGCATCCCTCTTTGGCTGTTTCATCTTTTTTCCTCTTTGAACTAATTTCTGGGCTACCTAAGTAAGGGATAGAAAACACAATCTAAGTAAATATTAATCATTTTTATTTCTAAGTCACGAATCATAAATATTGTAAATTCACATATCTTATTATACTGTTATCTAAAAGTTTAAGTTGCTTTCCTGTACTTATCCTCCTTCACCCCATAATTTTCACCATAGGCATAAGTTTATCCATAGAATGCTTTCAAATTAAAGCTAAAACTACAAATGCCAACTCTTCATCATACCTGTTGAACTGCTGACTTGGGAGTGGCTTTCCGTTTCTGCAGCTTTTTCTCCATTCCTTTGTGTAGTCGAATATATCCCCCTTCATTAATAGAACGCTGTCGAAGCCTGCTTCTATAAGTATCATCATCAGGGCTGAGGTCTGTCTTTGCAACTAGATTTTCCTGATCTTTTAAAGATTGGCCAAGGTTCTGTCTATGCTCTGGAATGTCTTCATCACAAATATCCTCATTTGATGTATCATTTCCCATATCACTGTTTTCTGGAGAGCCACTGCTTACATTCTCTTTGGAGAGTTTAGGATAAATATTAGAAACTGTGCTACCTTCTCTACTGTTTGAAGTTTCTAGTTCTGTCTGGTTGTTCTTTGTTACTAAATCAACAGACTCCATTTCAGGGTGAGAATCAGTTGCACAGCCTGCAGGTGAAGGTGACAGAGCAGCTTCAGCCTCTGCGGAGACCTGGGGCTCGGGCCGCTGTCTGAGCTCTCCATGCTGCTCAGTTCCTGGCACTTCTCCATTCACCAACAGTACAATTTCACAATCCCCAAGCTCAGTAGGTAAAGTTGTGGTGGTTCCCTCATTGTTAACCACAGGAGGTGCTGTACCTCCGTTTTGTTCTGGTAAGTCCTGGGTAGATGCAACTGTTTGTACTTCACCCTTTTTATATACCGTTAGCTGCTTCTCTTCCATTAGTTTATGTACACTTTCACAGATTTCTAAAACTTCTGACATGAAGAGATGCCGAGCCAAGATGGCTACATCAGCCATGCTACAGAAATCAAAACTTAGCACAGAAGTATAGGCAAATTCCAGTAAAGGGAGGAAGCTTGCTTTACAGAAACCTATATGAAACAAGACAGATGGGGGACAAAAAAGTCAAATCACCACTAACACACCTTGTAAGAACAAATAATACATGATTATAACAATATAAAATAGAATATAAAGGCAAACATGACCATTTATTCTGCAATTAAACACCCTGGATTTGTTTTGGTGTTCTGGTTGTTTATTAAGCCTTGACTAACTCACTTCTATAAGCCGAGTCTCTCAATACCTAAAATAGAAAATAATATCAGACTTACTACCTCAAAGAGTTGTTGTAAGGCAGTCATTTTCAAACTGTACTCCTTAGAACCCCGGGGGTTCCTCAAATTCCCCTCAAGAAACAGCTGCTGGAGAATGGAGGGTAAAAAAAGAGAGGGATGCAGGTGAGTAGGCAGGGTTCAACCAACTTGTCTCCTAACCTCACTTCATATGTATAGCTTGTATATTTTAATAGAAGTCCATATAAAAATTTTATTGTGAACAATGAGTTCTACTAAATATTTAAAAACAAGGTATATGGCAGGAGGCTAGCAAAATGTTTCTGTTAAGAGTCAGATAATTAATAGTACAGGCCATAAAATGTCTGTTGCAACTACTCAACTCTGTCATTATAGCTAGAAAGAGTAGTCATAGATAACACATATACAAATGGGTGTGGCTGTGTTCTAATACAACTTTATTTACAAAAAAACGAGGGAAAAGAGAATTGGGCTATGGTTTGCCTATTCCTGGTCTAAGGAATGAAATAATTACTGTACACATGAGGTATTACATTCCTATTTTATCTGAAAAAATAAGATCAGTTTATTTCTTTTCTAAGTTCTCAGTACTTGGCTTTCAAAAGCCATTTTAATATAGTCATGACTCAAAAATCAGAAAATTATAGTGATGTCTAACTCCATGTCCATAACCAGTATTTTTAAGAATTTGTATAGTTTTCCAGAGTTTCTTTATAAAGTCAAGCAAATATTCTTACTCCCCTTTTTTTACAGGAGATATCTTATTACACTCTACTGTGCCTTACTTTTCATATATAATTTATCTTAGAGATCTTTTTAAAATATTTTTTTATTGACTTCAGAGAGGAAGGGAGAAGGAAAGAGACAGAAACATCAATGATGAGAGAGATTCATTGATTTCCCCACCCAGGGACCGAGCCCCAAACCTGAGAAACATCAATGATGAGAGAGATTCATTGATTCCCCCCCCCAGGGACCGAGCCCCAAACCTGTCATGTATTCTGATCGGGAATCAAACTGTGACCTCCTGGTTCATAGGTTGACACTTAACCACTGAGCCATACCAGCTGGGCTGTCTTAGAGATCTTTTATTAAAATAAAGAGAGCCAGCCCTAGCCGGTTTGGCTCAGTGGATAGAGCACAGTCCTGCAGACTGAAGAGCCCAGGTTTTATTACAGTCAAGGGCACATACCCAGGTTGCAGGCTCCATCTCCAGATGGGGGTGTGCAGGAGGCAGTGGATCAATGATTCTCTCTCATCATTGATGTTTCTCTCCCCCCCTTCCCTCCCTCTCCCTTCTTCTCTAAAATCAATAAAAATATATTTTAAAAAAATATGAGAGAGCCAAAGCAACCTTTTAAAAACACACATTTGCTGCGTTATTCAGTTTTGACTCAAGCTACATAAAATGCTGTCCTTTTACATAGGCAGACGGGATGCACAAGTATATATGGAAACCATAAACTGAGATACATTAGGATCAGGTTGGAAACTGAGGGAACTATACATCAACATTATCATCATGGCTATTTCTGCCATTCCAATGAAAGCTGTAATTAAATAGGCTATAACCATATTAATCCTGCTACAAATTATGAGACCAAGTTAAATAGCTTGAAGAAAGAAGGAATATTTCTTTTTTAAAAAATATACTTTTTATTGATTTTAGAGAGGGAGGGGGAGGGGAAGAGATAGAAACATCAATGATGAGAGAGATTCATTGATCAGCTGCGCCCCACACTGGGGATCAAGCCTGCAACCTCAGCATGTGCCCTGACCAGGAATCGAACTGTGACCTCTTGGTTCATAGGTCAGCGTTCAAACACTGAGCCACACCAGCTGGATAGAAAGAATATTTCTTTAAAAAACACACACATACCAACAAAATAATGTATGTTGGTCTGTTATCTAGTATCTTTTTAATTTCTAAGTTTGAAGCCATAAGAAAATTTTTCCACAAAAGAATTAACACTGCTCCAAATAACACTTTGACTATCTAAAACCATTTTTTCAAAGCTACAAGTTATGTTTATTGTAAAATACTATAAAATAGCCCAGCTGGCATGGCTCTGTGGTTGAGTATCAACCTATGAACCAGGAGGTCATGGTTTGATTCCTGGTCAGGGCATATCCCTGAGTTGCGGGCTTGATCCCCAGTATGGGGCACAGAGGATCAATGAATCTCTCTCATCATTGATGTTTCTATCTCTCTCTCCATCTCTCTCTCTGAAATCAATAATAAAATATCTTTTTTTTTTTAAAAAGAATCACTTTTTAAAAATACTATAAAACACACACAAAATAAGAAAACAAAAATAAAAAATCACTCATGCCGAAACCTGTTTGGCTCAGTGGATAGAGCGTCGGCCTGCGGACTGAAAGGTCCCAGGTTCGATTCCGGTCAAGGCCATGTACCTGGGTTGCGGGCACGTCCCCAGTAGGAGATGTGCAGGAGGCAGCTGGTCGGTGTTTCTCTCTCACCGATGTTTCTGACTCTGTCTCTCTCCCTTCCTCTCTGTAAAAAATCAATAAAATATATTTTTAAAAAATCACTCATAATCTTACTGTTAAAAGACACATAATTTTGGTATTCTGTTTTTACCCCTAGCCTTTTTACATACATATATATACACACTCTGTAAATGAAAAGGAACCGGGTAATTTCGCAAGATGAAACATAGATGTGAGAGAGATATATTGGTTGGTTGCCTCCTATTCACACCCCGATCTAGGCTGAGCCTGCAAGTGAGATACTTGCCTTTGAGAGGGAATTGAACCTGGAAGCCTGTTTTGCAGGCTGATGCTCTAACCACTGAACGAACCAGCCAGGGCTTCTTTTTATTTTATTGATTTTAGAGGGAGAGGAGAGGAGAAGAAGAGGGGAGGGGGGATAAAGATGGATTTGTTGTTCCACTTACTTATGCATTCAATGTTTGATTCCTAACCGGAATCAAACCTGCAACCTTAGCTATGGGGATGATGCTCTAACCAACTGAGCTACCAAGTTAGGAAATTTTATATTATATGTTTTATGAAAATTAAAATTTTTTTTAAATGGACATGATAGAGCATCGGCCTGTGGACTCAAGGGTCGCAAGTTCGATTCCAGTCAAGTGTATGTACCTTGGTTGCAGGCACATCCCCAGTGGGGAGTGTGCAGGAGGCAACTAATCGATGTCTCTCTCTCATCAATGTTTCTAACTCTCTATCCCTTTCCCTTCCTCTCTGTAAAAAAATCAATAAAATAGCCGAAACCAGTTTGACTCAGTGGATAGAGCGTCGGCCTGCGGACTGGGGGGTCCTGGGTTCGATTCCGGTCAAGGGCATGTACCTTGGTTGCGGGCGCATCCCCAGTGGGGA
Organism: Myotis davidii; assembly: GCF_000327345.1. Taxonomy (NCBI): domain Eukaryota; kingdom Metazoa; phylum Chordata; class Mammalia; order Chiroptera; family Vespertilionidae; genus Myotis; species Myotis davidii. The sequence goes on along the minus strand of NW_006299393.1, from coordinate 509,268 downwards.
GTGTGCAGGAGGCAGCTGGTCGATGTTTCTCTCTCATCGATATTTCTGACTCTCTATCTCTCTCTCCTTTCCTCTCTGTAAAAAATCAATAAAATATATTAAAAAAAAAAAAGAATTATCTCTCTCTCGCTTTGTTCATGCTCCCTTGCACTCTCTTACTCTGGGAGCCACAATCTTCCATGTGCTAGCCCTCCATGGGGCCACCCCCAGTGGGAGATGTACATGAGGCAGCTGATCGATGTTTCTCTTTCGTCGATTTTTCTAGCTCTCTATCTCTCTCCCTTCCTCTCTGTAAAAAATCAATAAAATATATTTTTAAAAAATTAAAAAAATAAAATATAAGACTAAATCCTACACATAAAAAATAAATAAATAAACTTATGATAGGTACTTCCACATACAGCATACAGTATGGTAGACTACGATGCCCTGAAGGACCCATATACTTGAAAAATACTAGATAAAAATATTTTAAAATATTATTCTTATATACTCATTGCCCCACCAAATTAAGCCAAGCTTAATTTAGCACTTTGATAGTCATAAAAAAACCCTCAAGATGAGAATTTAAAGTGGTCCCAGACTGCTAATGCCCTCAGTATCTAAAGAAGCAAATGCTTTTCTAGGATCTTCAACTTAGAAATCAAAGATTTCCCATAAAATTCTAAAGAATATGAATTCAGTATATATAGGGTTGGGTTTTTTTTTTTTAAATCACAAATAAACAAGACACAAATGAACAAAAAGTAGAAACAAACAGCGTAAGTCAAACCAGCAAAGAATATAAGTATTGCTATAATCAGACATGAAAAACAAAGAGTAGCATACCAGTAGAACAAAAGATCATAAAAAGTAGCTCCCTAAAACTGATAACCTGAAATAAAACTAAAAAGAACCTCTAAAATGGAAAACACAAATTGGAATAAAAAACTCAATAAATTTCATAGCAAATCAGACATAGCTAAAGAGTGAGCGAACTGGAATTTTTCAGGATAATGTACAAAGAAATGAACAAATTATGAAAGAGAGATTAAGAAACACAGAATATAAAGTGAGAATGTATCAAAAAGTATAAAGTACCTTGGAATATAGCAAAAGATAAGTAAGGCCTTTGTTGGATAAATCTCTAAAACTTTAATATAGTCTCTATCAAAATACATTATTTTCTTTTTGTGGAAGTTGAGGAGCTGCTTTGACAGTTCAGTGGTTCTCAACCTTCCTAATGCCATGACCCTTTAATACAGTTCCTCATGTTGTGGTGACCCCCAATTTCATTGTTACAAATTGAACATAATTAAAGCATAGTGATTAATCACAAAAACAGTATGTAATTATATATGTTTGCCGATGGTCTTAGGCGACCCCTGTGAAAGGGTAATTTGACCCCCAAAGGGGTCGCGACCCACAGGTTGAGAACGGCTGGTTTATATGGAATAGCAATTGGTTCTAAATAACTAAAACCCACCTGAATAATAAAGGTGGCAAACTTTCCTTATTATAAAGCTAAGGTAATTAAGACCAAATTCTAAGAGTGTAGAAAAGCCCTGGAGGGTGGCTCAGTTGATTGGAGTGTTGTCCCATACACCAAAAGGTTTTAGGATCAATCCCCTATCCGGGTGCCTATGGGAGGCAGCCCATCTTTCTCTATCTCTGTCTCTCTCTCCCCGCTCTGCCCTCGCCCACCTCCCTCTCTAAAAATCCACAGAAACATACCTTAGGTGAGGATAAAAAAATTTTAAAAAGAGAGTAGGAAGAAAAAGCCAATAGATTAGAGCAAACCTTAGAGCCAGTACCAAATACATGTGGAAATTTGTTTGTTTGTTTTTTTCCTTACCTGAGGATATTTCCCATTGATTTTAGAAAGAGTGGAAGAGAGAGGGAAACACAGAAATATCGATGTGAGAGAAACATAGTGATTGGTTACCTCCTGCATGAGGCCTGACCAGGGTCTGGACTGGGAGGAGCCTGCAACCATGGTACATGCCCGTGACAGAAATCAAATCCAGGACCCAAATCCACTGAGCCAAACTGGCTAGGGCAGAAAATTGTTTTCTAAGAGAATCTGCATTTTCTTTGGGCAGGAAGAGGATAGAATTTTCACTAAATGGTTCTGAGAAAAGTGGTGATCAAAATAGGGAGGGAAATAATATCAAACACCTATCTCTTACTAATATTCCAAATAGATTAAAAATTAAACATAAAAGAAAAACTAGAAAAATGTAAAAAGACAATGTATGAAAATATCTATGAGCAGGAAAGAATTTTCTAAAGTATAAACAAAATAGGAGAACCAAGATGGCGGCATAGGTTAACGCCGGAGTTTGCTGCCTCGAACAACCACTTCAAAAGTC
>NW_006299393.1:504657-505527 GCF_000327345.1 Myotis davidii | reverse complement strand
ATAAACTGGTGAATATAATAGAATAGAAAGGGAGTGGACTGACAATTCTCAGGGGAAAGGGGTTTGGGGGTGCGGGAAGAGACTGGACAAAAATCATACACCTAAGGATGAGGACAGTGAGGGGGGGGCATGGGTAAGAGCAGGGAGTGGGGTGGGAGCCGGGTGGAGGGGTGCTATGGGGGGAAAAAGAGGAACAATTGTAATAATCTGAACAATAAAGATTTAAAAAAAAACAAAAAAAACAAACAAAAGCCTTTATGTAACCAAACATAAAAAAAAAATAAAGTATAAACAAAATAAAAATACAGATGAATTCAACTACATTAAATTAGATAATTTAAAAAGACATTTTTTAAAGTATTTTTACTTTTTAAAATATATTTTTGATTTCAGAGAGGAAGGGAAAAGGAGAGAGAGATAGAAACATCAATGATGAAAGAGAATCATAGATTGGCTGTCTCTTGCACGCCCCCCACTGGGGATTGAGCCTGCATTCAGAGCATGTAACCTGACCTGGAATCGAACTGTGACCTCCTGGTTCATAGGCTGATGCTCAAACATTGAGTCATGCCAGCCAGGCAATGCACACATCCTATCTAATCTACACTAATAAAAGAGAAACATGGTAATTGGCGTACGACCGCTACCCTTCCCATTGGCTAATCAGCGAGATATGCAAATTAACTGACAGCCAAGATGGCGACCGGCAACCAGGCAGTTGAAACTGAACATGCGGCTTGCTTGCTTCAGTGACGGTGGACTCCAACGTTCCCTGCCTGCCGCTGCAGGACTCTGAAACTGCAGTTTGAAACATAGTAACATATAGAAGCTAAAAAAAAACTCCAGAAACCTGCTTTCAGCGAGCCAGGC
>NW_006299393.1:502040-503215 GCF_000327345.1 Myotis davidii | reverse complement strand
GACAGGTTGCTATGATGCGCCCTGACCACCAGGGGACAGACACACAACACAGGAGCTGCCCCTGGTGGTCAGTGCACTACCACAGGGAAAGCGCCGCTCAGCTAGAAGCCCGGCTCAGGGCTGGGAAGCACAGCAGCAGTGGCGGGAGCCTCTCCTGCCTCTGTGGCAGCGCTAAGGATGTCCGACTGCTAGCTTAGTCCCATTCCCCGCAGGGAGCAGGCCTAAGCCAGCAGTCGGACACCCCCCAAGGGCTCCGGGACTGCAAGAGGGTGCAGGCGAGGCTGAGGGACACCGCCCCCCCCCCAAGTGCACAAATTTCATGCACCGGGCCTCTAGTATATTATAAACAATCTTTATCTATTTAGTATTTAAAGGAAATGAAAAATTTTAATGTCTCCTTCACCTACTATTGGCTTACATATTTGCTTAGCACCCCTAGCTGTTTGGCTCAGTGGATAGAGCGTTGGCCTGAGGACTGAAGGGTCCTGGGTTCGATTCTGATGAAGGACACATGCCCGGGTTGCAGGCTCAATCCCCAGTAGGGAGTGTGCAGGAGGCAACCAATCAATGATTCTCTCAGCATTCATGTTTCTATCTCTCCCTCTCCCTTCTCTGATGAATAGAAAAAAATATTTTTTAAACAAAAGAGGACATTTATGAAAGCTCAGTAATAAGAATATGGAGATAAGCTAGAAGGAAATCAGAAAAATTTTCCAATGAAAATCGAAGACCTATTCTAAAAGGTAAAAGTGGAGGAATAAAAAACTCAGCATATAAAGTTCTGCACATGTAAAATGCTATAAAATATATACAAACAAATTAGTGGAGAGTCCCTGAGTAATTTTAAACTAGGCTAGACAACACAGAAATAATTAAGAATTCTTTGCTAACCATATTAAGGACAACATGCGTTAATACACTGATTTCACCTTTCTTTTAGGTCATATCCCATATCTTTCCTCAGTTTATCTGTATCTAAACTTCAAAGAACATTATATCTCTACATTTTCAAATATTTGAATTATCCCAAAGATCCCCTTCTTAAAAAGCAATTCCTTTCGAAAAATCACTTCAGGTAATTTATCATCAACCTTCTTTAAAAACTTACTTTTGCCCTGACTGGTTTGGCTCAGTGGATTGAGCGTCGGCCTGCGGACTCAAGGGTCCCAGGTTAG
>NW_006299393.1:494846-501820 GCF_000327345.1 Myotis davidii | reverse complement strand
CGAGCCTGCAACCTATGCACGTGTCCTGACCAGGAATAGAACCGTGACCTCCTGGTTCATGGGTTGACGCTCAACCACTGAGCCACATGAGTCAAGCTTTTAGTAATTAAGCACATATAAGAAAAAAGTATATGTATTTGTCTCCCCAGAAGAAATGAGTTTAAAAGGTACAAGGGAGAAAAGGATCAGTGGTTAACTAGGTTAAGTGTTAATATACTTGGACAAAATTACTTTTTGTTTCAGAAAGAGGAAATGACACTTTACACAGCGATGTCAGTAATTCAAGAGTTGCAGCAAGTTAATATTATGAGAAAATGAATAAATAAGGTTAGTTATTTTATTTTTTAAAATATTATTTTTATTGATTTCAGAGAGGAAGGGAGAGGGAGGGAGAGAGAAACATCGATGAGAGAATCATTGATCTGCTGCCTCCTGCACGCCCTCACTGGGGATCGAACCTGCAACCTGGGCAAGAACCCTGATGGGGAATTGAACTGCGACCTCGTTGTTCATAGGTCAATGCTCAACCACTAAGCCACACCATCCCAGCAGGTTAGCTATTTCAATTCGTACTAAATTTTCATTTATTGATTGCTAAGCCCTTCTATAAGTTCTAATAAGGCCAAAAACAAAAGTCAAATTATTTATTCATTTACAATAACAATGAAACAAACAAAAAACCCTCTACCTGGAATTCTCATTATCCTTCACTGACAGTTTGATTATTGAACCTAATGAGTTCTAATGATTAAACTTAAATATCAAAAACCAGACCTACAAAAGTGCTCTATAATTAACATGTTCCACAAACGAATATGTAGGCAGTCATTTTTTAAATAACATAATTACTTAGTGTAACAACACTGATGCAGTCATGGACTTTTCTCAAACTGTTTTTAACAGTGTAAATCCCAGATAATCTTCTACTGCTACAACTGTCTCACCTAAGAGGCAGTGGATAGGAAATGACAGCCTTTTCCATAAATCTACCTTGGAAACCTTGCTAACAGGTTTTCAGTTCAGCTTAGTCTGCTGCTGTAAGTGGGCTTCTTCCACCTTAGCATTAACCCTGAGTTCGTAAGAAACACACACACACACACACACACGCCTCTTCCAGTATGTACTTATAAACAAAAAGCAAGAGTATTAGAAAATTCTTACCAGAAAGATCCACCACTGCCTCATGACTGGAAATAGCTCCTTTCTCAATAAAAAGATCTCGAAAATATTCACTATTAGCTGACAAAACAGATTTATGAGCTTTGTACTCTTCTCCTTCGATTAACAAAGTAACATCACAGAACTGGTTGGAGAGTCTCTGTTCATTCAGTTGCTTTAACACAGCCTGACAATGTTTTGGAGAAGAACGTTTCACCACTCCTTTGGTGTCAACCTATCAAAATAAGTGTGAGACCAAGAGTTGTATCATATATCATCTGTATGTCTACCCTTAACAGAATTTAAGACAAGACACATCCTTCCCTTTTAAAAGATACCACTAATTAAGAAAGAAATAGCTTGATATTCTTTATTATCTATGTATTTAAATGAAAAGATATGTTGTTCTCACTCTCTTCTGCAATGTTCATTCTACTTGACCCACTGAAAGCCTGCATCTCACTTCTTACTAGCCTGAAATCTGATGATATATGAAACTAATGCAGGCAAAAAACAAAAACCTAGCCAGCTTAATTTCACCTTGCTGCGTGGCCCAGAGTCTGCTTCCAGAGTGTATTCTGTCTGTCTATACACCATTAAAAAAGAGAGGAGTAATTAACAAGTTACATTCTGAAGAGAACAACAGGAATATTTATGCTGAATGAAGAGGCAATATTAGCATACTTCTAGTGTATACAACAACATAGTGCATTACCCAGTGGTTCTCAACCTTCTGGCCCTTTAAATACAGTTCCTCATGTTGTGACCCAACCATAAAATTATTTTCGTTGCTACTTCATAACTGTAATGTTGCTACTGTTATGAATCATAATGTAAATACCTGATATGCAGGATGGTCTTAGGCGACCCCTGTGAAAGGGTCGTTCGACTGCCAAAGGGGTCACGAACCACAGGTTGAGAACCCCTGCAGACCTAGACCTGCTTAAATCTTCAATGTCAATGCCAATACTCAAGCAGTTTTAGTAGTTTAAGAAAAAATTCACAAAGCCTACAAACACTAATACGCTAGTTACACATGTTAAAGCTGAATGAAAAGTTCCACTTACAAATACAAGTTCATGTTTAGATATTGGCTTCTTTTTTGCAGGCTTGGAGGCTGTAGTTGGGGTTGAAGTAAAGTTGCTCAGGTCATCCTCTGATTCATTACTTTCTTCTCCAGATTCAAGGTCTAGTCCTAATTCTTCCAACATTTCTGAAGTATCTGATATTGGACGGGAGCGATCTAGTTTCTCCTGGCATTTGCTACACTGTTTAATGTAATCTTTGACTTGCTTTAATATACCTACAATAAAAATAAAAATTAACAAGTCAACTGTAATACTGTTCTTATTTAAAAATTGAAAAATGTATTATATTGGTGATTATTTAGTCTGTGTATGCTTATGTATCTTCCAGTGCATGCATATGTGTAGACACAAACATGCCCCATTAAGTACACAGAGTTCTTTAGAATTTAAGATACATTTTTTCAAAGATATAAGGTTACAAACAATGGTTTCTTTCCATGCTGAAGTAGACTGTTGTTTATTTCTAGTTATTCACTTCCCCATCACTATGTAGCACTGCCCATTTTCAAGTGAGCTGCTACTTATTCATGCATTAGGAGCTACATGAAACTGCTAATATTCAACTGTTTTTGACCTTCATAAACAGTAATATAATGTGGCTCAAGCTAATACTTCTTCACCTTACTAACATCAGGTTTGACCATGCAATTTGATTTGGTCAATGGATATGATATGTGCCATGTCTCATTAGAAGCTTAAGAGGCACTGTTGCCCAGCCGGTGTGGCTCAATGTTTCACGTCCACCTATAAACCAGGTCACAATTCGATTCCCAGTCAGGGCACATGCTCAGGTTGTGGACTCAATCCCCAGTTGAGGGCCTGCAGGAGGCAGCCGATCAATGATTCTCTCTCATCATTGATGTTTCTATCTCTCTCTCCCTCTCCCTTCCTCTCTGAAATACTAAAAAAGAGAGAGAGAGAGAGAGAGAGAGAGAGAGAGACAGACAGACAGACACTGTTTCACCTCAGTTCTCTGAATTTCATCCCCTCTTAAAGAACATGTTCCAGATGGATGCTGTACTTTAGCTTGAACTGCAGATGAAAAAAGACAGGTAGGGCCCTGACCGGTTTGGCTCAGTGGATAGAGCGTTGGCCTGTGGACTGAAGGGTCCCAGGTTCGGTTCTGGTGAAGGGCATGTACCTTGGTTGTGGGCACATCCCCAGTAGGGGGTGTGCAGGAGGCAGCTGATCAATGTTTCTCTCTATCCCTCTCCCTCTCCCTTCCTCTCTGTAAAAAATCAATAAAATATATTTAAAAAAACAAAAAAAGACAGGTAGGGCCAATCTGCAACCTGAACAGGACTACAACCAAACCTTGCAATCATATTATAAAAGAAATCTCATGTTTTTGAAAGCTGTGACATTTTAGGTTTTCTTTTTTATTGTTGACACTATTACAGATGTACTTCCCTTTCCCACCCACTCGAGATTTTAAGTTTATCTGAAATAACAGCATACACAGCTAACAAAAGTTGAATGTACAAAAGGCACTCTCAAAACCCTATTTTGAATTTCAACTTCCAACCCAGCATGTTGGGGTGGGGGTAGGGGATGGGGAGCAGGGAGGAACACTTTTTATATATAGCAGGTCTTTGCCTTAAATGACATGTTTTGTTCAATGTTAGTTTGTTACAACATTGACAAGATGAATAGTTAAATAGGAACTTAACTTATTTATATCAATTAGCCAATGGTAAAATTGGTTGTTATACATCGTTTTGCTTAAAGTCACAACCTATCGAGGACATTAAATGAGGATGTACTGTATACACACACACACACACACACGCATCATCCTTATAAATTAGGACCAATTAATTCTCATTCTACAGACTGGGAGAATGAAGCCCTAAAAGAGGCAAGTAACTTGTCCAAAGTCACATCTAGTAAATTGCATGCTGGACCTCCAGAAGCCATGTAACCTTTCAGTATATTATACTACTTACCCAAGAACACATTTGTCCATCCCTGTGGCAGAAACTCCTTTCCTCACAATTCCCAAATAAAATGCAAATGAAAAGGCTCATTAATTAGCTAAAATGATACAGAGTTATATAATAAATTCCTGAAAAGAGTTTCAATATATCAAAATATACCAAGTTCTTTGCTTTCAACTTTCAGAGTAGTCAAGCAGTATTCCTCAAATTATATTATGTCCCATCCTTACTAGAAAGTACATAGTGGACTCAAAAATTCAAAAATTGTATTCTCATTTTAGATACACACAATGGATATTATTATACTAAAAAGCTCTGAGTTCTACAGTAAAAAAAAAACCTGTTTAACCTAGAAATTTGCTGAATTTGTTCATAGAATACAATTTTTTAGCAGATATAACTTGTAAAATAATGGATTAGGAGTAAATATAACTTTCATAAAAAAGGTATTTATGCTCTGGCCAGCTTGGCTCAGTGGATAGAGCGTTGTTGGCCTGCAGACTGAAGACTCCCAGGTTTAATTCCAGTCAAGGGCATGTGCCCCGATTACTGGCTTGATCCCCAGTAGAGGTATTCAGGAGGCAGCTGATTCCTGTCATCATTGATGTTTCTCTCTCTCTCTCACTCACTCTCCCTTCCTCTCTGAAGTCAATAAAAATATATTTAAATAAATAAATAAATTAATTAATTAAATTAAAAAGGTAGTTACATGTGCATAGATTTAGAGAGCAACAGAGATTATATTCTAGCATCTGAAAATATTAAAGTCAATAGTATGTCTATACTTGTATGAGACATAAGTGGGTTAAAAAAAACAAAACAATGAAAAGCCTGGACAGATATATATTTTACATACAATTAAGAGGAAATGAATCCTAGCTGGTTTGACTGATTGGATAAAGTGTCAGCCTGAGAACTGAAGGGTGCTGGGTGAGATTCTCGATCCCTAGTAGTGGTGTGCAGGAGGCAGCTGATCAATGATTTGCTCTCATCATTGATGTTTCTATCTCTCTCTCCCTCTCCCTTCCTCTCTGAAATCAATAAAAATATATTTTAAAAAAAGAAATGAAGAAGGTGTTCATTATCTCTGTAAAAAAAAGATATTCATTCGCTACGTAAAACAAATGAGAATAAATGGGTTGGGATGATGAAAAATTTCTGAAGATGAATAGTTGTGATTACATAACAATTTGAATTAATGTCATTGAACTGCACACTTAAAAATGGCTAAAATGGTACATTTTATTTATTCATATTTTACTAAATAAGAAAAAGTAAATGGGTATGTGAATGGGAGAAGATGTAAGAGAAGATATACAAAGTGTCCCAAAAAAATGTATACACACTTTAACAGCTGATAGCTCAATTTTGAAAATGAAATATATTTTAATAAACACCACCTTTATAATTATTCAAAGCGTATATGTACATTTCTGGGGACATCTTATACATTTCTAACTAAAAAACATACGTAGAGAATAAGAAGTGCTGCTATACCCAGCTGGCATGGCTCAGTGGTTGAGCGTCCATCCATGAACCAGGACATCATGGTTCGGGTAAGATTCTGGGTCAGGGCACTTACCCAGGTTTCCGGCTTGATTCCCATTATGGGGCAAGCAGGAGGCAGCCGATCAGTGATTTTTCTCTCATTGATGTTTCTATCTCCCTCTCCCTTCATCTGTGAAATCAATAACAACATATTTAAAAAAGTGCTGCTATGGAAATTTCCATGTCCAAAATAAACAAAGAAGAGGCAGTTTTTCTAATCAATTTTGACTGTATTTCTAAACATTTTATGATTCTACACAATTTAGTACATTCTGCATACAGCACAGGTTTGACTATTCACTAGTTGAGTTCAAATGCCATTTGAGAAACTACACAAAAGCATTTGAACAAGGATGAAAAATAATAAATGCTGCAGGGGAAAATGGTATTAATGTATGATAGTAAAACAACTCTCTCCAAAAGCATCTTATTATGTTTTACAAGTCCTTTAACTTGAGTGTTAGTGTTTTGATGGGATCATTTTATTTATTTTTTTTAAATTCCTGTATTTTATTTTATTTTCACCTGAAGATATTTTCCCATTCATTTTTAGAGAGAGGGAAAGACAGCCAGAAATATCAATGTGAGAGAAACACATTATGCCTCCTGCACAAGCCCTGACCAGGGCCCAAGCCGGGGAGGAGCCTGAAACCGCTACCCTTCGGCCCAACAAGGTTCTGTCCACTGAGCAAACCCGGCTGGGGCTTGATGGGATGGATCATTTTAAAAATAACTTTCCAGATCCAGGGTTGATAAGCTGAAAGGATCTGACTCAAGTTAACCTCAAGAACCATCACTGTGTAAATATAGTTAATTTACTACTTAAGAGTGGGAATTGCTGCAAAGGGCTGAAATTACTTATGCAGAAAAATCTGAATCCTCTTACTAGCTTTGTGAGGACGGCCAAGTCCCCAAACCTCTGGGTGCCTGTGTTTAAATGTTACTATTTATAAGCACTTTGGACAGTGTCTGACAACACAGTAACTACTACACAAGCCTTTGGTAAATAACGCTCACTGGTCAACCTCTCTGGTACCAAGAAAAATAGTCCACATAAAACACCAAATTACCATCAAAGGGTTCTTTACTTAGTAAAGACTCAGAACAAAGTAAAATGAATGACCTTAGCGGGTAGTCCTCTAATAAGACAACTGGAGGAACAGTTTCTTACTCCAGAGCAGGGTTTCTCAACCTCTGCGGTGTTGACATTTGGGGCCAGATGGTTCTTTGGGGGGGGGGGGGG
>NW_006299393.1:494157-494831 GCF_000327345.1 Myotis davidii | reverse complement strand
GGTCCTGTCCTGTGCACTGCAGAAGGCCTAGCAGCCCCGACCTCTACTCAACCAGGTGCCAGTACAACCCCGGTTACAACCACCACGACTGTCTCCAGAAAGGCCTGGGAGGCAGAACGTCCCGGTGGGAAACCGCTGCTCTGCGGACCCACCGACAAAGCCGAGCCATCGGCTCCCGCCAGCTGCTCAACAGCGCCCCTCCCGTCAGTGTGAGGATCGAGGACCATCCCCTCCTGTTCAGACTCCACAGGCTCACGCCTCCTCCCTACACTGGTTCCAAGGAGCCAAAAAAATTTAGAATTATACTTCTGACTGTAACAATCACAGCAACCGCATTTTTTCAAGGTATATACAGTGCTCTCCACTGGTATTAAAGGGAAGAACATAAAAAACATTCACACTAGGAGAGCCCGCTGTTCTTGACATTGAATTCTTGCCCTAAAAGCGAAGCTCCAGATGACTGTTTGCAGTTGCTCCAAACAAATCACTTCTGCACGTAGCCGCATTCCTCCTCATCTACACCGCAGAGCCACGACTTGAGGACTACGAGTAAGCGGGTCTCGAGGACATCAGGCCCGCTGCTCAAACCCGACGGGGACACACCGGAAAAGGAGCCTGGCTTCGGGCGGACCCTCTCCCGCACACCGTCCGCACCACCCGGCCTCTTAAAGGCA
>NW_006299393.1:485999-493900 GCF_000327345.1 Myotis davidii | reverse complement strand
TCGTGCCAGGTCTGGTGCTGGGTGTGGTGAGTGCCGCCCGGGCCCAGGTGCGCCGCCTCGATGAGCCCCCAGCGCCGCTCGGGCTGCAGCACCACCTCCAGCTCCGCGAAGGTCTTGCGGTGCCGCTGCCGCCGCTGGTAGTACAGGGTCCCGTCGCGCACCACGTAGCAGGCGGCCGCCTTGCGTATTTTGCGCTTGACATTGCCCTCGGTGCCCGGCGCGTACGGCTCGCACTCGTTCGTCAGGTAGCGCAGGATGGCCCGGTAGCTTTCCTCGCTTGACATCGCTGACCCGGGGTCCCCGAGGGCGCCTGTCAGCGGCGAGGGAGGACGACAGCGGCTCTGGCTCCGGGCGGATGTTACGGCTGCGCAGACGCTGCCGGGAGGAACGGCCGTGCCTGTGGTGAGTGCTCGTCGACCGCGCCCGCAGCGCGGAGGGAGAACTAACGAGTTGGTAACTAGGGGGAACTGCACTTCTCCAGCGCGCGGGATCCGCTGGCGACTGAGAAAATGGCTGCTGCACCACCGGAAGTGACGTGAACCCAGGGCAGTGGGCGAGGGAACGCGCCCTGATTGGAGCCCAGCGGCTTGCTGGCTGGGTGAAGCCCGTCGAGTGACGTCAGGACCGCGGGAGGACATTTTGGAAGCGGGTAGGCCCTCCCCGGGAGCTGGAGCTGGCTGTGGCCCGACATCTTAAGTCCTGGCAGTTTCCCTTTTAATTTCCCCCTTCTTTCCCATGCTCTGAGCATGTGTGGGATCCGATGGGCAATTGTTATTCCATCCGAGATGCCCTAAGGCAGCCGTTCTCAACCTGTGGGTCGCGACCCCTTTGTGGGTCTAACGACCCTTTCACCGGGGTCGCCTGCCTAAGGTGTAAAGGGGTCTGTTCCCCTCCCCCCGCCCCCACCGTCCGAGACACCTGAGGACGTAAAAGCATCAGATTTTAAGTCTTCGATTGAGATGCTAGCAGCTAGCCTATGAATATAAAACCGAAGAGACCCCATTCACACGGAAATGTGGCTTCCAGTTAAGTGTTATAAAACTCAAAGTCGATTTACTGATAAGAGTTATAATTTATGTCTAAACTTCAACCACTAGCTTCAAACGACCCATGGAATAGTCAGGATTTTTCAGGAATGGCCTGATTATATAGAGACTGTTTTCTACATATGAAGGTAATATTGTTGGCAAGGAGTGTGGAGGATGGCTAACGCTCTTTTCTTAACCTCATTTGCATATTTTAACATATGCTTAGAGAGGGAATTCTCCATTCCGGCCCCCCCCCACCCCCGCAAGCAAACTTAAACTGTGTTTCCCATTCTGCAGTGCAGGTCCAGTTTCACATTTTTAGCTGGTAGTCCAGAGCCCTGGCCTTGCTGACCTGGTCCTAGGTTGGATCTGCAGTGCAGACAAGAGCCGCAGGCCAGCACATTGCTAGGCTACTGGGCGGGTCCTGGCAGTGCTTGTCTGAGTCCTGAAACTCCAGATCAACACCTTCCTCTCCCAGCCAGGAGTCTGACAAGTGGGGGCCAGTAAGCTCACAAAACAGGATGCGCCCAGTCTCCAAGTATTTGGGGTGAGGGTTGAGAGGTTTCCAGATGACCCAGAAACCCGAGGCCGCATTCTTGAAAGATTGTGGCTCTAGGTACGTGAGTTCCCGGGCCCAGAGGAAAGACAGAGCTAAGAAGGCTGGGAATTACCCAGGGTCATTCATTCAGTCCACAGACTACAGCTGGAGAAGGAAGGAGGAATTAGAAGGTGGAGATACACCCTTCCCCCATGGGTAGATGTCCAAATCCATCCTCCAAAAGCTGTGTATGTGCTCAGCTCAGCATCACCACTCTTCTACTGAAGTCCATGCCCTTTAAAGATCAATTTGGCCCTCGCCAGGTGACTCAGAGCATCATCCTGTTCACCAAAACGTTGTGGATTCGATTCCCAGTCAGGGCACAAACCCAGATTGCAGGTTGAATCCCTGGGTTGGGGCAAGTTTGGGAGGCAACCAATCAGTCTCTCTTATATTGATGTTTTCCTCTCTCTGCTCCTCCTTCTACCAAAAAAAAAAAAAAAATCAATAAAAAGATCAATTTAATATGAAAAGTAAGTCTATTAACATAAAATTGCAAGTAAACAAATTGTGGAATGGCAAAGAAAAACTAAGTTAAAGAAATCCCCTTGCCTAGCCAGTGTTGCTCAGTAGTTGAGTATTCACCTGGGAACCGTAAGGTCTTGGTTCGATTCCTGGTCAGGACTCCTGCCCGGGTTGTGGGCTCAATCCCCAATGTGGGATGTGTAGGAGGCAACCAGTTAATGGTTCTCTCTCATCATTGATGTTTCTATCTCCCTCTCCATTCTTCTCTGAAATCAATACAAATATATTTTTTTAAAAAGGAAGAAATCCCAATTCAGATTCTGTTAAAACACAATCTATGAAAGCACTGAGGGCTCACTAATACTTGGGTTCTCCTGCGTTTGGGTCAATACAGAGACCTGTTTTAGTAAAATGTTTTACAGGTGGTCCAGTTGTCTTCCTGACAAAGCTGAACTTGCTGACCTATGAGAACAGGGATGTAGTGGTGCCAGCAGCAAGTGGGACTGAAATTGACCACAGTGATGGGGAGGAGGCAGATAGCTGCCTAAGAGGGTGATGGGGTGCTGTCTAGATACAGCATTTCCATCTTCTCAGATGGGCAGCCCACTCCCTTTGCCCTGGACCTTTGGTATGATGACCCTTCCTCTTCTTAGAGTCTCCCCTCCTCTGTCCTTGCCCTAGGACAGTGATGGCGAACCTATGACATGTGTGTCAGAGGTGACATGTGAACTCATTTTTTTGGTTGGTTTTTCTTTGTTAAATGGCATTTTAAATATATAAAATAAATGTCAAAAATATAAATCTTTATTTTATTATGGTTGCAAATATCAAAAAATTTCTATAAGTGACACGGCACCAGAGTTAAGTTAGGGTTTTTCAAAATGCTGACACGCCGAAATCAAAAGGTTCGCCTTCACTGCCCTAGGACAAGTCTGTCTACCCTGCAGTCAGATCTCTTTTTCCCTGAGGTTGAGTCCTCGCAACTGGCCATCACATGGTGGCAGCAAAGGGAGCAGCTGAAACTTTAGGATCCAGGGAGCCTGTGGTATCACCATGGAAACCCCTGACTAGTCCTGGCCAGTGTGGCTCATTTGGTTGGAGCATCATCCCACCGGTTGGGGGGCCCTTTTCATCTGGGCAGTTCTACGATTTGGTGGGGCCTTTGATAAGAACCAGGCCTCCCTGGACATACCACTAAATGAGGCAGGGGTCTGGGAGCAAGATCCAGAGGAGGCCCAGGCCCTGAATACAGGGGTCCCTGGCTGAGCTCCTCCAGGCTAAGGACAAGCACTACGCCCTGAAGTGGGAGATGGAGACATTACAACAGCAGGCCCAGCAGTGGTGTAGGCAGCAGGCTGAGATCCATGCTCTGGAGAACTTTTTTTCTTCTTTTTAGGTATATTACTGATTTCAGAGAGGAAGGGAAACGGAGAGAGAGATATAGAAACATCAATGATGAGAGAGAATCATTGATTGGCTGCCTCCTGCACACTCCACACTGGGGATGTACCCTGACTGGGAATTAACCGTGACCTCCTGGTTTATAGGTTGACGCTTAACCACTGAGCACGCTGGCTGGGCAATGCACTGGAGAACTTGAATGGGCAGGTACAGGGGCTCCTGGAAGCTTTTTCCTTCCGGGCAACAAGCCTAAATGAGCAGGGGTGATGCATACCTACCCCAGCATGGCACAGAAGGGGAGTTGGGGTGGAATGTGGGTCACCTCCTGGGATGGAGGTGGCATGAACCAGCAAGATCCCATGTTCACTTACATCTCTGTTGCTCATGCTTAATCTCGTGATTTTTATTCCACAAGAAATTAAACCCTCATTTTGACCTCTTGAAGATACGTTATTATGGGTTTAACTACCTCTTTTGGTCGTATCCACAGAATAGGGGATGTTTTAAGGTAGTATATCAGTATTTGTGCAACAAATGTATGATATTTATTCATTTTTAACCAATGCCAAATGTCAACTATGGACCCCAGGGTCAAGCTGAGGGCACGGGTGGGAGAAGCCCAGATCCTCTCATGGTAAGAAGTGCCTCTCCCGCATCTGGAGTTACCCTGCCTTCTCGGAGACCCCAGGCCATCCATGCCCCATACTGCAGCCCTGCTTCTCAATGGACTCTCTGGAAGCAATGCCTCAACATGCTCCTGTCCTTCACTTGGTCCCACGTCTTCCATCTGCCCGCAGGGTTATTCTCTCCTCTGTGCCTAACCTTTCTGGAAGCTGTGTCATTTCCCATTCTATGCTGTGGGTCGCCTGTCCCCAGCCAACTCTGCAGAGTTCCTGGAGCCCAGGCTGGCCTCCTGAGCTTCAGCCAAACACCTACTGTCAGAAGTGTTCGCTACACTACAGTGGCAGTCATACCGTCATATAAGTGGGTCAAGTCAGTATCTGTTCACCTTAAACTCACACAATATTATATGTCAAATAGTGCTTATTTAATTAAAAAAAAAAAGGTAGCCAGTTCTGTGAAACTAGAAAGACTTGATGTTTGCCTGAATGCTCAAGTTACAGGTTATGATTGGGGAAAGTATGTTCAAATAACTTCAGGATCTATTTTATGGGCCATTTAAAATACAAAGCATTTGCCCTGGCCAGTTTGGCTCGGTGGATAGAGCGATTTAATTAGGACTGAAGGGTCCCGGGTTTGATTCCAGTCAAGGGCAAATGCCCAGGTTTCGAGCTCGATCCCCTGTAGGGGGCGTGCAGGAGGCAACCGATCAGTGATTGTCATCATTAATATTTCTATCTCTCCCTCTCTGAAATCAGTAAAAATATTTAAAAAATAAGATAAAGTACAAAGCATTTTATTTGTAGACTCCTGAAATCTGAAAACAAGACAACCTAGGTTATACAGTTTCCCAAAGAGAGTGTCTGGGGCACCATCTAAGCTATTTGCAGTCAAGCCTCCATTCAGCCAAGGGTAGCCTGGGACCACCAGTCAGAAGCCACAGACCGCTATCCACCTGCAGGTCCTAAAGCCGGGGTCTCTGTCATGGACTCCCTTGTCAGAAAATAGCAACAGCCAATCCACATGTAGAGCCCTTGTCCTGGCACTACAGCTGACCCCCCACACAGCAAAGGACAGCTGCTAAACCCTGCTCCCCATCTGCCAGGCCCTACCCACATGCACATAGAGTGTCCAATCAACCCCGAGTTGTTTTGTTCCTCAACCTCCCCAAGTCTTCAACTGCCTGTGGCTGCTACCTGGTAGAAAGGAAACACCTCATACCAGTCCTCATTCACCGCATTATCAAAGTGTTCTTGAGAATCTTCAGCCCACATGGTGCAGGGAGTATAGAGAAGACTCACATACCTCCCATCTTCTCCTGGCTGCCTTGGTCCTGGCTATGTCCCTAGTTCCTAGGTGGTACCCCATAGGCCTCCCCCCCTCTAAAACTCATAATGATCAAAGACCAGGAAACAGGACAGGAAGAACAGCCTAAACTCAAAAGAGCTAACATAAAAAATCAGATGTCCTGGCAAAAATTTATCTTCCAGGTCAGGGGGAAGGTCAAGAGCTGTGTGTGAAGATAGAGATTGTGTCTTTGTCAGAGGTGGGCTCCTGAACATCAGTGGTTGGGGCCAGGTGCTGAGACCTGGCTTGTGTTTGGAGCCATTCACAGCAAGTTTCCTTGGATGACTCATTGTCCTAAGGTGCTGGTAGGCCCAGCTGGGACCAATGTCAGCCTGGTGGGTAACCTGGTGGCGTGTCACTTGGGGGACTATTTTCATCTGGGGAGTTCTCATTGAATGGTGCCTTAGCAATGGATTGGGCTTCCCTAAATATCTCCACTAACTGAGGTGGGGAACTGGGAGCAAGATCTGGAGGAGGCCCAGGCCCTGAGCACAGAGGCGTCTCTGGCTGACCCCCAGGCCCTGGAGCTGGAGGTGGGGGCATTATAACAGGCCCAGCAGTGGTGTGGGTGGCAGGCTGAGGTCCCTGCTCTGGAGAGCTTCTATGATGAGGTGCAGGGGCTCTTGGGAGCTTTTTCCTTCCAGGCAACATGCCAAAGTGGGCTGTGGTGATGTCCCCATGCACAGCCACCCCGGGACAGACTAGAATGGAGTTGGGTGGAACATGAGTCACCTCCTGGGGTGGAGGTGATGTGGGCTTCATGATGTAGAGGACTTTTAAATAAATAATGGTGTTAGAATGCATAGAAGTGTTCCTGCGTGGGTGTGCTGTACGAGTCATTGCACTCTCCAGCTGGTTGGGTCTCCAAAGGGCCATGGTCTAATTTGACCCTCGGAACAGTGCTGTGAGGTGCCCAGGGGCCTCCAAGGCTGTGAGAAAGTGGTGGTGAACTACAGAGAGCTGACACTAAGCACCACCCGGTGGCATGTCCCCATCTACACTCTACAGGACACCCTGGCTCACCACACCGACAATTTCCACCGAGAGGGAAAGGAGCATTTCCCCCTCATTCCTACTAGCGCACTGTGCTCTGGATCCCCCTCCGACAGCCAGAACAAAGCAGCCCCTTTGTGCCTGTTTCTTAAACTGACAATAGGAATTTAAAGTGAGAACACGTGAAAAAGAAACTGTTGCCCTAACCGGTTTGGCTCAGTGGATAGAGCATCGGAAAGGTCCCAGGTTCGATTCCGGTCAAGGGCATGTACCTTGGTTGTGGACACATCCCCCCAGTAGGAGGTGTGCAGGAGGCAGCTAATCGATGTTTCTAACTCTATCCCTCTTCCTTCCTCTCAGTAAAAAATCAATAAAATATATTTTTTCAAAAACTGTTAGATCTGATCAAATAATTGAATCGATGCCCCATCCCCTGGGAACTGACCTTTAGGCCACTTCACAATGGACATTCCCTTTCACTTAGACCACATCTTACTGGGTAAGACCATTATCTCTCCCCTCCAGACTTTTCCCAGAATTCCGACCCACCCAGAGAATCTCCGCCCAGAAAAAGCTCGCCTAGAGTCCTTTAAAATCTCCAGCTCCCTGTCCCTGGGTGCTGGCACCATTTTGGGGCTCAGCCCATCTGGTATCCAGATGACCTAGTAAATGTATAATCCCTTACACCTTTGGCCTCGTGTGTTCCTCCTTCGGCAACCATAAAAGAAACAAAATAAAAAATAATAAAGTGAGGCCACATACTTGTTTTCAGCTCTCGGCACATAATAGGTTTTCAGATTTTGGTGATTGTTTTCATAAACCCATATTAGGGCATTGTTGGGGGAAGTAGTGAATCCTGTCCACCCTTCCACTTTCCTTGGAATGAAGGGTCCCAGGTTCGATTCCAATCAAGGGCAGGTACCTCGCTTCCAGGCTAGATCACCCGTCCTGGTCAGGACACATATAGGAGGCAACCAATTGATGTGCATGGAGGTTTCTCTCTGTCTCTTCCCCTCCCTTCCACTCTCTCCAAAAATCAATGGAAAGATATCCTCGGGTGAGGATTAACAAAAAACAAAAAGCACCATTAACTTTAGTCAAGCAGCTGGGAAGAAGACCCAAAAGGTGGTTAGCAAAAGCAAGAAGATGGGAGCAGAGAAGGAAGGTGCAAGAGGGCCTGCAAGCCATGGGAAGGGTCTGGTGCTGAAGGACCAGAGCCTCCCCCTCTTTTCAGCTCCCACCTCTTGCCGGTCCCCAGACCTCTCTGATCCGCGGAGCCCGCGGCCCTATTGCACCTTCCTTCTCCCCTCCAGCGGGCTGGAGCGGACTCGGAAATCTCGGAGGGTTCCCCCACTTCGCTCCTCCCTCGTGAGGACTTCGCAGCCCCTGGGAGGGGGCAACAGTGGGTGTGCCCTTAGGGCGTTAGTTTGCGGCCCGCGCGCCGCTAG
>NW_006299393.1:479776-485730 GCF_000327345.1 Myotis davidii | reverse complement strand
CCGCCGGGCCCACCTTCCCGCCCCGCCCAGGCAAGAAAGCTCGCCCCACACACTGGCTGCGCCACCACTGCACATATGCCTCCGCACACACAACCACCGCACCACACCTGCGCTACAGGCACACACGCACCTGCAGTGGTATCTGGGCCACACCCGCACTCGCGGGGCTGCCCCCCCACCGCCCCACAGCTGTAGTACCCTGGTCGGGAAACCCTAGGGAGGAGCTTCCAGGGCAGGCAGTGAGGAAGAGCCAGACACCAGCACGGAGACCCAGAGAAGACAGAGGAGGGGCTTTTCCCGCCTGGGTTGGGAAATGTTGGGGGGGCGGGGTGACTGGGGGGGGCGGTCCCTGATAGGTGACCAGGTGTGGCTGCAGCAGGGTCCACTTCCCAGGCTGTCTGGCCACCGTCCCCCATCGAGAAGGGGAGTGGGAGGGAGAGGACAGGGAGAGACCAGTGTTTAGTTCCAAAAGTTAAGAGGGGACTGCTGGCCTTGAAGGAGTCAGCCAGGACCCAAGCGAGGTAATCCCCGATATTTTCAGGGCGTCCGGTAGTCACGGAGTGGTCAACAAGCATCTAGCATATGGGCCACCCCTCTCCACATTAAGGTAGAGCAATGGACAAGCTCCTTCCCACAATTAGATATCCATGTTCTTCCTACAACAGGTCCTCCACCAAAATTCTCCACCGAGGACACCCCACTGAGCAAAGAACTAGCACCCAAAGGCACCAACAGTCCCATGAATGCCCCTTCACTTAGGGAACCAAACTCCAAGATCTATGCTTTGGTCTCCTGACAGGGCAACCTCCAACAGAGTGCCTGGGATACCGCCCACCTCCATCTAAGCTGTCCACTCCACCTAGGGTAGTCTGCGATCACTAATCAGAAGCCCATAAACCCCATCCACCTGCAGACCCTAAAGCCAGGGTCTCTGTCCTGGACCCTGGTGTCAGGATACAGCAACAGCTGACCCACATTCAGAGTTCGGGCAGCCCCACCTGCCTGCTCACCCTCCATCCCAGCTTCCTGCACCTGCCTGCACACCTGGCAGTGGTGGTGAACTACAGAGGGGCAGTCCCCCGCCTACCCTCAAAAGCCGTTTATGCCGGTCCACCTTCAGGAGCCATTCCTCAATTTCCAAACTGGACACCTCGCTCAGCAGAAGTAAACCTCAGGCCCCCAAGGAGAGCCACCGGCAACTTTGTGCCCAGCAGACCTTCGGTTCTGGCACTCCTCTCTAAGAAACAAAGGACAACTGCCAACCCTGCTCACCTACAGGCAGAACCCCACCCACATGCACACCGGGTGTCCGACCCCAAAGTGTCCCTCCAATCAACTGCCTGTGGCCATCAAGTGAGGTGGAAGAGACTGCTGCCTGATGGAAGAGCAATACCTCAGCCAGGTTCTAAAACGTCAGTGGTTGGTGGCTGGGTGCTGAGGCCTGGCCAGTGCTTGGGGATATTCACAGCATGGCCCCTTGGATGACTCACTGTGCCCAGGTGCTGGTGGGCACATGGCCTGGAGGTCTTTGCCCTGCAATCAACTTCAGCCTGATATCCTGTCACTTGGGAGTCTTTTTACTCTAGGAAGTTTGGTCCAGAGGGAGCAAAAGATGCCATGCCTCAGAACAGAACCAGGCTGCTCTGAATCTGGCACCAGATGGCGGGAGGGGTGGTGGCTGGGAACAAGTTCTGGAGGAGACCCAGTCCCGGGCTCACCTCTAGGCTGGAGAAGGTGGGGCATTACAACAGGCACAGCAGTGGTGTGGGCAGGCGGCAGGCCAAGGTTTGTGCTCTGGAGTTTTTATGGTGTGGTACCGGGGCTCCTGGAAGATTTTGCCTTATAGGCAACATGCCAAAGCGGGCAGGGCTGACATCCCCAAGCATACCCCACCCAGGACTGTACAGGAGGGTAGCTGAGGTGGACCTCGGGTCACATTCTAGAGTGGAGGTAGTGTCAGCTTCATTGTATATGAGTTTTAAAAAACCAAATGTGTTGGGATACCAAAAAAGTATCCCCAAATGGGTACTGCACAGTGCAGGATGGCAGTCACTGTACCCCATCATTGCACTCTCCAGAGGCTAAGGGACCAGCAGGTGTAGCAGAACCCACAGGGCACATAACCACAGGCCAAAGCTCCATCTGGGGCCGCAGTGAGAACGATTACGACTCAGATGGTGGGACATTCTGTGGCTTCAAAGCCACATATATCTCATTTGGTGAGTTGTCATAAGTTCCAAAGTTTCCCTGGCTCAAAGTAAAGTCACTTTGGGTTTTAGTTTAATTCCGAGACTGAATTACAAGCCGTCAGGAACTGGACTGGGCGTGGTCCTGAGGCAGGGACCGGTTGTTGTGTCAACTGGCATGCAGGCCCATGTGCCTGCTGACCTGAGCAGCAAGGGAGCACCCAACTGGGAGCTCAGCTCTGGACCTGCCATCAGGCCACGCAGCTTGGCCTCCAGACCCAACCCCTCTCCTCCTGCACAGGGGTAGAGGCCTAGTGCAGCGTCTGGGAGCTGGGTCAACTGCCCCACAAAGGTCACCTCACCCCATAAAAGCAGATGGCCTGCAGGAAGTCCAGGCAGAGATGTCTCATATTTAATTCTCCTCAGTGAGGGCAGTCCAGACTGTGCCTTAGGCAGGCTCTGCCCAGTCCTCAGGGTTGTGGGGGTCAGGGATGCAGCTGATAAAAGGCTGGACATTTCACCCAGGCAGGCAAGCTTCCGGGCCATTCTGTCCAGCAGGCTTTGCCTCTTTCAGGGGCTGCAGGCTCAGGACACAAGCAGCAGGGTCTGAGGTCTGTCCCCTGGAGCCTGTCCTTCAGTGACCTAGTATGTTTCTACTTCTGTAAGGTAGACCCTGGTTTACTGACAGACAGCTGAGGATGAAATGAGAGCTGTGAAAGCCCCCAGGGAATGTTTCTCAAGAGGATGTGACGTGTTCATTGTATCCTTATAACTTGGCACAATGTGGTACAGACAAGATGATCTACTTTCTGTAGACTTTTATCATTGATTACTATTTTCCACATCACATTTCATATACACATTATCTCTTGAACATCAGCAGACTCCTCAGGCATTTCTGCAATTTTAACTATAGCTCTGTCAAGCTCCTAGCTCAACAAACTGCTTTGGAAATTTGTAAGTATATTCTACTGTAGATGTGCTCATCACTTACACTTTGTTTTGGAAAATAATAGATTAATACACCTGATAGTTTTAAGCACTTAGAACTCAGCTATAAGGTAATGATAAGAGGTGAGATACGATGACAAGGACAGGTCTCATCGTCACCACCAGGGTGGCAGGGATACAGGATTGGGGGGGGGGGGCTTTGAAAGCTTTATTCATTCTTATTTCTCTTTCTCTCTCAAAAAAAAAGAAAGAAAAAAAAAGAGGTGAGATACCAGTGAACAAAAGTCAAAGCCAATTAACATAAATGCATTCACTTATCATGAAAAAAAATAAGAAAAATAAAAAGGTCTTTCTACAGACACAAGCAATAGAAAAAAGTGCATTTTTTTTTAAAAAGAAGTGCATGTTTTAGTAATCAACTTGAACTCTATACAGCATTCTAGTACTTAGCCACATGACCAAAAGGTTAAGACTTTGCCATCTATATAATGTGCTCTTACATCTCAGCTGAGCAAAGCTAGTATTTAACCATACAGATCTTATGTACATCATTTGGCTTAACATCTCTCCAACGAAGAGAACTTATATTAGGAGGTATTATTTCAGAGAAATGAACTCTTTTTAAAAATGCCTACATCTTAAATTCTTAACTTTTATAGTTCAACCATTACCATGTAGGCACAATATGCCTCTATTTTCAGAGTAAAAAATCCACCACAATTTAGTTATAGTCAGGTCTTTATTTAAGAATCTCATCTGCCAACTTAGCGTTTTCCACCAACACGGGGAGCAGAAACCTTCACAGGCTTCACAATCTTTTGCTTAGGTGCTGCCTTTGTGGGAGCCTGTAAAAAGATATATGACTTTTCTGTAAGTTTAAAATTTCAAAATAAGTTTTAACAAACAAAACACCCAGAAACCAGTTATGAGCATCACTGCCATTAGAGCCTTGCACTGATTCTTTAAAAACCCCAAAACTTTTTATTTACCACAATTTGGATTAAAAGTAAGTTTTCTGCCTGGACAGCATGGCTCACTGGTTGAGTGTCAAATTATGAACCAGGAGGTCATGGTTCGATTCCCATGCCCAGGTTGCAGGCCTGATCCCCAGTGGGGGGCACGTAGGAGGCAGCCAATCAATGATTCTCATCATTGATGTTTCTCTCTCTTCCTCTCTGAAATCAATAATATACACACACACAAGTGTGCACATTTTTAAAAAGTTAAGTTTTCCTGTTGTTTTAAATAAGAAATCCAAGACAATTCCACAATTACCTTAGCAGCAGCCATTGCCGTCTTTTTAGATGCTTGCTTAGCCTTTTTTGCTTCCTTGGCAGCCCTGTAGGGTTAAAAATAACTTAAGGCAAAGTACTTTACTCTTTAAGGATACAGATTATTAACAAGGAGCTAGATTGTTTTGGAAAAGTAAAATTATCATATTCTTTCCCTCTCCCCGATTATTTTTAGGATAAGCCCAAGGGGGTTGTCAATGTTATTAACCACCAAGTCAGTTTAGCACATACTAGAAATTGTACAGCAACATTCACTGCATGTAGAAATTTCAACAAATCAATTAGAGCCAAGCATGTCAAACTCTCGGCCCGTCATGCTTGACTTAGACGGTATTGTAAACTCCTGATTATTAAACCTAAATAATGCTCATAAGGAAGGCTTCCTCACCTGATAGCTTGTTCTCGCTGAGCTTTCCTAACTTCAGGCTTCTGGTTCCTCTTGGCCATTATATCAGCAAGAGATGCACCAGTGATGGCCCTCTGGAATTTGACTGCACGGCGGGTTCTTTTCTTTTGGATTTCTTCCTACAGAACAAAAAGATGGGGAGGACACTTAAGAATTGTTCTCCATGGATTTGGGTGAGAAATTAAACTCTTTGAGGCAGGGTAAGTAAGTCTTAGGATTAGTATTTGTCTTAGTCCACTTTGGTTGCTGTAATAAAATACCAGACTGAACAGCTTATAAACAGAAATTTACTTCTCACAGTTCTGGAGGTTGGAAGTCAGGATACCAGCATTACCAGGTGAGGACTCTTCCTGCTGTAGCTCTATACCTGCGGTCGGCAAAATGTGTCTCTCGAGCCACATGCGGCTCTTTGGCCCCTTGAGTGTGGCTCTTCCTAAGCCTTAGGAGTACCCTAATTAAGTTAATAACAATGTACCTACCCACATAGTTTTAAGTTTAAAAAATTTGGCTCTCAAAAGAAATTTTAATCATTGTACTGTTGATATTTGGCTCTGTTGACTAATGAGTTTGCCAACCACTGCTCTATACCTACCATATGTTGTAAGGGGTAGGGGAGCTCTCTCCTGGATCTTTTATTTAAGCCATCTATTACAAAACCTGGCCGTTTTTACTACAAAAAATGAAGCTCTAAGGAAGTTAACTGGATAGTACTTTAAAAAAACTGTTTATTAAGGCAGGGATATGCAAATATCTTTAAATGTTAAACAGAACACATGGAAAAAACGGGGAACACTCGAGGTTACACTAAAATGCTCATTTTACTTTAAAGTTTTTACTGAGGTGAAATCTTATATAAAATTCCACCCTTTGCTTATTTACACTTTTTTCCATCTTAAATACATTTAAAAATTTTTTCTTTATTGTGGTGAAATATATATATCAAACTGACCATTTTAAAGCATTTTTAGTGTATAATTCAGTGACATTAAGAACACTCACTGCCGAACCGGTTTGGCTCAGTGGATAGAGCGTTGGCCTGCGGACTGAAGAGTCCCAGGTTCGATTCCAGTCAAGGGCATGTACCTGGGTTGCATGCGCGCAGGAGGCAGCTGATCGATT
>NW_006299393.1:478593-479700 GCF_000327345.1 Myotis davidii | reverse complement strand
TTCTCTCACTGATATTTCTAACTCTCTATCCCTCTCCCTTCTTCTCTGTAAAAAATCAATAAATTAAGAAAAAATTCTATAAAAAAAAGAACACTCACAACTATGTGCAACCACTATTAATCTCCAGAACTTTTTCACCACCCCAAACTTTGCACCCATTACATAATAGCTCCCCCTCAACCTTTACTTTTTGTCTTTATGAATTTGCCTACTTTATGTACCGCATAAAAGTGGAACCATAGAAGCCGGAGGCTTTTTAAGGCTGGATAATATTCCACTATATGCATATACCACATTTTGTTATTCACAAATCCACCTAGGGAACATTTGAATTGTTTCCACCTTTTGGCTATTGGGAGTAACAGTTACAAACAGAAATATACAAGTTATCTGCATATAGCTCCTGCTTACAATTCTCATGGGTATACAGTTAGAAATGGAATTGCTGGATCTTACAATAATTCTGTTTAAAGTTCTGAGAACCTGCCAAACCGTTTTCCACAGTGCCCGTGCCCTCTTACACCAAGCAATGCCAAGGGTTCCCATTTCTCCACACCCTCATCAGCATATGGCCACCCCACTGGATGTGTCAAATCCACTTTACTCCAAGCCTCCTGTACACTGATCCTACTGCCGCAGCACTCACACCTTTTCTCAAAAACCCCCGTCAAGCTGAAAGAGCACTTCAAAAAACACCCAGTCCGGAGAACAATCAGGGGGGTCTTGAAACTCCACCGACATCCATGCCCATAAATGTAATAAAAACCACGCTACCATAATAATTACTTAGTTTCCGTTCATTGTAACACCTTAAGTTCTTCCAAGCGCCCTATACCCAAGTATGTTTGATGTGATTTACCTGACTTTGGCAAAGGGATGCTTCAGATTTCAACTTGGCACTTACTGTGAGACTAAGAAACATAAGGAGCCGCTTTACATCCACCATTTTCACTTCCCTGTCCGATGATGAGACTTTCCCACTGTCTCATTTAGTGACGGGTGTACAGAGCAGCAACCACGGTCAGAGCTTGCCCACAGCGTCCAGGCGCACTTCACTTACCGACTGTCCCTTTTTGTGCTTCCTCCTGTAGAGCACGGTCCAGTTTA
>NW_006299393.1:475214-478552 GCF_000327345.1 Myotis davidii | reverse complement strand
ACTCGCATTTTGCATTAAGAAACTGGAAAACCTGTCGCGACAAGGCCCAAGTACAGACGTTACCTATTCCACTGGGCAACGCGGGAAAAGGCTG
Organism: Myotis davidii; assembly: GCF_000327345.1. Classification (NCBI taxonomy): domain Eukaryota; kingdom Metazoa; phylum Chordata; class Mammalia; order Chiroptera; family Vespertilionidae; genus Myotis; species Myotis davidii. The sequence goes on along the minus strand of NW_006299393.1, from coordinate 478,458 downwards.
AGCTTGAAATCCTTAGCAAACTAATTCGTAGTTCTACGCCCTCCTTTGACCAAACCGAGGCCCAGAGACCAAACGGCTGGGGTCACACAACCGGCAGGGAACTAACTGGTGGCACCGCGAGTACCTGCCTTTGGTCCGGTCCTTTAAGGGCCGGTAAAGCCGAACGCCCGGGCAGGGAGGGCGGGGCGCCGCCTTCCGGAGGCATCCGCTTCCGGTCCTTCCCGAGACGCCCGGCGGTCCGGTGTTCAGAAAGCAGCCAGACTTTATGGCGTTTTCCTCACACCGGGACATTAAAGTCACAGGCTCCTAATTTCCGACCTGACTCACACCAGACCCAAGCTCTAGAGAGGTGCGCTCAGAGGATTCGGGTCCCGACCACCGCACCCAGGGCTCCTGAAGCAAGCCTTTCGGGGACCGAGAACGACGGGGTACAGGAACCGACTGGGCCGAGCCGGTCCCCCTTAGGAGCACACATCACCTTCCCGTCGGTCCTGGCATAGCGCCGCCCGTGTCCGGGGTAGATCTTGTACCCACTGAAGCTGCAGAGCTCGACCCTGCAACGAAAGCGAAAGCGCATCAGGGAGGGTGTCGACGGCGGGGGCAGGCCATGTGCGGGCCGCCGGAGAGGCCATCCACCCGAGATGGAGAAGGATTGGGACCAAGGCCCTCGCTTACTTCATGGCTGCGGCCGCCGGAGAGCAGGAAAGAGGGTGAAGAGGAGGAGAGGATCATGGGAAGGACGTCATGAGCGCAATCTCCTCCCCAATTCCCGGGCCTAACCGGCGCTCGGTGATGACGTCACGCTCAGGCGCGGCCGGGCCTTGGAGGCGGGGCCGCCTTTCCTCCGAGGAGTGAATGCTGGGGGAGGCGGCGGGGCTCCGGGGCTGAGAGGGCGCAGTGCCGGGGCGGGTTTCGGAGTCTCTCTCCTGCGGGCCAGTGTGGCTGGGTGGGCGGAGCGTGGTCCCGGGAGGTGGGGGAGGTTCACATGCCTGGGTTTCGGGGTTTGGGGCTTGATCCCCCGGGGGACCTGTAGGAGGCAGCTCATCCATGTTTCTCTCACATCCATGTTTCTCTCTCTCTCAAATCAATAAAAACATTTTTTAAAAAAAGAAATGACAGATATTCCCAGAAGCATTGTACATAGTGTCATAAAGCACAAGTTTACAACACCCGCCATAACTTTTCCCTGACTTTATCGTTACACTTGCTTATCGGCAAAAGGCGCAGCTGTATTCCATTCTCTATTTATTTATGGAGCAATTCTGATCCAAGGCCGGTGCTCTTCTCAGCTCTGTCTGCCTCCTGTCTACCTTCTCTTCACTGCGACTTCCCTTTATGCATCCATACTTCACCTGCTGCACGAAATTCCTGTGGCCGCTATTACCCATGACTACAAAACTGGTAGCTAAAAAATTGGAAATGCATTTCAGTTCTGGAGGCCAGAGGTCTACATCGGTATCACTGGACTGAACGCCAGGCCCCTGTGCTCCCTCCTTGGCTCCGGGGCAGAAGGTGTTCCTTGCTGCGCCAGTTCCCACCCAGACAAACGCTCTCCAATTCCGAACCCACAGAACCTGTGAGACCGTAACTGAGTATTGTTTCTAAGCCACTGTGTTTTGGGAGTAATTTGTTAACATAGCAATGGGTAATGCAGCTGGTGAGGCCGTGGTGAAAGCGGGGACTCGGTGAACAGCAGTACCACTTGTCTTAGGCACAGACGAGGAGGAGGCGTGTTTGTGGGGGAAAGGGTCGTTGTGGCAAGACTCAGCTTAAGATGCCACAGGACGTTAAGGTGGAGCCGTGGGGTGGAAGTTAAACAAGATCAGAAGGGTGTTGGGAACAGGTTATATTTTGGAGTCACGAACCTACAGGAATAGATAGTAGAACATGTGGGAAAACATCACCTTGTGCCACAGGCTGGCTGCTCTGGCAGCATTTACTGAGACTGGATTTAGGGTGCAAGGTATTTACTAGGGATCCGTCCTGTGAAAGGGGAAGGAAACAGTATCAGGCAGAAAGAAAATACTTCGCGGCCCAACAGAACCCCAGCCAGCCGGCCAGGAGCCTGAACAGTTGCTGCCTGTCAGTAACTTCGGGCCAAATGACCGGCCTCTGCACACCCAAGCTCAGTCACCAGAGGTGCTGGCCGAGCCATGACCTAAGGGAGTGGTTCTCAGCAGCCAGCCAGACCCTGTGACAGCTGGAGCTGCTGCTGGCCACGGGCCTGACAGGGGGCAAGCCCTGCCTGAAGAGGGCTCTGGACTGCGCATCTCTGTGCACCACCCCTGGGAACCAGTACTTGCGTTCTGAGTGGTTTCTTCCTTTAACTCTCTCCCCTCAGGTACAGGCGGTGTCTTGCCTTTTCACACTCTGCCACCTGAGGTCCCGCAGGCTGGTCAACCCCAAGACTCAGGCCGTGACTTCAAGGAGGCCTTGGAGAGCGATGGCCAGTAACTAGGTGAGGAAATGACAGGTTTAATAGTTTACGGCTTTAGAAATTATGAAGCTTTCTTTAAAATTATGAAGCTTTAAGGAGGGCCATGGTGGCTGCCAGCGTGGGATTGAGTGAAGGGCTGCCTACCTTCTAGGTCAGGGGCGGGCAAACTTTTTCACTCGAGGGCCACAATGGGTTCTTAAACTGGACCAGAGGGCTGGAACAAAAGCATGGATGGAGTGTTTTTGTGAACTAATATAAATTCAAAGTAAACATCATTACATAAAAGGGTACGGTCTTTTTTTAATTTCAATAGTTTTATTCAACGGGCTGGATCCGGCCCGCGGGCCGTAGTTTGCCCATGGCTGCTATAGACACTATTTCTTGCCTGCAGCAACACATTATTTTTATTAATCCCAAATCCAGATTTATTGCATCAGAACGCTCATTGGTCTTGACGGTTCACTTGCCTTTTTTGAGTCTTAGTGAGGGAGTTTGCCCAGAATGTCTCATCCTATAAATGTTACTGATATCTATTTCTCTGCTTCCTTTCTGTTTTTCTTCTCAGTCCCGCCCAGATTGAACCTGGATCTATTTTTTCTGAATCTACCAATAGAACAAACAGTGAATGCCTCAGTTTGGCTGCTTTATCCAATGGAGCTTCCAGAAGTTGCCGCAATTGCATTTTCACCCAGACCCTCCTCCCAAAAACATTATTTGGGGTTAAATATGCTGTATTCAGGCTGGGTCTCTTTTGCTGACTTTAATAACAAACAGTTCCAGGAATGTCCCTGGTTTGGTTGTTTTTCA
>NW_006299393.1:470886-472222 GCF_000327345.1 Myotis davidii | reverse complement strand
GATGTTGTCTGTTCCGTGTTTCAGGTGTAATTTGAATTGGTTGTTCGAAGCAGCAATCTCCGGCGTTAACCTATGCCGCCATCTTGGTTCTCTCTCTATCCTGAATTCCTTTTAGCAGTCCAACATTTTTTTCCAGTTAAATTTGGATGACAGTAGACACCCGGTCATACAAGTCCTCTCCCCGTGTTTTTCCTTTCAGTGGCTCCATGGCTAAAAACTCCTCCGTAATTTCAAAATTGTCACTAATCCCTCGGATAAAAATTAAGAGCTGAGCAGTGTCCTTTACGTCATTACTTTCATTCAATGCTAGTGAATAAAACTTAAAGAACTCTGCCTTACCATTTAACTTGCTGGCCAAGTCTTCATCAATCAGTTCCACTCGACAAGTCACTGTCCTGCGCGATAAGCTGAGTTTTTCAAACTTGCCTTTGCTCTCTGGACACAAGAGACGTGCTGTCTCTATCATACATTCTTTCAAAAGCTCGCCTTCAGAGAGAGGTTTGCTAGCTTTTGCTAATTTGAATGATAGCATAAAACTTGCTTTGGTAGTTGTCTCTTGAATTGCAGTTTGTCTGTGAAAGACATTTTGCTGAGCCTGTAATTTAGCCATCAACCTCTGCGCAGTAGCCTCCCGTTCTTGAGGTGACTGCTTGCTAGCATAGTTGCCATGCTTTGTGTCAAAGTGACGGCTGAGATTGTACTCTTTGAAAACTGCAAGTGTTTCCTGGCATATCAGACATACCGGCATTGATCGGACTTCGGTGAAAAAATATTTTGTTGTCCACTCCCTCTTAAACATTCGGCATTCACTGTCCACTTTCCTTTTCTTTGGTCCACTCATGTTTAATATTGGGCTAAAACCAACAGTACCGTTCTCCTATTAAATTCTTTACTAAAATAAGACAGTAAAGTATAAAAACAAGTGATTAAATTTGCTCTACTATAACATTTTTGGTCTTCTAAAAATATATATATATAACAAAATCATCTGAAAAAGTTCAGACATGGGACAGAGGCACACCCTGACCATAGAGAACAACCCCTTTCCTCCATAGGAGACCTGTGTATCTTTCACACAGGCCCTTTGTTTATGGTAACACACACAGCTGCACATTGCTGTGTCTTCCAGACACACTTGTACGGGAGGTGCTAGGGCAGTGCAAAACATGGGTAACCAGTAGTTACCACTAGCACTTCCGTTACTGGCAAAAAACAGCCGCAGTGCACATAGTGTGAAAGAGCCCATTATCAATGTCAGATTGCATCCACTGCACTCTATAAAAACAACCAAGTGCCACTTTTAAATGCCCATTGCAACAGTTTTTCTTATTAAAAA
>NW_006299393.1:461400-470303 GCF_000327345.1 Myotis davidii | reverse complement strand
AGCTATAGGTATTCAATATATATTTCTGCTGTGTACTTAGAGCAGGGGTGGGCAAACTTTTTGACTCGAGGGCCACAGTGTGTTCTTAAACTGGACTCAGAAGAAGGAGCTGCGGTCGTGTTTCCCAATGTTGCCGTGTTAACACTGCTGCTGGTGAAGGAGCGGAGGGGAGAGCAAGAGAACCCTCCTCCGCTCTTTTGGCTCCGCGGGCCGGATAGAACAGCCGAACGGGCCGGATCCAGCCTGCGGGCCATAGTTTGCCCACGGCTGTTCTAGGTGCTGTCATGTGAAAGCCCCGTGGGGCTCTGAGCGACCTGTTTCCAGGACCAGTGACCCTGGTGATGGCACGCTTCGAGGAGCTCAATAAGGACCTGAACCCCTTCACTCCTGTAGGCATCCGGATTCCTGGCCACAACTCCATGCAGGACTTGGCCCAGATGTTTGGGGGACCACTTGCTCTCACCAGAGCCGACCTCAGCTCCCAGACCAGTTCTCTGAGTGTCGAGGAGTTCCAGGACCTCTGGCCTCAGCTGCCCCTGGTAATAGATGGGGGACCGATTGGGGATGGCAAGAGCCCCGAGTGTCGCCTCGGCTCAACTGTGGGTGACCTGTCTGTGCCCGGGAAGTTTGGCATCATTCGTCCAGGCTGTGCCCTGGGAAATACTACGGCTGTCCTCCAGAGGAAGTGCGCTGCTCCCTCAGGGATCCTGCTGCTGAGGCTTGGGTGGAGGGGGGCCCACGGACTGATGCTAGACATGGTGTCTGTCCACTGGTGGCTGGAAAGGCCTCATTTGCAGAGGCCACTGGGACCACAATGCCACTCATCTGACTTTTAAGGCAGTTTGTCATATATATATTGATTTCAGAGAGGAAGGGAGGGGGGAGAGAGAGAGAGAGGGAGAGAGAGAGAGAGAGAGAGACGTCAGTGATGGGAGAGAATAATTGATCGGCTGCCTCCTGCACGCCCCACACTAGGGATCCAGTCCACAACCCAGGCATATGCCCTGACTGGGAATCAAACTGTGATTTTTTTTGAATCAAACCTGGGACCCTTCAGTCCCTAGGCCCTCGCTCTATGCACTGAGCCACACGGGCTAGGGCAAGGCAATTTGTCTTTATGAACATTGTAGCCAAGCCCCAGAAGAAGCTGGTTTAGCTTCACACATGGGGAAGGGGGCTATATTTATTGTCTGTAATTTCATATGTCAGCCACAAGCTGGACAGAGACTTTAAGAACAACAACAAAAGAAATAAAAATAAAAAATAAATAAAATAATGAAGCATTAAAATGAAAAAATCATGAAGTATTCTTAAAATTAAAAAGTATAAAGCATTCTTTTAAAAACTGTACATCTAATTAAGTCTTCATATCTAACCACCAATTATATGAAATATAGGGGACAGAGGGACATGTGAAATGACTCCACAGGGATACAATAGGCATCTACAGGGTAACTTAATTTTTTTAACAGCATGTAAATGGAGAGAGAGTGTCTAATGATAACAGAAGTGTAGAGAACAGGACTAGCTGCATAACTGATTTAACTTAATTTTTTTAACAGCATGTAAATGGAGAGAGGGAGTGAGGGAGAGAGAGAAGTTGAGAGAACAGGACTAGCTGCATAACTGATTTTCAGGACCCAGTGTAATTTTCATGATCTCCAGTGTGGGGTCCTTTTTACCAAGAGCAGGAAAAAGATGCTGTTAAAGGTATTACAATATTAAGCTATTTCCTTTATTCTGCAATCTCTTGACCTTTCATGATAGGTATTTTTTTTTTCATTTTGTTAGAAGGGGTGGAGAAGTAGGCTCAGCCATCCCTTCCCCTGTCCTCCTGCCCCAGCCTGCAGCGAGCCAGCAATGTCCTGGGATGCGTTATGTACCTGGATCCAGGGTGTGGGGATCAAGCTGCGGGTGGAAGGCAGGGTGGTGCTGCCAGCTCTGGAGAGAGGGCAGGGAGAGGCGGAGGCTGGCGTCAGTGGACTGTGGAACCCCTGACTCCAGGACCTGTCCCTAGAAAGTGAGGAGGCCCCAGGAAGTGGGCCCACATGGCAGCTGAGGCTCCCAGTCCTAAGCACGTGCACATACAAAACACAAATTCAAAGGTACAATTATGAAGACTTTCAGGACAGCGACTGCAGAGCATTAAGCCCAAGCATGGGGTGCTCCTGAGCGGGGCTCTGTGTGAAGACACTGGTTGCACAACTGACTCAGCCTATAGATGAAAAGAAATTCAAGCGCCTCCTCAACCAATTACAATGTATGGATCTTATTTGAGGCCCGATTTGAACAAACCAGCCGGACAGGCAATGAAATAATTTGAATACAGACTGGATTTTTGACAATATTAACATGTATTGTTAATCCTTTAGGTGTTATTAAACTGTCATTATGTTTAATTTATAATAGTTTACCTTTCCAGATATATACTAAATACAGATGAAAGAGCAGGGTGGCTGGAATTTGCCTTAAAATAATAATATGAGAGAAGGTCCAGTCGGTAAGGGCCTGGATGAAAAGTGACTGACCAGGAGCGGATAATGGTTGAAGCTGGGTGTTGGGTGGGGGAATAATCTCTATATGTCATATACTCTTCTAATTACTTTTCCATGGTCAAAAGCTTCAAATGATAATAATCTGCTTTGGAAAAAAGATTTATATCCACAATTCATTCCTGAAAAATAGGAAAAATAAACACCACCTGTATTATTTTGTAATAAAAAAAATTTTAAACAAAAAAATCTTCATATATGTTTATAGCATCTTCATTCATAATACCTACAGGAAATGTCTAGGTGCCCTATCAATAGCTGAATATAAGAGCAAACTATGATATTTATACTTAAACAATGGACTACTACTCAGAAATAAAATGGAATGAACTATTGATTTTACATATCAACATGAGTTCCAAAACCATTATGCTAAATTAAAGAAGACTTACAAAAAAGTAGGTACTGCATGACTCTGTATATATGAAGTTCTACGCCATGCAAAACTAATCTGTGGTGAAAAAGGAAAATCAGAACAGTGGTTGCTTCTGGGAGGGAGAGGAAGGACCGAATGGGGAGGGGTATACGGGAACTTTCTGTGTTAATGACAGTGTCCTATATTTTTATGGGTTTAGGGTTAATTACACATTTTGTCAAAATTCAGGAAATGCTCAAGTAAGCTTTGAGCATTTCACTGTATGTAAATTTTACTTTAAAAGAAAGGAAATTGTGAGTAAATATTGAGCACTAGTTAATGAAGTACTTACTTAAGTATATTGGGGGAGGTGTGCTGACACACAAAAAACCAAAATGGGTTGAGGAATAGATAGATGGATAGACAGGAGATAAAACAACAAGCGTAAGAAAATATTGATAAGAGAGTCAAAGTGGTGAGCTCTTGGGTGTTCACAATAGCCTCACATTTTCTGAAGGAAAATTTCTCAAAACAAAATTTTGGGAAATAGAGGGAGCCACCTTCTGGAAGAAACTGGGATTGCTGGTGGTTCAGAACGGTGAGCAGAGAAGCATGTTTCTATGACTTGGTGTTGCTAACTGAACTAGTCTTCACACATCCGATTGGTTCTCACTCATATGTCCAAGCCGTCTTCTTTGGCTGGAAGTCTTTCTTCCCTTCCCCTGACTCGCTTCCCACTCAGATTTTACTTCCTCCAGAACAGAGGTTTGCAAATAGTACATTTTTTAGGCTTCGTGTGCTCAGAGACAACATTGTAGATATTTATTTCCTTTCTTCTTTTTTAAAAAATGTTTTTATCAATTTTTAGAGAGGAAGAGAGAGGGAGAGAAACATCGATTGTTTGCCTCCCTCACGGCACCCCAACCTGAAACCTAGGCATGCGCCCTGACTGGAATAGAACGGTGACCTGTCAGTGCACCAGACATCGCTCAACCAACTGAGGATCACCGACCAGGTTATATGGGTATTTACTTACTTATTTATTTTTAAATGTATTTTTATTGATTTCAGAGAAGAAAGGAGAGGGAGAGAGATAGAAACATCAGTGATGATAGAGAATCATTGATCAGCTGCCTCCTGCATGCCCCCCACTGGGGATTGAACCCGAAACCCGGGCATGTGCCCTTGACTGGAATCAAACCTGGGACCTTTCAGTCTGCAGGCTGACGCTCTATCCACTGAGCCAAACCAGCTAGGGCTATATGAGTATTTATGTAAAAAGAGAGAAAACTGATTTCCAAATTTTCACTGATGAGATTTATTTACTTATTTATTTATTTTTTAAAAATATGTTTTATTGATTTTTTTACAGAGAGGTAGGGAGAGGGATAGAGAGTTAGAAACATTGATGAGAGAGAAACATCGATCAGCTGCCTCCTGCACACCCCCTACTGGGGAAGTGCCTGCAACCAAGGTACATGCCCCTGCCATGTGCGCGACCCTGGGAGGTGGGGCAGGTACCGAGGGATCGGGCCTGCCATCTGCCACCCGGGGAGCGGGCCTAAGCCAGCAGGTGGTTATCTCCCGAGGGGTCCCAGACTGTGAGAGGGCACAAGTGGGGCTGAGGGACATCCCACCTCTCCCCCCGCGCCTCCCCGCCAGTGCACACATTTTTGTGCACTGGGCCTCTAGTTCCATGATAGTAGTTAAGGGAGGTTCTTCTCATTTAGGAAAACTTTAGTCTTGGCCCTGAGCTAAAAAACAAAACTCATAAGAAAATGTTATCACTGCTAAGGCATCAAACGCTGTGTGGTAGGGAAGTCAGGATATGTAACTGCGGATTGTGACAAAATATGTGGAGTGACAACAGTTAAGTCCATGAGAGCAAATAAGTTTATTGTTGACACTACCCGTTCAGTGACACATGGTAGATGTTTTCTACAATGTTCCTGTTGATTGATAATATAGTACACTGATGTTATAACCATAGGCTAGAAACAACTTACATTTTCACAAGTGGAAATCTGTCAAAATGAGCCTGTTTCTGCTTACATAGGTTGTAACACATCATAGCTGATTTCACCTTAGGTATATTGATTAGAGTTTTCTCAACTTCTTTAAAAGTATTTTCACCTGTTGCCAGCAGCTGAATCAGAGGTTAATTCTTCAGTCACCCCAAACATTGACTCCTTGAATCAACAGGCACAAATGGGCATTATCAATAACACTTTTCAACTTATTAAGAGCCCAGGAAAACCTCTCAAAATAACTTGCCTTGACTAAATAATTTAAAATGACTATTGATGTTGTTCCCAGTGGCCTCAACACTTTAAGCAGTTGATCTCAGTCAAATGATACCATTGTAATTAGCTAGTTATTAATAATAGGAAAGGAGCAAAGGGAAAGCCAGGCATTATAGGCATGTCATTTGGGCAGCTTCCCCAGGGAGCTGCAGCCTTGCACTCCCCAGGGAACCACCAGCCTATTCTCTGCAAAATGCTGGGGGCAGGGGAGTGGACAAAGGAAGATAGACACATGCCCAGGAAAGTTGGGGTGACATAGGGAAGATACTTGTATGTCAGTCAGACCTGGGGAATATGGATTGGCCAGAGTGGGCGTGGCCACTGTGAGCACCGAAAATGTAGGAATACATAATCCTGTAAATAAAGGGGTGCTCTCTCTTGGCTAGTGGCTCCTGCTTGGCTTCCTTGCGATTTGTTTTTTTTTTTGGGGGGCGGGTGAGCAGGGTGCAAGGGTGACTTCTTTCCGAGTTCTTGTCCAGATGGATTTGAAGAATGAAGCCACAGACAAAAGGTGGTAAGTGAGAAGCATAGAAACTTTATTGCAAGTAGATACTACCTCTAAAACTACATTTAAGCTTCTAATTCTAAGACTCTGTCTCTCCTGGCTAAGGAGAGGCAGAGGGTCCCCTAAAGAGGGGTGGCCGCTGCTCTCTTTGTCTGGAGGTATTATATGCCCTGGAGACCACCCTTTCCCTCATGGTGCCTTTCCCCTGTGGGACCTGAGCCTTGCAGTCAGTTCCCATGGCCCCCACATCCTCACTTCTCCTCTTTTTGGTTATCTTACTTGTTCAGGTTGGAGTTGCTTTTGAGCTCCTTTATGGCTTCCTCTCAGTTGTCCTGGCTGGAGGTGTTTTATTACCCCTTAGGTCAGGGCTGCTTTAGTCTAACTTATGGCTGCTTTAAGTGTCCTTTCTGGACCCTCCCCCCGCTTCCTGTCTGCCTAGTTAAGCTGGCTAGCCAACCCTAATCACTCGCATTCTTCTGTTTCCTCCATAGCCTTGTGGCCCTGCGGACTCCACACCCAATGGACTGATGGACCGCAGTGGGAAACACAAGCTAAACTAGCCTGATGTTGAACTGGACCCAGCTCCAACGTGGAAAGGAAACTGGGGACACTGGCTCTGAGTTTAGCTCTGAGTTTAGGCCCCAGTCATACCTCTTCTAGGACTGGACTAAGGGAAATGGAAACCCAGGTGTAACTCCACAGAAATAAAGCTTTCTACTCACTATAGCTCATCCTCCTGCTGGGGCCTCTGGAAATGCTCCTTCTGGTGGTACTCCAAGAACCCCACCGCATGAGCAGGAGGGGAAGGGGGCGAGATGAGGCCCTTTCCGATCCTGAAACACAAAGGCTAATGGTCTTAAACAGGTTTGTTTTTTTCTGAGTACATTTCCTCAGCTGCTGCAATGAATCATCATTTAATCCACATACCATAAGTAAATAACTTTCTTGCAAACAAATAAGCCACTTACTTTGGTTGCAGCTTCATTTCCTTCCTTTTTTCTTTTCTTTTTTTTTTTTGTGAAGAAATTTTACTATGATGAGATGTTCCATTTAATTTTTATAACTTTTCTGTGATTTGGGGATACTGTGAAAACATCTTGGTCTGGTAATGTCAACATATATTGCATTCTTCTTTTTTTAAAAAAATATGTTGTTACTGATTTCAGAGAGGAAGGGAGAGAGGGATGGAAACATCATGATGAAGGAGAATCATTGATCTGCTGCCTCCTGCATGCCCCCTACTGGGATCCAGCCCAGAACTCAGGCATGTGCCCTGACCAGGAACCAAACCATGACCAGGGCTCATGTCCTTTTAATACACTACTCATGTCCTAGCCGGTTTGGCTCAGTGGATAGACCGTTGGCCTGACTGAAGGGTCCTGGATTCGATTCTTGATCTCTAGTAGGGGGCTGCAGGAGGCAGCTGATCAGTGATTCTCATCATTGATGTTTCTATCTCTTTTCCTCTTCCTTACTCTCTGAAATCAATAAAAATATACTTAAAAAATACACTACTCATGATAGGCACTTCATTTTGATAGGAAGTTTCTTTTCCACAGTACTCACCTCTATTAGCATCTCCAGAGAATGCTGTTCAGTGTTCAGAAAATCAACATCATTAGTGAATCTTCATTCAAGAAAAAAAAAATGCGTTTTCCTCGATAAACAGGATTTTCTTTTTGCCTGAATCATTAGGCATTACATAACTAATCTTATAATTTTTTTGCCTGTGTTGGTTTGCGCAAAGCATTGTGGTTTTCTTTTTATAAGGTAAACACTTAATAGTGTAGTGGTCTGGTTGGGAATGTGTAGCCTATGCTGCCATCTAGTGGAAATTTTTATTATTACACTATGATGAAGAGTGTTTTAATGTCTCCCATTTTCCTCTGAAGCATAGCAAGATTCTTCAGATTCCTTGCTCCTATCACAACTGATTTTGTATCTTAGGAATGAAGTGGGAGGGTAATGAAAGAGGGCGGTAGAAAGGAAAGATGTTCTACTGGGGCTTTGTACTTAAATTCTGGGAAACGAAAGAAAACACCACTTCTGAGTGAGAGCCAGGCATTTTGGAGGGCTAGACAATGCCCCCTACTGGCTTCTCTTGGCATAGACAAGTTATATTATATTTCCAATGTGCCAAAGGCCCGCCCCCCGAAAGTAAATAAATTGTGCACTTAATCTCTCTAGACTTGGTTTCTCCGTATTTGCAAAAGAGAATGATGGGAGTAGTCTAAATATTCTCCAAAGGTCTTTCCATATCAACGTCCTATGACTCTACAATTTCTTACTCAAAATATTTTGCCTATGTGACATCCCACAGACACGTGGGGAAATTTTTGGAGGCTTAGAATGTGTTGTTGTTGGTAGATGTTCTTGATACAGTCTAAATAAGACCTTATATTTCCTTTTGTTTTCTCTTTGTAAGCAAAATAATAGCTACATACCCCAAGATGAGTACTGGGGACACAGTCATGCTATCCCAGCTTTCTCTTTGGCTTCCTGGCAAAGGAATGAAACTGCCCGACATCATCAGAGTGGAAGAGTGAACAGGAGGCAGTATGTGAGGGAGAGCGTAAACCATTACAAAATTCAGCAGTGACCCCGTGATTCATTTTGTTTCCTGGTAGTTACCACTTTCTAATTTTGAAAGATGTGGTTTTCTGATTTTTTTTCCCCCTAAGAAGCTTACAGGGCTTGCACAGAAAGCACTAATGGGATAAGGTTAAAGAGCTGATTCAGCATCAACAGAAGCAGATGCCTTATTGTAATTAAATTGAAACTCTTAAGACCTTCTATGGGCCAATTTTTGTAGCCTAGCCATTGCCTTATCTTTTATTTATTTATTTACTTATTTATTTATTTTTAAATATATTTTTAGTGATTTCAGAGAGGAAGGGAGAGGGAGAGATAGAAACATCAATGATGAGAATCATTGATTGGCTCTATCTTGCACGCTCCCTACTAGGGATCGAGCCCACAACCCGGGCATGTGCCCTTGACTGTACTTTCTTTTTTTCCCCCTTTATTGAATAAGATATTACAAATGTGTCCTTATCCCTCCAATGTCCCCTCATCCTTCCAATCCTGCCCTCACCCTCACCCCCTGTTGTCCACATCCATCACTTATGCTTATATGCATGCATACAAGTCCTTTGGTTGATCTTTCCCCCTCACCCCCACCCTTCCAT
>NW_006299393.1:460356-461167 GCF_000327345.1 Myotis davidii | reverse complement strand
CGTCAAAAAAAAAAAAGAAAGAAAAGAAAAACTGGTAATAAATGTTCTAACCACACAACTGAAAGAGTTAGAAAGAGAGCAACAAGAAAAGCCCACAGTATCCAGAAGGAAGGAAATAATAAAGACCAGAGCAGAAATAAACAACATAGAGACCAAAAAAACAATACAAAAGATCAATGAAACCAAGTGCTGGTTCTTTGAAAGGGTTAACGAGATTGATGAACCTCTCGCCAGACTCACCAAGAAACAAAGAGAGGACCCAAAAAAACAAAATCAAAAATGAAAGCGGTGAAGTAACAACTGACCCTACTGATATACAAAGGATTGTCAAAAAATTCTACAAACAACTCTACTCCAACAAACTGGACAACCTTGATGAAATGGACACATCCCTAGAAAAATACAAGCTTCCAAAGCTCAACTAGGAAGAATGAAAAAACCTGCATAGGCCAATAACTACTGATGACATTGAAACAGCAATCAAAAAGCTTCCAGCAAACAAAAGCCCTGGACCAGATGGCTTCACTGGGAGTTTTACTGAACATTCAAAGAATATCTGAAGCCAATCCTTCTCAGACTACTACAAAAAATTCAAAAGGAAGGCACACTTCCAAGCTCTTTCTATGAAGCCAGCATTACCCTAATCCCAAAACCAGATAAAGACACCACAAAGAAAGAGAATAACAGGCCAACATCCCTGATGAACATAGATGCTAAAATCCTCAACAAAATTCTAGCAAATTGCATCCAGCAATATGTTAAAAAGATCATACACCATGATCGAGTGGGATTTATTCCAGGGATGCAAGGA